>NW_016805235.1:378758-425909 GCF_001698545.2 Rhinopithecus bieti | reverse complement strand
CCGCGTCGGGCTCTCGGCCGCTCAGCGGCGCCGCACGGGAAGCCAGGCCGGCAGCCGCGCGCTCCCCAGCCGGCCGCCGAGTCCGCCCTCCCCGGCTCCTCCGGACCTCCTCGGCGGGCGGCGGTGGGGCCTGCCTGTGCTCTCCGCGCCCGCCCGCGCCTGCCCTCCATGGCGTTTATCAGGAAGAAGCAGCAGGAGCAGCAGCTGCAGCTCTACTCCAAGGAGAGGTGCGCGCCCAGCTGAAGAAGGGCCCAGCCGGGGGCCTGGTCGGGGCCGGTCGTGGGGACGCCGGCCGGAGATCTGAGGGACGGGAGGCGGCGATCTGAGGGACGGGAGGCGGCGTGGGGGCCGGGCACGGAGGCAGGGGCCGGACGCGTGTCCAGGGCCCGAGCTGGGGGCTGTGGCGGAAACCCGAGGTCGGGGTGAGAGGCCGAGGGCCTGGTCTGGGCCAGAGCCTGCCGGGGACAGGAACCCGATGACGGGCCAGGCCAGATCCCACCCCGCAGCCGAAGCACGCCGAGCCGGCCGGCAGTGCAGACCCCGCGGCCGCGGGCAGCTCACCCGGAAGGCCGCTCGGGGTCGGGGCGCGGATCCTTACGCCGGCGCCCGGCACGCGAGCCCCAGCGTTCGCTGGGGAGGGTGAGTACGCTGCCCGGCGGGCACCCACTTTCTAATCCTTCCCTTTAATCGGGTCCAGGCACTCGGCGCCGGCGCCGCAAAGTTGGTCCCTGGGCGGCACGGAGCAGGCCGGCGACCACCCACTCGCATTACTGCGCCTTTTTCCTGCCGACTCCTTTAGACACGGGACTAGCTCCATGCGCTGGAAGGCTGGGAGGAGGGCCTCCGGAAAGGCCTGATTCTGAGGAAAGCCAAGGTCCTGCCCCGCAAACACTTGCTCCCCGCGCCGTGGACCTTGTGTTGGAAAGCTTTGCAGTGAAATCGCGGTGCGGCAGCAGAGCACTCATTGTCACCGGCATCCCAGTAAGGATTTGGAATCCCTGGAGCTAAAATTGTCTCGCAACAGTTCCCTTTCAGAGATTCTGGACCTGTCCCCAAAAGAAGTCTCATAAGAAAGCTCAGTTCGGCTCTATGTATAGTTGCAAGCGCATTTTTGGTGACAGAAACAACTTGCTGGGTCTGCAGCTCAGAGGCCAAAAGGAAGGGGGGGGGGCTGAATCATTTTACAAACACACTGTTTTGATTGTGAGAGCTACAGATTTTCCAGTGCTGTTAGCCTGTCACGTTGTCTCATCAGTGAATACCAGCAAAGCAGGTTACACGTGGGAATACAAGTGCAGACTTCAAGATTTGTCTACACTTGTTTAATAAGGGTTGACTCGACCCCTTGCATCCAGATATTCATCCTCCTCTAATCTGTAATGTTGGTCTAACCAGTGTATCCACCGTCCGAAATGTCATTTTTCTACTATAGAGAAGAAGATACGATACACAGAAAACATATCTCAGGATGTGGCTTCCAAAAATGTTTTTGGTGATGTGATTAGGTTTTAGTCACAGAAAGGCTTGTTTATTAAATAACTGAGCCCTAACTATGTAACTCACACTTGAGAATACCCTTCTGACAGAATTTGTAATGCGTTTTTCTTGTGGAAAGAGCTTGAGTGGAGTTTCCTTGTTTAGTATCAACAATATTAAGACTTGTTGGTGGGTGAACATTCAGATTTAAATTGTGAGAACTTCGACACACTTAAATTGCCGTCATATTCTATGATATGAGTCATTCGTGCCAATACTGTGGCCTCTTTGATATGCAGGGAAACATTTTTTCCTTGGTTCTGGCTGTTATTTCGATGGAATTAATTTGTGTTCAATTTGGCTAGTTCACAGCTCTGTAGTGCCACACAAACCTTGAAACTTGTACTTATATTTCCGTGTATATGCTGCTGTGTTAGAATTCGATGATTAGACAACAACGTGATAGGCCGGCAGTGTTCAGAGAGAACTCTAGCTCTCACAAGCAAAACATTTATCTATCCAGTCAGGAGGCATCAGCTGTTCCTGAGCATCAGTCATCTGAAAAAGTTGGCTCCATGTGTTTTATATTTATCTGAATTCTAACTTGCTGAGTGCCCAAATTGTTTAGTGCTCTGCCCCATGGCTTAGCAACCTGGGCTGATGGGCATACGCCATTCAATGCATAGAATACGCATTTGAATGACAGGAATGTCTCACATCAGGTGTGCGCTAGAATCAAGGAGTCTCTTTATAAATCTTAGAATTCATTCTGAAACATGAATATTTTAAGGCAACTTTACTGAGCCCCAGATTTACCATTTCTGCCCAGATTTTTCCTGGTTTATCCCCTTGCGTTACATAAACACAAATTAGCAAATGGATTGGACTGGTCATTGGTTTCAGCATACCCAAGAAAATTGTTACTTTCCTTGGAAAACCTGAAGAGGGATTGTTTCAGAGGTTACCCATGAATGGCCTCAACTTGTTCATTGTAAGTTCACTGGCGGCTCTAATGCTAATTAAGGGATTTTAGATTTCCAGAGCTACCAAATATTGACCCCAGAAAAGAAGAAACTTGAAATTAGCATTTACTTCTCTTATTATTAAGTTGATGTACTGTGTTTAAAGTGAGTGATATTTCTGCAAAAGCAGAAGCTGAGAGACGGACTAGGAGATTCTTGCGTTGGTGGTTTAGACCAAGGTGGTGGCAGAATAAATGGAGGAAAGTGGATGGATTCTAGATGTTTTTAGGACGTGTGATTGACAGGTCTTGGTGTGGTGTATTGTATGTGAGAGGTGATAGAGGAACAATTCCAGCTGGGATTATCGGATAAAATACAGTACACCCAGTTAAGTTTGAACTTCAGATAAACAATGAATAATTTTTTAGTATAAGTAAATGTGATGGTATATGCAATATTTGGTATATACTTATACTAAAATTTTTTTAGTATAAGTAAATTCAACAGTAGATGCAATATTTGGGATATACTTATACTAAACATTTTTAAAGTATATTCTTTATCTGAAATTCAAATATTACTGGGCATATGATATTTTTATTTGCTAAACATGGAAATTCTACTCTCAGGCTTCTGGTTTGAATAACTATAAAGTGGTGCCATTTATTGGTGATGTTTATAAATAAATGCTTTGGTAATTTTAAGGATTAGAAAACAGATACTTGGCCATTCAAATTAAGTATACTTATATCCTGGTTAAGATTTAGGTGGCAGGCCGGACGCAGGGCTCACGCCTGTAATCCCAATACTTTGGGAGGCCAAGGCAGGCAGATCACGAGGTCAGGAGTTCGAGACCAGGAGTCCAAGGTTACAGTGAGCTATGATCATACCACTGCACCCCAGCCTGGGTGACACAGTGAGACGCTATCGCAAAAAAAAAAAAACAGGCACTTTGAGGTTTCAACTTTGTTTCGGACATTCCATGAGTGTATAATACTCTTGATTATGCTAACATTAACTTTCTTTGTTTCTTTTTTTTTTTTTTTTGAGACGGAGTTTCGCTCTTGTTGCCCAGGCTGGAGTGCAATGGCATGATCTTGGCTCACTGCAACCTCCGCCTCCCGGATTCAAGCGATTCTCCTGCCTCAGCCTCCAGAGTAGCTGGGATTACAGGCATGCACCACCACACCCAGCTGATTTTGTATTTTTAGTAGAGAGGAGGTTTCTCCATGTTGGTCAGGTTGGTCTCGAACTCCTAACCTCAGGTGAGCCACCACGCCCGGCCTTTCTGTTACTCAATATGTTTGTTTAATCAATTGTGTCTATATTTATTTTATTAAAAGCACTTGGTGAGAAGGCAAAGTGATTGTGATACTTCGGTTTAATCTTTCATTTCTAAGGCTTATCATCCCAGTCTTTTCAGATCTGTTTGTGGAATATACCAGGTGTTGAAAATGGAGATAAATGGAGGTAAAGTCAGGACTTAATTAGTCAGCAATGCCGATAGATCCCAGTAAATCTACCTGACTATGACTTACACAAATAGGGTTTATTTTTCTCACATGAAAAACAGCGAGAGAGGAAATACATATTGCAAATCTCTTGGTTAATTTAGAATCTATATTGACTTTACCCAAAATGCATTACTAGCCTACCCATTTACTTCCCTTTTATCTCAAATTAACCTCTAAGTGGCTACCGTTGAGAAGTCACAGGAATGTATCCATAAATGGATTTTGAGTATGTATGCTGTATAATTTTCATTAAAAAATTTTTTAATGTGATATAAAATAGGAATGGTCATTTAAGGAATTCAGTGCTATTTTTCTTCTAAATACCATTGTCACTTCATCTTTTAACCATCAGATATTTAGAATTGTGTTTTAAAATGTCTAACTCATAGATTTTGAAAATTATCTTTTTTTTTTTTTTTTTTTTAACTTGTATTCAGTAACAGAATTGTTATCTTCTTGGTGAGTTGAATTTTTTTATCAATCTATAATGACCTCTTTACTTCTAGTAATGTTTTTTTCTATTTTGTCTGATATTAATATAGCTATATCAGTTTTCTTTTGGTTATTTGCATTGTATGGAATTTTCCATTGTTTTACTTTTCACTATTCTGTGTCTTAAGGCTTTAGGCCTGTTTCTTATAAACAGCTTATACTTGGACTTTTTTTTAATGAATCATTTTGATAATTTTTATCTTAATGAATTAGTTTAGTCTGTTTACATTTATTATTACAAATATGTCTGAATTCACTTTTTGCTTTTTAGTTTTGTTCTTTTATTTTGCCTTCCTTCCCCTCTTCCTTTGGATTAAATAAGGCCCCTTGCTCCCTTTCATTTTTCTCCGAAGAGTATGGAAGTTACGTATTTTATTTGTTTTTCTAATGCTTATCCTTAAAATGTTAGTATATTAAATTTAAGATCTGAAGCTCATCATTATCTTTATTCTCCTCTCCACCAATGTAACAACCTTGGAACACTTAACTCCTGTGCCCCCATTCTCAATTACAGTCTGTTATTGTCCGGTGTTTTTTATCTCTATTTTAAACCTACAGATTGTGCATTACTAATTGACTGGTTCATGCTTCTGTAGTTGTACATGCATATTTACCATCGTTTTTGTTCAGTACTCCTTCTTACGTGTCATGTCCTTGTTACGGAATTATTTTCTCTTTCCTGAAGAATATCCTTTAGAAGTTTCCTCTGATCAGGGTTGGATGATGATAAACCACCTCTGTTTTTTCTGTCTGAACATATCCTTATTTTGCTTGTGCGTCGAAAATCCGTTTTGCTAGATGTTTAATTCTCTCAGCATTTTGAAGATTATCCAAACAAATGCAAAGGGCCAGGGAATATGCACCAGACTTGCTGGAGTGCTCTGGGGTGTTGGGGGGTACCTCACCGAGAAAGGTCAGTGATAGTTGTGCCCTGTCCCCCTAGGGCAAAGTTCAGCTACCTGGCTGGGCCAACTTCAGACTCCAGGAGAAACCAACACTCCAGGGAGTGACCAGGGCCAGAGTACGCTAGGATCATACTGTGATGGAACCTTGGGTCACTCAGCTCAGCATTTGTGGCTGCAGGATACCGTCACCCGCTTGTTGGCTTGACTCGGCTAAGTCTGTATAATGTGGCAGGGTTTGTTCCTGATTGGGGAACCACCAGCCTTTTTCCTGGCATGGTTAGGGGACTGGGGCTCAAGCCTTGTGGTTGATGAGGTTTGATTACCTTAAACACAGTCATAGCAGTTTTCCCTGAAACTTTGCAGGAGGCCACCTTCTCTTCTGGGAGAGCAGCCTGCAACAAACCAATATTGTTAAGTCTAATTGTTCTTTGTAGGTAATCTGTCTTTTCTCTGGCTGCTTTTAAGATCTCCTTTCTGTAGTGTTTTGCTGTCTAGATATAGATTTTTTTTTTCTTCATCTATCCTGCTTCAACTTCCTAAAGCTGAAATAGTTTTGGAAAATTTGGATCCAGGCTGAGCTAAGGCTAGAACAAATGTTCTCTGATCTAAGTCCAACCTCTTTTCCACTGTACCATACTGCTTCTATTTTAAATACTAGGTTGTGGGCTACTGGCCAGTGCTTATTTTTATGGTATCCTTGAAGTTTAGACTGAGTCAGGAATGAATGAAGCCTGTTTTATGTAGATATCAGAATCTTGTTAGTCAAAGTGTGGGCCACAGGCCAGCAGCACATGTGTGCCTGAAGCTTATTAGAAATGCACATTCTCAGGCCTCACCCTGGAGCTGCTGCCTCGAACTGTGCATTTTAACAAAATCCCCAAATGATTGTGCGCACATTAACCTTTGTGAAGTGCTGCTCTAGATAACGGTAATTCAGCATTCATCTTGATTTTTTATCTGTTTGTCTCTTCTAACTGAACTTCCTTCTTTAACTTCTTGATAGTATATATAAAAAGCCTCGTGGAAGCCTCCTGCCCTGCACTATGACCCTTGATGAGGAAACTGGAGGACTTTGAGAGCATAGATGACATTTTTAACATTTCTTCTATAAATTGCTCAGACTTGAAAATAGAATTACTGACTTTATGGATGGTGTCAGTGAAAGGGATTTTGATATCTGAACCATCTTGGCTGGAAGTCACTGCATCTCACATAGTCAGGGAGAATGTAATTTTCTAGAGTGTAGCTGAGTGATAGAAAGCTTTAACCTAATTACTGAGGGGAAGGGCTAAAAAGGTCAGATGAAAGAGTGAAATTGTTTAAATTCTTGAGAACTCTTTCTGGGAGGGAAGAAGGGCCAGTAATTTATAGGTGAAAACAACTGGTACAGGAACTAGAAATGTATTTAGTCCTGCAGATGTCTCTCTGCAAATGTGTAGAACATGGATAATAAAATGAGCTGGGTCTTTTAACAAAAAAGGATTAATGTGTGTTTTAGGTGTCACTGGAGTTGGGTGAGATAACACCCAAAATTGGAATCTAGTGTTGAAAAGCTGCAGACCTATTGAAAAGGAAAGACTTGCTAGGAGGTGAGGCAGTGGCCTTTGAATGTTAAGAAGGTATACATCTGAAGGGGAATCGGTGAAACCCCGGGAGAAAAACCCAGAGAACACAATTGGAAAGAGGAACAAAGATAACATGATTGTGTTCTTTTGTTACTGGCCACATTAAGTGGGTGGAAGAAGTGGTGACTGTGTACCTGGTGTAAATGAGAGAACAGGAAGTGGCAATAGAGATGCTGGCTGAAATGCTTAATGAAATCTAAGTACAGTTTATTGACTTCCTTTGTTAAAGTTTTACTTTATCCTAAACTTGAGAACTTTACTTAATGCTGAATATTAAAGACAAATTATTAACCAAGTAGCAATGAAATGAACCATCAGAAAAAGCAGTCATATCAAGTTGTTTATTGCTGGAGCTCAGGAGAGTTGACAGGGATCCTGTCATACATAGAACCTAGATTTTTAAGAAAGCAGGTATTGAAAGTTCCAAGGAACAAAAAAGATAGGTGCTGTTACTGCACAGTTTGGAAAGCATATTGACCCAGGAAGTTTGTGAAACTGTCAAAAATATAATTAAGAACATCTAATCCAAATGATCTTTTGTGAGGAGTTACAGAAAATCAGGCAAGCTTACATGTTGGAAGGAAGCTAAAAAAGAAAAAGAAAATCAGGCTAGCAAATAAAGAATGATTGTACAGGTAGTATTTCTCTGAGTTTGTCATTATTAGTTTTAATATAAGACAAGGTTATACATACTTAATTTCAAAAGGATTAAAGCCCCAAATGAGTGGAAACTTTGAAAAATGGTACAGATTAAAAAAGTAAAAACAAGAAAACTTCTAACGTTGCCTTTGGAACTAGGAAGTACTGGGCTGCTGCCTAGGCCTAGCCTGGTACCAGGTGTAACATTAATTTATGACAGAGAAAGCTCTTATTCTGTATTCTATTAATAATACTAACCTTCAGACTGAAAGAGATAGGATGAACTTTTGCAAAATGGGTGAAGATGCAAAGGGTACCCGCATGCTTATGTCTCCTGGTGTAAAATCCTGGGAGAGTTTGAGTGTAGAACCACAGAATTATTTCATTGATCTAGGAACTTTGAAAGGTGCTGAAAGAACATATGTGCATAAATAGGTTTAATGCAAATTCTAGATCAGACAGATTATTTATAAACCACTAGAAGAGGAAGTTGTTGTCACCAGTCCCCAGCATGAACGTCATGCTGCTAATCTCGTCTCTTTTGACAGAGTTCTGACTATGTTTGAAGTCAGGTAAAATGCAGGAAAGTCAGGAAAGGGCAGTAGATTTAATTCATCTGAACTTTGGCGGAGGAGAAGGTTTGTTTTGATGAAGACTTCATAGCACAATTGAGAAAGGGGAAGTTAGTTTAGGTGGAATAATAATATTTGAATGACTCTCTTCAGAGATTGTTGTTTGTGTTAGTCTATTTTTATTTTGCTATAAAGAAATATCTGAGACTTGGTAATTCAAGAGAGTTTAATTGGCTCACAGTTCTGCAGGCTGTACAGGAAGGAAGGATGGCACTGGCATGTGCTTAGCTTCTGGTGAAGCCTCAGGGAGCTTTTTACACATGGTTGAAGATGAAGTGGGAGTGGGTACATCACATGGCAAGAGAGGGAGCAAGAGAGAGGGGGAGGAGGTCCCAGACTCTTTTAAACAACCAGATCTCATGTGAACTAACTGAGCATGAACTCACTTATTTCCAAGGGGATGGTGCTGAGGCATTCATGAGGGATCTGCCCCCATGATCCAGTCACCTCCCACTGGATCCTCCTTTCAATATTGATCCATTTTAACATGAGATTTGGAGGGGACAAACATCCAAACTATATCATTCTGCCCCTGACCCCCTAAATCTCATGTTCTTACATTGGAAAATACAATCATTTCTTCCCAATAGTCCCCCAAAGTCTTCACTTATTTCAACATCAAGTCCAAAGTCCCAAGTCTCATCTTAAACCCATCTCTTTCCACCTATGAGCCTGTAAAATCAAAACAATTTATCTACTTTCAAGATACAGTGGTGGTACAGGCATTGGGTAAACATTCCCATTCAAAAGGGAGAAATCTGCCAAAAGAAAGGGGCAGTAGACCCCATTGAAGTCTGAAACCCAGTAGGGCAGTTATTAAATCTTAAAGCTCCAAAATAATCTCGTATGACTCCTTGTCCCATACCCAGGGCCCAGTGGTGTAAGAAGTGGGCTCCTAAGGCCTTAGGAAGCTCTGCCTCTGTGGCTTTGAAGGGTGCAGCCCACATGGCTGCTGTCACAGGTTGGAGTTGAGTGCCAGCAGCTTTTCCATGCTGAGGCTGCAAGTTGCTGATGGCTCTACCATTGTTGAGTCTAGAGGGCGGTGGCCCCCCTCCCACAGCTCCACTTGGTAGGGACTCTGTGGGGGGGCTCCAGCCCGCTTCTCCCTTTCACACTGCCATCGTAGAGGTTCTCTGTATGGGCTCCATCCTTGCAGCAGGCTTCTGCCCGGGATCCCAGGCCTTGTCACACATCCTCTGAAATCTAGGGGGAAGCTGCCAAGACTCCTTCGTGCTTGCATTCTGTGCACCTGCAGACCTAACACCACATGGAAGCTGCCCAGGCTAATGTTTTGCAACCTTTAGAGCAGCATCCTGAGTTGTACTTGTGGCCCTTTGAGCCCTGGCTGGAGGTGGAGCAGGGGGTCTGCAGGGAGCAGGGGGTCTGCAGGGAGCAGTGTCCCTAGGCTGTGTTGGGCAGTAGGAACCTGGGGTTGGCCCCCTAAGTCCTTCTTTCCTCTCCTAGGCCCTCTCTGATGGGAGGGACATCCTGAAAACTTCTGAAATGCCTTTGAGGCCTTTTCCCCATTGTTTTGGATATTAGCCCTTGGCAACCTTTTAGTCATGCTCATCTCTCTAGCAAGCAATTAACTTCATAGCTTACTCCGCCGGCTTGAATTCCTCTCCTGAAAATCCTTTTTCTTTCTCTGCCACATGGCCAGGCTGCAAATTTCCCAAACTTTTATGTTCTGCTTTCCTTTTAAAGGTAAGTTTCAACTTTAAGTCATTTATTTGTTCCTGTATCTGATAGTTGGCTTTTAGAAGCAGCCAGACCAGTTCTGGAACACTTTGCTGCTTAGAAATTTCTTCTGCCACATGCCCTACCTAAGTCCTTACTCTTATGTTCAACCTTCCACAGATCCCTAGGAACATAGACACAGATGCAGCCAAGTTCTTCGCTAGTTTGTAACAAGGGCGACCTTTGCTTCAGTTCCCATTAATTTCCTCACTTCCATCTGAGACCATGTCAGCCTGGCCTTCACTGTCCATATTCCTATCTGCATTTTGGTCACAACCATTTAACCATTCGCTGAGAAGTTCCAAACTTTCCCTTGTCTTCCTGTCCTCTTCTGAGTCCCCCAGACTCTTCCAACCTCTGCCTGTTACCCTGTTCCAAAGCTGCTTCCACGTCTTTACGTATATTCATAATAAAATGCCCCATTCCGTGGTACCAATTTTATGTCTTAGTCTGTTTTTGTTTTGCTATAAAGAAATACCTGAGGCTGGGTAATTTACAATGGAAAGAGGCTTAATTGGCTCATGGTTCTGTACCCCCATGATCCAATCACCTCTTGCCAGGCCTCCACCTCCAACATTGGGAATCACATTTCAACATGAAATATGGAGGGGACAGAACATCCAAACTATATCACCATCCAATGTATTACTGGGGGAATGTTTCCAGTGGTGAGTAGTAGGACTGTGATCTTGCCTTGTCTATAACAGTTTTCTTAATTTCTTCCTTATTTCAGAAATCCTTTTCAGAAGCTTCTTAAAAATGCCCTGTTTAATTAAATCAACTTTCTAGTAGGGGCACTATAGTCTAGCTTCATTCAAGGCTGGTGTTGGGGTATTGAGAGTAGAGGTGGCAAATATACAGCACTCCTGTACTTTCCTTTGCCTCTGCACACATCACAAAGGTGTCATGGTGTCACAGCACTGCCTCCCAAGGTGCTTGGGTTACACTTCTTATCACAGTGAAGCATGTTGGAGAAAGCGTTGACTAGCAAAACCTTCTGGATCCACTGTAAATATTGTTCATCAGCCGAGTGTTGAGTAATTGTTGAGTGGAATGCAAGGTTACTCTAGCTATTTTAAGTTCTGGTTAAGTGTTGTACAGTGGGCTTTAAAATTTAGGTGACGTGAGAATAGGAAAACATCTTTTTAGGAATGTTGAGTTGCTCAATGAGGATACTTCTCTATAGAGAATGAAACCAAACCTCTGCAAAGGAGGATTAAACTAGGAATATGTAGGGGCAGGGCTAAGAGTCTTCTAAAGAAATAATTTACAGTCAGATACAATACCAATGGATGAGACCCTCCAGTTACAAAATGGTGATTTTAATTTTTTTTTTTAAAGCATGGACTCTTTTAATACATAAAATGTAGTTTGGAAAATCATTGTTCTAAAAATCATGAAACCTTAATGTAATAATTTTTTTTTTTTTTTTTTTTTTTTTTTTTTTTTTTTTTTTTTTTTTGAGGACGGAGTCTGGGCTCTGTCTCCCAGGGCTGGAGTGCCCAGTGCGCCCCCCAGCGATCTCAGGCTCGACTCGCAAGCTCCGGGGCCCTCCCGGGGTTTACGCATTCTCGCTGGGCCTCAGCCTCCGGAGCTAGCTTGGGTACTACAGGGCGGCCGCCCACCTGGCCCGGCTAGTTTTTGTATTTTTAGGGGTTAGAGGACGGGGGGTTTCACCGTGTTAGCCAGGATGGGTCCATCTTCCTGACCTCGTGCATCCGGGGCCCGTCTCAGGCCTCCCAACAGTGCTTGGGCGATTACAGGGCTTGAGGCCCCGCCCGGGCCCGGCGTAATAATTTTTAATTTTTACATAGAAAAATTTTAAAGCGGGTATAACAACACTTTAGTAAAAAGAAAATATAGACTTAGAAAAGTTTCTTAATCCTTTAACTTTGAACAATATGATATGGTTATATCCCTTAACTATGTGTTTTACATTTCTTGCAAAATATGCATATTGATAAATTAAGGAGGCTATAATTAATTCACTTACCAAAATGATGACTTTAGTTCTAAAATAGTTTGATATGATTATATTTTAATAATTGTATGGAAGAGTTGTCTCTGAAGGCTATTGTGCTTCATGGAAATGAAATTATGCCCTTGTCTTGTTGAAGAATACTTACTCTATTCTTCCCTCTCTCTAAGAGAAGGAGTGAGGAGATTAGGAAAGAGAAGGAAGGAAGCGTAGCTCCAATTCTGTCTTGTGATTATATTGAAATTCAGATTAAGTATTGATAGTGTGCATTTTGTTTTGCACTCTGGCAGTTTAGCCTGTAATTGATTCTTGTTTGTGGATTTAAATATGAAGAACAGGTCAATAAAAGTTACCGATTAGTGTGGTATAACTGGTTTCTGCTATCATTTTTAATTTTTTGAGTTACTTTTCTTTTGGTTCAGATGATGATGATAATGATGATGATGATGATTACTATTCTGAGACGGAATCTTGCTCTTGTCGCCCAGGCTGGAGTGCAGTGGTGTGATCTCGGCTCACTGCAACCTCTGCTTCCCAGGTTCAAGCAATTCTTCTGCCTCAGCCTCCTGAGTAGCTGGGATTATAGGTGCCCGCCACCACACCTGGCTAATTTTTGTACTTTTAGTAGAGGCGGGGTTTCACCATGTTGGCCAGGCTGGCCTCGAACTCCTGACCTCAGGCAAACTGCCTGCCTTGGCCTCCCAAAGTATTGGGATTACAGGTGTGAGACACTGTGCCCGGCCTATTTTTTTTTTTTTAATGAGCATCTCCTGGTGTCATGAATATAACTTCTTCTTTGTAGGGACATTAATTATAGCCTTTTGACCTTTTCTTCTGTTCTCTGCATTGTGTTTAGTCCTTCAAGTTGCATTCTTCCTGCTTGCCTTGGCTTTGTTCTTTCATCCTGGAGGCTGTGATCATGGGCTGTTCATTCATATTTAAATGTGAAGCATGTAATTCTGTGTCTCTGGGAATGGGCCATTTCAGTTGAGTTTCACTGTGGGATAATGTTGTAGAGACCTGGCTTTTTCTCTGAGGCTATTTAGTTTTTTCCAAAACTAATGTACCAGACTCCTGCCTGGAGTGATACATAGATGAAGCTGGAAACCATAATTCTCAGCAAACTAGTGTTCATCTATTTCATGTTTTGCATAATTATCCTCTTTTCACACTACAGTCCTGCTCTCCACGGTCCCTGATACCTAGTGTGGAGCCTCTTGTTCCACTTTTTTTTTTTAATAGAAAACCACATGCCAGAGTGCAGTAGGGGTAACCCATCAGGAAAAGAATTGGGGCCACTGCCCTCATTTACTTTTAATCACCCCTCATGCTTTATAAACCCTGTCCTCCTGGTACCTGATACTGCAATTTCTTTTTTTTTTTTTTAATTATACTTTAAGTTCTGGAGTACATGTGCAGAATGTGCAGGTTTGTTAGATAGGTGTACACGTGCCATGGTGGTTTGCTGCACCCATCAACTGATTATCTATATTAGGTATTTCTCATAATGCTATCCCTCCCCTAGCCCCCCACCCCACAAGAGGCCCCCGTGTGTGATATTCCCTGCCCTGTGTCCATGTGTTCTCATTGTTCAATTCCCACCTATGAGTGAGAACATGCAGTGTTTGGTTTTCCGTTCTTGTGTTTGCTGAGAATGATGGTTTCCAGCTTCATCCATGTCCCTGCAAAGGACATGAATTCATCCTTTTTTACGGCTGCATAGTATTCTATGGTCTATATGTGCCACATTTTCTTTATCCAGTCTGTCATTGATGGGCATTTGAGTTGGTTCTAAGTCTTTGCTATTGTGAACAGTGCCGCATTAAACACACATGTACATGTGTCTTTATAGTAGAATGATTTATAATCCTTTGGGTATATACCCAGTAATGGGATTGCTGGGACAAATGGTATTTCTAGTTCTATATCCTTGAGGAATCACCACACTGTCTTCCACAATGGCTGAACTAATTTACACTCCCACCAACAGTGTAAAAACCTTGCTATTTCTGCACATCCTCTCCAGCACCTGATACTGCAGTTTCTGAACTTTTTGGAAGTCCAGTGACTTGAACTGGTTTTCTCCTGAGTGGTGCCTTCTCTGAGGCATCTGAAGTTCTGATTTCTGAGCACTGCTTATTCCCCGCCGTCTGCTTTCCATTTCTCACAGATTTGTTCATCTCTTCTCTGCTTTAATATCTCTCCAATTTGCTTTAGCCTGTGGGTTTTACCATTTAAAAATAGTTTTATTCACATTGTAGTGGTGTTTTGAGAGGCAGGGAAATAAACATATATGTGTAATCTGCCATGTTTAATGTAAATTTCTTCCTCTAACACACTGGAACTTAAGGTCCATCTCAAGTCCCACACTTTTCATGAAAGCTTTTGCCTGTAACTCTAGATACCATTGATGTTTCCTGATCCTTATCACAAAACAAAACAAAAAAATGCCTGTTTTCACTTATTTGTCATGTATTTGTTGCTGTAGCCATACAATAAAATTAATACTTTTTCTTAATATCTTCTCTGGTTTTTAAAAGTTTAAATCACTTACAACTTTAAAAAGAACTATATTTCCATCCCATTCAGTTTGGTTTACTCATTTTACTTATTAAACACCCATTATATAGACAGCATGGGCTGGTTATCCCAGGGGAATATCTAAAGATCTGTCGGCTGGGTGCAGTGGCTCATGCTTGTAATCCCAGCACCACCTCAGGAGGCTGAGGTGGGCGGATCACCTGAGGTTGGGAGTTTGAGACTAGCCTGACCAACATGGAGAAACCCCGTCTCTACTAAAAATACAAAATTAGCCAGGTGTGGTGGCACATGCCTGTAATCCTAGCTACGTGGGAGGCTGAGGCAGGAGAATTACTTGAATCCAGGAGGCGGAGGTTATGGTGAGCCGAGATTGCGCCATTGCACTCTGGGCTGGGCAACAAGAGTGAAAATCCATCTCAAAAAAAAAAAAAAGATCTGTCTCCTAGAGGCATGTGGTCTTGTGGGAGTAACTTAGATAACCATGAGACAGATGTTGGGGGCGGCGGGGGGTATGGCAGGGAAGAGGTGGGGAAGCCTAGCATTGTTCAGTCAGGGGAAACAAATGACCAAAATTTCCTAAGTGGGAAAGCTCTGAGCTTTATTCAGGTANTTAATAGAAAAACCACATGCCAGAGTGCAGTAGGGGTAACCCATCAGGAAAAGAATTGGGGGCCACTGCCCTCATTTACTTTTAATCACCCCTCATGCTTTATAAACCCTGTCCTCCTGGTACCTGATACTGCAATTTCTTTTTTTTTTTTTTTAATTATACTTTAAGTTCTGGAGTACATGTGCAGAATGTGCAGGTTTGTTAGATAGGTGTACACGTGCCATGGTGGTTTGCTGCACCCATCAACTGATCATCTATATTAGGTATTTCTCATAATGCTATCCCTCCCCTAGCCCCCCACCCCACAAGAGGACCCCGTGTGTGATATTCCCTGCCCTGTGTCCATGTGTTCTCATTGTTCAATTCCCACCTATGAGTGAGAACATGCAGTGTTTGGTTTTCCGTTCTTGTGTTTGCTGAGAATGATGGTTTCCAGCTTCATCCATGTCCCTGCAAAGGACATGAATTCATCCTTTTTTACGGCTGCATAGTATTCTATGGTCTATATGTGCCACATTTTCTTTATCCAGTCTGTCATTGATGGGCATTTGAGTTGGTTCTAAGTCTTTGCTATTGTGAACAGTGCCGCATTAAACACACATGTACATGTGTCTTTATAGTAGAATGATTTATAATCCTTTGGGTATATACCCAGTAATGGGATTGCTGGGACAAATGGTATTTCTAGTTCTATATCCTTGAGGAATCACCACACTGTCTTCCACAATGGCTGAACTAATTTACACTCCCACCAACAGTGTAAAACCTTGCTATTTCTGCACATCCTCTCCAGCACCTGATACTGCAGTTTCTGAACTTTTGGAAGTCCAGTGACTTGAACTGGTTTTCTCCTGAGTGGTGCCTTCTCTGAGGCATCTGAAGTTCTGATTTCTGAGCACTGCTTATTCCCCGCCGTCTGCTTTCCATTTCTCACAGATTTGTTCATCTCTTCTCTGCTTTAATATCTCTCCAATTTGCTTTAGCCTGTGGGTTTTACCATTTAAAATAGTTTTATTCACATTGTAGTGGTGTTTTGAGAGGCAGGGAAATAAACATATATGTGTAATCTGCCATGTTTAATGTAAATTTCTTCCTCTAACACACTGGAACTTAAGGTCCATCTCAAGTCCCACACTTTTCATGAAAGCTTTTGCCTGTAACTCTAGATACCATTGATGTTTCCTGATCCTTATCACAAAACAAAACAAAAAAATGCCTGTTTTCACTTATTTGTCATGTATTTGTTGCTGTAGCCATACAATAAAATTAATACTTTTCTTAATATCTTCTCTGGTTTTAAAAGTTTAAATCACTTACAACTTTAAAAGAACTATATTTCCATCCCATTCAGTTTGGTTTACTCATTTTACTTATTAAACACCCATTATATAGACAGCATGGGCTGGTTATCCCAGGGGAATATCTAAAGATCTGTCGGCTGGGTGCAGTGGCTCATGCTTGTAATCCCAGCACCACCTCAGGAGGCTGAGGTGGGCGGATCACCTGAGGTTGGGAGTTTGAGACTAGCCTGACCAACATGGAGAAACCCCGTCTCTACTAAAATACAAAATTAGCCAGGTGTGGTGGCACATGCCTGTAATCCTAGCTACGTGGGAGGCTGAGGCAGGAGAATTACTTGAATCCAGGAGGCGGAGGTTATGGTGAGCCGAGATTGCGCCATTGCACTCTGGGCTGGGCAACAAGAGTGAAAATCCATCTCAAAAAAAAAAAAAGATCTGTCTCCTAGAGGCATGTGGTCTTGTGGGAGTAACTTAGATAACCATGAGACAGATGTTGGGGCGGCGGGGGGTATGGCAGGGAAGAGGTGGGGAAGCCTAGCATTGTTCAGTCAGGGGAAACAAATGACCAAAATTTCCTAAGTGGGAAAGCTCTGAGCTTTATTCAGGTAAGGATGCGTTTAACTTCACAAAATTCAGGGTTTCTGTAAAAGAGTAGTACGTCCACCTGGTGAGCGATTTTATTTTTGCCATAGTAGTTATTTGGACACAAGGCAGGCCCATCTATGTACTTCTTGCCACTGGGTAGAGAGGATTGCCTGGCGTGATACACATGTTTCATAACATGTTTCATAAGTGTTAGTTAAATTCATGAATGGAAAAACTTTTTGGTATCAGGCATTTTAAATATATTGCCTTCTTATACTTACTAAAAAATAAACTGAAAGATGTTTTTTCCCCCCGAATCCAGATTTTCCTTGCTGCTGCTTAACTTGGAGGAGTACTACTTTGAACAGCATAGAGCCAATCACATTTTGCACAAGGGCAGTCACCATGAAAGGTAAGGAAGCTTCGATATCTCCATGGACAGACAAACCTTTCTGATATTGATACTTTTAAAGTTAAATGTGTGATCATATAAGTGTTAACTAAAGAAAAAAATTAGGCTTTAAAAAAATTAAAGTAAATTTTATTTAGATTTTATTGGAGGTTGTAACCCAGGGGAGTCTTTTGGAGAGTTTTGCTATGTTTATTATTTTATCTCCCATGAAGTTTTTTTCATCTTTTCTCTTATTAGGGAAGTAATGAGAAGAGTGTATTTAAAAGTTGTAATTGTAATTTGAAACATTTTTCAAAGCTGAAAAGCATTTGTTCTAATTCTGGGGTTGTGGATATCTTAAGCTTGATCGGACTCCAATCTATCCCATCTTTCTTTTCTTGCATCCCTCTTATAGTTATGCAGTATCTTTTGCTCTCAGTTGTTTGGGTGACAATGTTATAAAGTAATGATTATAAGCCACAAGAGTGGTATAAAATCAGCACTTTCAAAATGAATAATGCGATTTGAACTAGAAGCAAGATCTGATTTCTCAATATCTTAATAACTATTACTCATAACTACAAAAACAGATTCTTTGACTTTACCTTTTGAAAGCTATGTACAAAAGCGTGTAATGAAGCTTTTTGTTTGCTTAAAATGGCAACTTATAATTAACTAAGATGAAAATTGTTCCAGCAACAATGTATCTGCTAATGATTTCCTTTTGGGAGGTTACTTAACAACTATAAGCCATAACTTAGAAAATTCTTTGACAGTAGATAAATCCATTTATTTTTATTATTCTTCAGGTTTTATCCTTAAAGGATAAAAAACGTGGTATTTGTTTAAATACAAGCTAAAGTAAAAATTACTTGGTTTTTTTGTTTGGTAGCTTATGACATACCTATTTCCTTGGCGTTCAATCAAATTAGATAACTATTCATCCCTGAACACAGCACCTTGCTTTCTTATCCCTGGAATTTTGCTCATATTCTTTTCCCTCATTCCGTATCTTTTTTCCTTCCAACATTCTTCTATTGTATATCATTATAATGCCTTGCTTAAAATTAAATGTACTTGTTTATTATTAAAATACAGCTACAGGTAGCAAACTGAAACCTGTTTTTATAATTTTAAAGTAACTATTAGGGCAAAATGGTACAGCCCCATGTAGATGTATTTGGTAATATCTGGTAAGATGACTTGTGCATGAACCTACTGATCTAGTACTGCTACTTCTAGGATACAATTTCAAAGAGACACTGGCAAATATATTAATGGACATATGCACAAGGTTGTTTATTATAGCACTACTTGTACTAGCAAAAGACTAGGAACAGTCCTACAGGAGACTGACTGAACTGACTGATAAGGAATGGCCATATGATGGAGTACTATGCAGGTTCAACAAGGAATGAAGTTGTTTGTAATGCTGTGAAGTGATCTGTACATGTATTAAGTGTAAAAAGCAAGGGGCAGAATACTGTGTGTCATAAGCTACTTTTGTAAGAAGGGGGCAGCTTTATCATTATGTTTTAAAATCGGAGGCAAAACTAAAAGGTAGTGGAGATGGTTATCTACACAGAAGAGGGGAAGGATCAGGAGAACAATATAGAGATGGAACGAGGACTTCTCCAAATGTACCTTATTTTATAACTTTTGTTTTGGAACCATATAAATATTTTATAGATTTTTACTACACTTTATCCTAGCTAAAAGGCTGAGAGGCCATCTTTTGTAGATTTTAAATATAGAATTAAATTTAAAAAGAAACAGTAAGGCCAGGTGTGATGGCTCATGCCTGTAATCCCAGTACTTTGGGAGGCCAAGGCTGGCGGATCACTTGAGGCCAGGAGTTTGAGATCAGCCTGGCCAATATGGTGAAACCTCGTCTCTACTAAAAATACAAAAATTAGCTGGGTGTGGTGGCGCACCCTTGTAATCCCAGCTACTTGGGAGACTGAGGCAGGAGAATTGCTTGAACTTGGGAGGCAGAGGTTGCAGTGCGCCGAAATTGCGCCACTGTACTCTAGCCTGGGTGACAGAGCAAGACTGTCTCAAAAATCAAACAATCAATAAATAAAAATAAAAAACAGTAAACCCTAAAAATCAAAGACAAAATGAAACAGTTCAGGCGTGGTGGTTCACACTCGTAATCCCAGCACTTTGGTAAGCCGAGGCAGTACAATCTCTTGAGGCCAGGAGTTTGAGACCAGCCTGGTCAACATAGCAAAACTCTGTTTCTATTTATTACAACTAATATTAAAAAATAAAAGACACAAAACAAATGAATTTAATTATAAAGTTGAAGTTAGCCACAGAAAATTATTTTAATCAACTTTACAATAATAATTTGACTGTGTAGCTCTGGTAAAATGAAACAGAATTGCAAAGAAGTTGAAAAAGAATGCAAAGTAATTGTAAACTTCCAAGTAACAATATTGTTGTTAATAGTATACTGTTAGTATTATTATTTTGTAACTATTTTATACACACATGTACATGTATTATATAATTGGATAAAACAATTGAATAAGTATAGCCAAGACTCAGATTTTCCAGTATAAAGGAGACATATACATAATATTCAAGAAATAAAGCCCTTTTCATGCACTTTTCTCCTTTTTTCCAGCTTTATTGAGATATAATTGATGAATAAAAATTGTATATATTTAGGGTATACAATGTGATGTTTTGATATATATACACATTGTGCAATGATGACCACAATCAAGCTAATTATCATATCCATCACCTCACAGGTACCTTCTTTTGTGTGTGTGGGAGTAAGAACATATAAGATCTACTTTCTGAGCCAATTTCAAGTGTATGATACCTGTATGGACTGTAGTCAATAGCTCTACATTAAATCTGCAGAACTTATCCTGGATAATGGACAATTTGTGCACTTTGCTCAGCATCTCCCCTTTTCTTCCACCCGTACCCCCTTTAATTTCGTAAAGTTAAACTTATTCTTGTCTGAACAAAGCTCTGAGCTTTCCCACCTAAGGAATTTTCGTAAGTTCCATTCTAGTCTCTTCTTTGAATTCAACTCTTTTCGATTCTACATGAAATCATGTAGTATTTGTCCTTCTGTGGCTGGCTTATTTTGCTTAGCATAATGTCCTCCAAGTCCATCCACATGGCCACAAGTAACAGGATTTCCTTCTTTTTTGAGGCTGAATAATATTCCATTGTATGTATGTATATATGTTTATTTTTATATGTTTTATATTCATATATATAATATTTTCTTTATTCATTCATCTATCAATGGACACTTAGATTGACCCCAAATCTTGGCTACTGTAAATAATACTGTAATGAACATGGGAGTACAGATACATCTTCAACATACTGATTCCATTTGCTTTGGATGTATACCTAGAAGTGGGATTGCTGGGTAGTATGGTAGTTCTATTTTTAGTTTTTTGAGGAACCTCTGTACTATTTTCTTTAATGGCTAAACCAATTCACATTCCCACCAGCAGTATATAAGGGTTCTCTTTTCTCCACGCTCTTGCCAACGTCTGTTATCTTTTGCTTTTTGATAATAGCCATCCTAACAGGTGTGAGGCAATAGCTCAATGTGGTTTTGATTTGTTTTTCTCTGATGATTAAGGCTGCTGAGGATCTTTTCATATGCTTGTTGGCCACTTGTATGTCTTCTTCTTCTTCTTCTTCTTCTCCTTCTCCTTCTCCTTCTCCTTCTCCTTCTCCTTCTCCTTCTCCTTCTCCTTCTCCTTCTCCTTCTCCTTCTCCTTCTCCTTCTCCTTCTCCTTCTCCTTCTCCTTCTCCTTCTCCTTCTCCTTCTCCTTCTCCTTCTCCTTCTCCTTCTCCTTCTCCTTCTCCTTCTCCTTCTCCTTCTCCTTCTCCTTCTCCTTCTCCTTCTCCTTCTCCTTCTCCTTCTCCTTCTCCTTCTCCTTCTCCTTCTCCTTCTCCTTCTCCTTCTCCTTCTCCTTCTCCTTCTCCTTCTCCTTCTCCTTCTCCTTCTCCTTCTCCTTCTCCTTCTCCTTCTCCTTCTCCTTCTCCTTCTCCTTCTCCTTCTCCTTCTCCTTCTCCTTCTCCTTCTCCTTCTCCTTCTCCTTCTCCTTCTCCTTCTCCTTCTCCTTCTCCTTCTCCTTCTCCTTCTCCTTCTCCTTCTCCTTCTCCTTCTCCTTCTCCTTCTCCTTCTCCTTCTCCTTCTCCTTCTCCTTCTCCTTCTCCTTCTCCTTCTCCTTCTCCTTCTCCTTCTCCTTCTCCTTCTCCTTCTCCTTCTCCTTCTCCTTCTCCTTCTCCTTCTCCTTCTCCTTCTCCTTCTCCTTCTCCTTCTCCTTCTCCTTCTCCTTCTCCTTCTCCTTCTCCTTCTCCTTCTCCTTCTCCTTCTCCTTCTCCTTCTCCTTCTCCTTCTCCTTCTCCTTCTCCTTCTCCTTCTCCTTCTCCTTCTCCTTCTCCTTCTCCTTCTCCTTCTCCTTCTCCTTCTCCTTCTCCTTCTCCTTCTCCTTCTCCTTCTCCTTCTCCTTCTCCTTCTCCTTCTCCTTCTCCTTCTCCTTCTCCTTCTCCTTCTCCTTCTCCTTCTCCTTCTCCTTCTCCTTCTCCTTCTCCTTCTCCTTCTCCTTCTCCTTCTCCTTCTCCTTCTCCTTCTCCTTCTCCTTCTCCTTCTCCTTCTCCTTCTCCTTCTCCTTCTCCTTCTCCTTCTCCTTCTCCTTCTCCTTCTCCTTCTCCTTCTCCTTCTCCTTCTCCTTCTCCTTCTCCTTCTCCTTCTCCTTCTCCTTCTCCTTCTCCTTCTCCTTCTCCTTCTCCTTCTCCTTCTCCTTCTCCTTCTCCTTCTCCTTCTCCTTNTTCTTCTTCTTCTCTTTCTTCTTCTTCTTCTTCTCTTTCTTCTTCTTCTTCTTCTCTTTCTTCTTCTTCTTCTTCTTCTTTCTTCTTCTTCCTTTTTAATTGAAAAGGAATCTCACTCTTGTCACCCAGGCTGGAGGGCAGTGGCATGATCTCTGCTCACTGCAACCTCCACCTCCCAGATTCAAGCAATTCTCCTGCCTCAGCCTCCCAAGTAGCTGGGCCTACAGGTGTGTGCCACCACTTTTGGCTAATTTTTTTGTATTTTTAGTAGAGACGGGTTTTCACCGTGTTAGCCAGGATGGTCTTGATCTCCTGATGTGGTCCACCCGCCTCGGCCTCCCAAAGTGCTGGGATTACAGGCGTGGGCCACGGCACCCAGCCATTTGTATGTCTTCTTTTGAGAAGTGTCTATTCAAATCCTCTGCCTGTCTTTTAATAGGCTATTTGTTTTCTTATTATACTGTCGAGTTCGAGTTTTTAATGTATTTTGGATATTAGCCCCTTATCAGAAGTATGATTTTCTTTTTTTTTTTTTTTGAGACGGAGTCTCGTTTTGTCACCCAGGCTAGAGTGCAGTGGCACTATCTTGGCTCATTGCAAGCTCCGCCTCCTGGGTTCACTCCATTCTCCTGCCTCAGCCTCCCGAGTAGCTGGGACTACAGGCACGCACCACCACGCCCGGCTAATTTTTTGTATTTTTAGTAGAGACAGGGTTTCACTGTGTTAGCCAGGATGGTCTCGATCTCCTGACCTCGTGATCCGCCCGCCTCAGCCTCCCAAAGTGCTGGGATTACAGGCGTGAGCCACCGCGCCCGGCAATGATTTTCAAATATTTTCTCCCATTCTATAGGTTGTCTTTTGACTTTGTTATTTATTTTTCTTGCTGTACAGAAGCTTTTTGTTTTGTGTAATCCCATTTGTGTACTTTTGCTTATATTGCTTATGCTTTTGGAGTCATGTCCAAAATATTGCCCAGACCAATGTTGAGAAGCTTTTCCCTATTTTTTCTTTCAGCAGTTTTACAATTTCAGGACTTACATTTAAGTCTTCAGTTCATTTCAAGTAGATTTTTATGTAGGGGATGAGGTAAGCATTCACTTTTATTTTTTTTCCACGGGGATATCTAGTTTTTTCAACACCATTTATTAAATAAACTACCCTTTCTTCATTGTGTGTTTTTGGCACCTTTGTGGATGATTAGTTGACTGAATATATGTGGATGTATTTCTGTTTTCCCTATTGTGTTTCATTGGTCTGTATGGCTGTATCATGCTGTTTTGATTAGTGTAGCTTTGTAGCATATTTTGAAACCAGGTAGTTTGATGCCACCAGTTTTGTTCTTGTTCAAGATTACTTTGGACTGGGCATGGTGGCTTGCACCTGTAATCCCAGCTACTCAGGAGGCTGAGGAGGGAGGATCACTTGAGGCCAGGAGTTGGAGACTAGCCTGAGCAACCTAGCAAGACCCCATCTCTCAAAAAACTAAAAATTAGCTGGGCAAGGTGGTGCACACCTGAAGTCACAACTACTCGGAAAACTGAAGCAGGAGGATTGATTGAGCCCAGTTTGAGGCTGCAGTGAACTATAGTCATGCTACTGCACTCTGGCCTGGGCGACAGAGTGAGATCCCGTTTCTTAAAATGAAGCAAAACAGATTGCTTTGGGTATTTTATTTTGTGGTTCTGTATCCATGTTAATTTTTTTTCTGTTTCTGTTAAAAATGCCATTGGGATTTTAATAGGGTTTGCTTTTAATTTGTAGATTGCTTTGGAAAATATGGACATTTTAGCAGTGTTAATTCTTCCAGTCTGTGAACACCAGGTATCTTTCAATTTATTTGTGTCGACTTCAGTTTCTTTTATCAGTGCTTTGTAGTTTTCAGTGTACAGATTTTTTCCTCCTTGGTTAAAGTTATTCCTGTTTTATTTTTCTTTTGGTGCTTTTATAAATTGAATTGTTTCTGTAATTTTTTTTTGGATAGATCATTGTTAGCATATAGAAATGCAATGCCGGTTTTTGTCTATTGATTTTGTGTTCTTCAGTTTTACTGAATTTGTTTGTTGGTTTGAATAGTTTTTTTTTGGTAGAATCCTTAGGGTTTTTTAAATATATGAAATCTATTATTTGCAAACAGAGACTTGCCAAATTGCTCTGGCTAGGATTTCCAGTACTATGTTGAATAGTAGCGGTAAGAGTGGGCATCTTTGTGTTGCTTTTCTCTTTAAATGACAGTATTTCTTATCCCTATCATTTGAAAAGGTCTAGAAATAACTCAGTAGCAATTGGCACCAAGAATATGGTCTCTTAATACCACTTCCCACTGAAAGGATGGGGGTTCTTTGGAGAAATGGCTGATTCTATGTCAGAGGCAGGAAATGTGTGAGATGAACCTGGGACATCCTGTCATACTGGCAAGTTAGGAAGGTATCAAAGACTACTGTAAATGAATTAAAAGGACGCAGGAGCAAGTAAAAGAGGCTAACACTGGGCCAAAAATGGGACAGTGTAAGCATCAAAACATCATAACCTCTGCAGTGGATTGAAATGTTTCATAAATTTAAAATTCATGAGTACGTAATTTTATAAATGTGTGTGTGTGTGTGTGTGTGTGTGTGTGTGTGTATGTATAATCTTAATCAGTTACCCTCAAAGGATAGGAAGACAACAACACATTTTCGTGACACTTGATAAAGGTAAAGAATAAAGCATTTTTGTTATTTTCCTTGTACAAATTGTACTTCAGGGAGCCAAATTGCTGATAAGTAAAGTTGTTCTTTGTTGACAAATTCTAACTCATAACACAGAAGGAATGATAAAATTTCAATGCCTAATGAAAGAATGGATTCACAGCAGGGCTTGGCAAACTACAGCCCTTGGGCCACATCTGAGCTGCCACTTGTTCTTTTAAAGTTTTACTGGAACACAGCCACACCCATTTGTGTACATACTGTGTGTGGCTGCTTTCCCTATAACGGCAAAGTTGAATGGTTGTGACCGAGACCACATGGCCCACAAAGCAAAAATATTTACTGTCTGGCTCTTTACAGAAAGTTTACCAGCCCTTGATCTAGATAGTAATTTTCAATGGCTGCTAAAACCTTTAGGTGAGAGAAGCTGCTGGGAAATTTTGTAATGGATATATGGAGATTGATGTCATCTGATCCTCCAGGTGCCTCTGGATGCGAAGGCAGAACCCGTGCACTACCTCTGAAAGTATTCTTGTCGGAAGATCTTATAAATAATTTGGAAGCAATGCATAGGTTGGAAGAATACCACAGTGATGCATTCAGCCAAATTCATAATGTGGGAAAATTATTTTAGGTTAAGAGACGTAAAAGACATGTCAACTAAATGTAAAATGGACTTCGTTAGGATTTTGATTTGAGGCAACTGGCTATGAAAACACATTTATGAAATAGAAAAATTTCAACACTGACTGTATACATGATAACATTAAGGAATTATTAATTTTTTAGAGTGTGTTCATGATTGGTCACTTATTAAGAGAGCTTGTCTTCAGAGATTTTTGCTAAAGTATTTATGGATAAAGTATATGATGTCAGTAATTTTCTGTGTTATTCAGCAGGGTCTCGGGGTTATACACAGGACAAGAATGACCACATATTGACAATTGCAGTGCTAGGCCATTGGTACATGGGAGTTTTCTATTCTGTTTGTGTATGTTTAGACATTTCATAAAAGTTTTTATGTTACTATTGGGTAATTTTGGGTATTTGAAAAATAAATGCAGTTAACAACTTGGAAAAATGATATGAAATGACATAAAATTTCAAAAACCCTTTGAGAAAGAATTGCAAACTAAATCGTGACCTTCAGTAGGATGGGGCTTCTCAACTATTCAGTACATATATATTGATCACTGAAAATAGAAAGCTAAAGTAAACATTTACTGCACACAAAAGAGCAGGCAGTGTTACTCTGGGGTGGGGTGAGTGTAAGCATTTTCAGTCTGTAAGACTATTTCTCAATGTGATGTTTCTTGGATACATTAAGTTTCTAGCCAATAGATACTGTAAACTATATGGAGATACACATATAAATCAAAGAAGTTAACTTGAAAAATCTCTAACATTTGAATTGTAAATGCCAGTATGAACCACTATTCTGTGTTTTGTTTTACCAGTTAATCTAAAAATAGAGAGTTTCTCTTTATATGCATTGTTGATCTTTTATTATGCGATGCTTTAGTAACCTGCTTTCTAATTAAAATGTACTATGATTGTCTTGTGATTTTTGTTATGCTCATCAAACAATCTGCTGTACTTGGATCCCTAGGAAAATCAGAGGCTCCTTAAAAATATGTTCAAAATCAGCGATTTTTGAACCAGATGCAATATCCCAGCCCATCATCAAGGTAAACACATTTTAAATACAAACAGAAACATTCCAATTTTTTTGTGTACGTCTTACGTTTCCTGATTTTTATAATATTTCTCTCAATGTTATACAGATTCCTTTGAGAGACTGTGTAAAAATAGGAAAGCATGGAGAAAATGGAGCCAATAGACACTTCACAAAGTATGACATTTTCACCACTGTTTAATTTTACTTCAACCAAAAAGCTGTATATATTTAATGACTTTTATCTGCATTTTAGGGCAAAATCTGGGAGTATTTCACTCATTTTCAGTCAGGTAAGCACATAATAAATATTTTTTCCTAATCTGAATGAACATTCATATATATGTGCATGAATGAAATTATTTATTTGTAGAGATATCAGATGAAGACCATGGAATAGAATTCAAATGCTTTTAGAATTCAGTCATTGAGAAATATACTTTTAAAAAGATGTGATCTCTAATGGGCTTCTTCATGTTTATTAAGTGTGTGGTATCTGTGGGCTTGCGGTTCTGTCCTTGGAGCTCTCAAGATTTACAATTTACGAGGCTTGAAATGAAGGGATGCAGCTCTTCCTGTAGCTTCCTAGCTATTTAGAAGGCAAGAGGCCAGTGCCACGCCACTTAAATGATCTCAGGGACTTAGGACAACCAAGGCAAGGACTTGGGATTGGTGGTCTTGTATCATTATGACCCTTGTGGTCATAACCTTTTGGTCATTCCAGATTTATTCCCTTTACATTTATGTACCCACCACTGCCCTCAATATAGGCAGGACAGCATTGGCAATAAAAGGTCAATTAAAACATGTTTTTCATCTCTCATATTATTAATTAGCATGTAGATTATAAAATTGTAAATAAGAAGAGACTACTTTCTTTTGGCTCTGGACTTCACCCTCTTCATCTTTAAAGCAAAAGGGTTAGCAGATGTTGCCTTGACTCTCTGCAGAGTTCTCGTTCCTTGGGGAGTTGAAGTGTTCAGAGACGAATTGTTCTGAGATCAAGTAAGGGGTAAGAAAAGCTGTGACAACAAAAAAGCACGGACTTTCTGACTTCAGAACTTGACTTAAATCCTCTTATGCAACAGAGCAGAGTGTCCCAAGGAGGCAGATGGGGAGGGGAAGAGCATGCTCCCAGCACATTTTCTATCACTGAAGCCTTTTGTTCACAAAACACTTTTAATGTGTGTTGAAAGTTATTTTATGAACGCTGAAAGGTAGCAGATTATTTGATTTTCTACATCTACCTTCCATGATTCTATTAATTTTAAGGAAGAAAACATTTCACAGGCTTCCTCAGCTTCATGTTGTTTTAACTGGTATATGTGAAGACAGTGACAGCCATCTATTGCTCTGGGGACCAAACATCATTATTAATAATCCCCTCCCCCATCCTCTCATGTCTATCATGTCATTCTACTTCATGACCTTGTTCTACAAAGCCCATATCTTGAAAGGAAGAGGTACTTTTTCACTTGGAGATAGGGTTTTCATTATAAAACTATACATTTTAGTTATTTTAGTAAAAATTTAATAACTTTGGGCTTAGGAATAAAGCCCCCAAATTCCTCCACCTACTTTTAATAGTTTATGGAAGAGGTCTTGTATGAAGCCAACTCAAAATCAGCCTGACACAAGCTACTCTTCCAAGTATTATTTAAAGCTTCCTGTGTCAAGTTACAATCAGGCAACTTTTGGGTTTTTTGCTTATATACTAGGCCACAAGATCTCAGAAATATGGTGTGGTGCTTTATATTTAGAGAGTTTTGCTTCCAATGTTTTTGTTGCTGCTAAAGAAGGGTGTGTGCATGTCTATATGAATACCAGATTCAACTCATGGATTCAATAAGTATTATATTCAAGGCTCTGGAGATCTAGGGAAGAACAAGTTATCTGAAACCTCTTGCCCCATGGAGTTTACTTTTCAATGGGGAAGACAGGCAATAAACGTCTCCTCTAATGTCAGGTATTGACAAATGCTATGAAGAAAATGAAAGTAAGACAAAAGGATAGAAAATGATAAGGAATGTTCTTGTGCTGCTTTAGAAAGAGTGGTCAGGGATGCCTCACTGAGAAGAGGCCACTTACCAAGAGACTCAGAAGGCTTAAGGCATTGAGCCGTGCAATTGTCACAAGCACTGGCATTCCAGGTACAGAGAGTGGCGGGGGAGAAGCCTGAAGGTGGGCACGTCCTTAACAGGTGGGAGGCGTAGGAGTGTGAGTGTTCCTGGGCTGCGCGAGTCGAGGAGAACACTAAAGGGGGGCTGGAATAGGGGCAGGGACCATGTCATGCAGGGCCTTGCAGGCCAAGGAAGGGACTTTGAATAAAGCACAGAGACAAACACCACTGGAGAGCTGGAAGAGAAGGGGCATGTCTGGTTTGTATGTAAATCTCTCTGGGGGCTGGGTAGAGAACATGCTGTACAAACCAGGACAAGAGTGGAAGCAAGGAGACCTATTGGAGTGTTCCAGGGATCCGCGTGTATTGGACCAGGATGGTGAGAGGTGGTCATTGTCTAGATACATTCTGAAGAAAACCTAACAGATGTGCTGACGGATTAGTCACAGGGTATAAAAGGGAACAGTCAAGACTGACTCCAATGAGATGGCCAGTAGTGCCCTTTATAGCGATAAAGAGAGTTGGGAAGGAGCAGGCTTCAGGTAGAATATGAGATTTGAGATGGCCACGAGAACTCTAAGGGGAGACGTCCAGCAGGCATTTGGATGTATCCATCTGGGTTTCAGAGAGGAGGCAGAGGCTAGCAAGACATACTGGGGAGCTGGAAGTTTCTAGAGACTTTTTAAAGCCCTGTGGCTGGATAAGATTTCCTGGGGACTGAGAGTGGACAGAGAGGTGTGAGAACTCAGGCTCTGCAGCTCTCTAACTTAAAGACGTAGGGAAGAAAGCAGGGTCCAAAAGTAGACAGAAGGAGTAGCCAGTGAGGTTGGAGAGAAGCAGGAGCAGGTGTCCAGGAAGCCATGTGGAAAACTGCTTCAGGAAGAGCCATCAGCTCTGTCACATGCTCTGAGAAGGAGAGTCAAGGAAGACTTGAGAATTGACTATATAGTGACGTGGAGATCTTGTGCCCTTCGTGTGACCATCTAAAAGTGGTTTCAGTAGTATGGTAGGGATGAAAACCTGTCATGGGCCCAAAGGGGAGGTATAGACAGCTCTTGCGACGAATTTTGCCACAAAAAGGAACAGAAATGGCAAAAGGAGGATGTGAGATTAAGCGGAAGTATGTGTGTGTATGTGGGTGGGGGGGTGGCGGTGTGTAAAAGGGAGAGTGCCGTATATAATCCTAGGAGCAAAGTTTTTGAATGTCTGACAGGTTTGGGGAGGTGTTCATATTCTGTGCCCTAGTAGAGAGGCTGGACTTTGAGAGCTCAGGCAGCTTCCATTGTTGCAGAGGGAAAAGCAGTGATGAAGGTATAGGTACAAGGAGATTGATGGCTCTGGTAGATGGTGTCACGTATTCCACATAGTCATTAATATACTATGTGAGGACTAGTAGCCCAGTGCATGTGAAAACACCATGTGCCCAGATTACCTCTAAGGTTTCTTTATGTTAGTGAACATATTTCATACCACAGTAACTTTGTTTTACCCGTTTCTTAAAAAATCAGCACTTGGATTAGCTTCCTTCCCTGTCTACTTGGTTACTTGGTGCAAGTGATGGCATTCATAAAACATCTTCTGTATTTATTTATCTTGTAATTGTTGCTCTCTTATTGCCTGGATGATTCTCTTTTTAATTTGATATTTGTTATTTTAACACCAGTACTTTAAAGCCATACTAATACTAATACTAAAGCAAATATTTTGGAAATACAGATTATATAACAATGATTTAAAACATTTGATTTATAGTGTCCTAATTTGTAGTTACTCTTTACAATGAAACATTTTGGTTATTATTTTACAAGTATTGATTTTTCTTCCTCAGGTATATTTCATTAAAGAACATAATGTTGTTGCACCATATAAAATAGAAAGGGTAAGTAAAGCTTTTCATGTATTTCCAGCAATTTATATAGTCATTTTGAGCAGTAAAATTTTGTGACTCTGTTAACATCTTTAATCAAATATAATAATAATGAGCATTTAAAAGCCTGGAAGTTATAACAGAATTACCCAAGGGAACCACAGGTTTTAGTTCAAGACAATTCAATTAACTTTTTGAATTAAAAAAAGTGCCTAAATCAAGAAAAACCACTCAAATGATTTGATTGGAAATTAAAATCAGAATATGCATTATTTATAAGATTGTTTACTGGGTGTTACTGAGAATTTACCAGTGCATTACCAAAAAATTTAGTTTTAAAAATATTCTGGAAATATTTACTGGTTATAATATACTCTTATTTGAGAACTCAATAATAATTTGTAAGTACTCTTAATTAGGTAGAAACTATGAGTAGACTTGGATACAATGTCTAGTTCCCTGGGACTTTTCAAGTAAGCATAGACATTTCATTTAACTATTCTGTACTTCAATTCTTTATGCTTTAGCTTAATATATATTAGAGGGATAACCCCTACTAAGAGAGAGTTTTTACAGGACCTAAGGATGGGGCTAGTGCTCCTTATAATGAGATCTGTGTGAGTTAGGAAAAGCCATCCTTTGTGGGCAAACATAGTCCCGCAGGCTGAATCTGAATTTCAGTTGCAGGCCAGTCTGCAATCTCTTAGGTGGCACAAATTGTATACTCAGTGGCCTCCGGGTTTTACGGACAAGAAATACTTGCCTGCACTGATTAGTCAGAAATTATAAATACTGAGGTTTAATTATTTTCAAGTGGTGCTCTTGGCATTTTGGGCAGGATGGTTCTTTATTGTGTGGGGCTGTCGCTTATATTGCAGCTCTTTCCCCTAACAAATGCCTCTCGTACACTGCTCCCCTTGTTGTTGTTACAGCACCTCCACACATTGACAAAAGCCTCTGGAGCAGTAGGAAACTCTACCCCCAAGTTGAGAACCACTCACCTGGGGTGCTGTCCCTCTAAAGGCTCTCGTGAGAGCCAGCTGAATTGTGTACCTGCACATGGTTCATTGAAAAATTATGTGAAAGGAAATAAAAGTGAGGTTGTCTGAGTAAAGAAAAGCTCTTTTGTTCCAATGTGAATTAAAATACCAAAGCATTCTCAGATGAAAAAAAAAAGGGTGAGGTGGAATGACAGCAGCAAGATGGCAGAATAGGAAGTTCTAGCCCCTCCTTCCTCTTGTGAAGACACTGATTCAACAACACATGGACAAATTCCCTTTATGAGAAATCTAGAAACCAGTTAAGAGGATCCTGCACCTCCGGTGAGCATGAAACTAACCACATCAAAGCCGGTATAAAAATTTGTGTCACTATCTGGTCATCATCTGTTCCACACAGCACCACATGACTGGGAAGACATTTCCCAGCTTCTAGCTTCTCCCTAGAGAAGGAAAGAGAAAATTGGACTATACATCCAGAGTTCTGACTTTTCAGGGGAGCTGCACAAGGGATTGGCTTCTGTCTCTTCTGCCTCAGAGTACAGATGGAATCCTGCATACTCTAGATGTCTGGAGCCACTGATAGCAAAAGAGAGCTGGGTAGCATGCTACTACTTCAAAGGACTTGTGTACAGCAGACATCTAGACACCAGAGACAGCAAAGGATTCCAAGCTTCTGAAAAAAAATGAAACCAATAAATTTCCCTAATTAGGAATCTACATGCATAAGTCCAGAGTAGACACTTCCATAGAAAAGGTTTGAGAGGCCTCCAGCATCTCTAGCCAGGCTGATTAATGAAGGTCTCTTTCCCTGTATGAAGCCAGTCCTTAGAGACTGGAGAGGTAACTGTTTTTTGTTGTTGTTGTTGTTTTTAATGTGTGGATATTAGCACAGAGTTAGAGGGAGCACAAAGAATCAGAGAAAAATAGTTCAATCAAAGGTACAAAATAAATTTTCAGAAACCAACCCTAAAGAAAAGGAGCTAAATTAATTACCTGACAAGGAATTCAAAACTATTGTCATAAAGATACTTAATGAGTTTAGGAAAATTATGCTTGAAGAAAATGAGAATTTTAACAAAGAGAATATTAACAAAGAAAATATAAAGAAGAACTGAACAGAAATTTTGGAGAAGAATGCAGTAACTTAACTAAAAAGTTCACTAGAGAAGTTCAGCACAGACTGTAAAGCAGAAGAAAAAAATCAGCAAACTGGAGCACAGGTCTTTTGAAATTATCCAGTCAGGGGAGCTAAGAGAAAAAAGAATGAAAAAGAGTTAAGAAAGCCTAAAGTACTAATGACACACCATCAAGTGGACCAAATACATAATATGCGAGTTCAAGAAAGAGAAGAGAGAAAGAAACAGAAAGTGTATTTAAAGAGATAATGGTCCCAAATTTGCCAAAACTGGGGAAGGAGATGGACATCCAGATCTAAGAAGTCTTCCACATAGGAGGACTTCAAAGATGTCCTTACCAAGACACATGATAATCATATTATCAGAAGTAAGAGTTAATTTTGAAAGCAGCGAGAGAAAAGTGACTGGTCACAGAAGAGAGCCTGCATAAAATGATCAGATTTTTCACCAGAAAGCTTGCAGGTCAGAAAATTGGATGATAAATTCAGAATGGTAAAAACAAGACAAAGCAAAATAAAACAAACAAACAAAAACGCCTGCCAACAAAGAACACTGTATCTGGCAAAATTATCCTTGAAAAAAATGGAGAGATAAGGACTTTCCCAGATAAACAAAAGCTCAGCGTTTACCACCATTAGATCTGCTTTATAGGAGATGCTAAAGTGAGTCCTTCAATTTGAAACAAAAAGATACTAAACACCAGTATGAAAATGTAGGAATTATAAATCTTGCTGATAAAGGCAAATACAGAATACTGTAGGGCTGTAGTGGTGGTGTGTAAATCAGTTTTAATTCTGGTATACAAATTGAAAGACAAAAGTATAAAAACCCCATAACTAGAAATCTGTGTAAATGAATACACAATATAAATGAATGTAATTTGAGATATCATTAACATAAAGGGAGACAGGTATTTGAAGGAATAGTTTTTGTATGTGACTGAAGCTGTTAACAGATTAAGAGAGATTATTGTAACTCTAAGATGTTTTATATAAGACCCATGGTAATCACAGAGAAAATACCTATAGAAGATATATAAAAGAAGAGTTTTTCCAGTATTATCATCTAGAATTTTTATGGTTTCAACTTTTAGGTTTAAGTCTTTGATCCAGCTTGTGTTGATTTTTGTATAAGCTAAGAGATAAGGATCCAGTTTCATTCTTCTACATGTGGCTTGCCAGTTTTCCCAGCACCATTTATTGAATAGGGTATCCTTTCCCCACTTTATGTTTTTGTACGATTTGTCAAAGATCAGTTGGCTATAAGTATTTGGCTTTATTTTTGGGTTTTCTATTCTGTTCCATTGGTCTATGTGCCTATTTTTATACTAGTCCCATGCTATTTTAGTAACTATAGCTTTGTAGTATATTTTCAAGTTGAATAATGTGATGCCTCCAGATTTGTTCTTTTTGCTTAGCACTGCTTTGGCTATTTGGGCTCTTTTTTGGTGCCATATGGATTTTAGGATTGTTTAGGATAGACAAAGGTTTTTTGATAAGAGTTCTGTGAAGAGTGATGGTGATATCTTGATAAGAATTGCATTGAATCTGTAGCTTGCTTTAGGCAATATGGTCATTTTCACAACATTGATTCTACCCATCCATGAACATGGGATATGTTTCCATTTGTTTGTGTCATCTATGATTTATTTCAATAGTGCTTTATAGTTTTTCTTGTAGAGCTATTTTATCTCCTTGGTTAAGTATAACCCTAAGTATTTTATTTTATTTTATTTTATTTTGCAGCTGTTGTGAAAGGAAGGGGATTCTTGATTTGATTCTCAGCTTTGCCATTGTTGGTGTATAGCAGTGCTACTGATTTGTGTACATTGATTTTCTATCCTGAGAATTTACTGAATTCATTTATTAGATCTACGAGCTTTTTGGATGAGTCTTTAGGGTTTTCTAGGTAAATGGTCATATCATCGGTGGACAGCGACAGTTTGACCTCCTTTTTTCCAATTTGGATGCCCTTTCTGTTTTTTGTCTGGTTGCTCTGGCTAGGACTTCCAGTACTACATTGAATAGAAGTGGTGAAAGTGGGTAACCTTGTCTTGCCCCAGTTCTTGGGCATAGGCAAAGAATTCATGACCAGGAACCCAAAAGCAAATGCAACAAAAACAAAAATAAATAAACAGGACCTAATTAAACTAAAAAGCTTCTGCACAGCAAAAGAAATAACCAGCAGAGTAAACAAACAACCCACAGAGTGGGAGAAAATTTTCACAAACCACACATCCGGCAAAGGACTAATACTCAGAATCTACGAGGAACCTCAAACAAATCAGCAAGCAAAAAACAAATAATCCTGTCAAAGTAGGCAAAGAACATGAACAGACAATTCTCAAAAGAAGATATACAAACAACTAGCAAACATACAAAAAAATGCTCACCATTACTGGTTATCAAGGTCATGCAAATTAAAACCACAATGAGATACCACCTTACTTAGTGAGAATGGCCACAATTAAAAAGTCAAAAAATAATATACGTTGGCATGGGTTTGGTGAAAAGGGAACACTTTTACACTGCTGGTAGGAATGTAAAATAATAAAACCACTAGAGAAACAGTATAGAGATTCCTTAAAGAATTAAAAGTAAAACTACCTTTCAATCCAGCAATCCCACTTTCAGGTATTTACCCAAAGAAAAGCCATTATGTGAACAAGACACATGCACACACATAGTTATAGTAGCACAATTTGCAATTGCAAAAATATGAAACCAACATAAATGCCCATCAACCAACAAGTGGATAAAGAAAATGTCCTATATATACACCATGGAATACGACTCAGCCATAAAACAAAATGAAATAATGGCCTTTGAGCAACTTGGATGGAGCTAAAAGCCATTATTCTAAGTTAAATAACTCAGGAATGGAAAACCAGATATTGTATGTTCTCACTTATAAGTGGGAGCTAAGATATAAGGATGCAAAGACATAAGAATTATATAATGGGCCCGGGTGCGGTGGCTCACGCCTGTAATCCCAGCAATTTGGGAGGCTGAGGCGGGTGGATCACGAGGTCAGGAGATCGAGACCATCCTGGTTAACACGGTGAAACCCCATCTCTACTAAAAATACAAAAAAATTAGCTGGGCGTGGCAAGCGCCTGTAGTCCCAGCTACTCGGGAGGCTGAGGCAGGAGAACGGCGTGAACCCGGGAGGCAGAGTTTGCAGTGAACCGAGATGGTGCCACTGCCCTTCATCCAGCCTAGGTGACAGAGTGAGACTCCATCTCAAAAAAATAAAAATAAAAATAAAGGAATTATCTAATGGACTTTGGGGCTTAGGGGGAAGGATTAGGGGGTGGTGAGGAATAAAAAACTACATACTGGGTACAGTGTACACTGCTTAAGTGACAGGTAAACCAAAACCTCAAGGAACTTATTTATGTAACCAAAACCACCTGTACCACAAAAACCATGAAAATAAATTTTAAAAAAGAAAATGAGAAAGGAATCAAAATATGTCAGAATAAAATGTCAACACAAAGGGAGACAGAGGACAAAAGAGGACAAATGAGCTACAAGACAGACAGAAAACAGTTAAAATGGCAATAGTGAGTCCTTCACTATCAATAATTACCCTCTGTGTATCAAACTCCTCAATCAAAAAATGTAGAGTGCCTGAATGGATTAAAACAAGTAAAATCTAAAACTATACGCCATCTGCAAGAGACTCATTTTTGGTTTAAGGACACATAGGCTGAAAGTGAAAGGATGGGAAAAAATATTCCATGCTTGGTAACCAAAAGAGAACAGAACTGGCCATACTTATATCAGACAAAATAGGCTTTGAATAAAAAACTTTCACAAGAGACAAAGAAGGATATTATGTAATGATAAAAGGGTCAATTTATCAGAAAGATAAATAATTACAAATGTGCATGCATCAGTCAGGGTTCTCCAGAGAAACAGAACCAATAGGATGTGTGTGTACATACATACACACACACATATATATACACATACATATGCATATACATATATACAGAAAGAGAAATTGATTTATTATAAAGTATTGAATCATGTGATTATAGAGGCCAAGAAATCCAGACCCAGGAGAGAGCCAATGGTATAGGGTTTAGTCTGAGTCTAAATCCAAGTCTGAAGGCAGGAGAAAACCAATATCCCAACTTGAAGACAGGAAGAAAGAGTGTTTTTCCCATTTTGCCTTTTATTCGATTTAGGCCCTCAGTGAATTGGATGAGGCCCACCCACATTGGGGAGGGCAATCTGCTTTACTCAGTCTCCTAATTCAAATGCTAATCTCATCCAGAAACATCCTCACAGATATACCCAGGAATAATGTTTAATCAAACATTTGGTCATTCCATGCCCAGTCAAACTGACATATAAAATTAATCATCACCATGTGTATGTACCCAACCTCAGAACATCTAAATATATGAAGCGAACATTGATAGAACTGAAGGAAGAAATACATAGCAACACAATAATGGTAGGATATTTCAGTACCACACTTTCGACAATGGGTAGAACATTCAGATAGAACATCAGTAAGAAAACAGAGGACTTGCACAACACTGTAGAACCAATGGATCTAACAGACATGCAGAGCTTTCCACCCAACAGCAGCAGAATACACGTTCCTCTTAAGCACATGGAATATTCTCCAGGACAGATCACATGTGAGGTCACAAAACAAGTCTTAACAAATTTAAGAGGATTAAAATCATAGTGTTTATATTTTTCCAATCATAATGGAATGAAACTAGAAATCAACAGCAGAAGGAAAACTGAGAAATTCACAAATACGTGAAAATTAAACAACATTCTCTCAAAAAACCAGTGGGTCAAAGAAAAAAAAAAACGAAAGAGAAATTAAAAAATCTTGAGATAAATGAAAACACGATATACCAAAACTTAGGTGATGCAGCAAAAGCAGCATAAACACGGAAGTTTATATAATTAAATGTCTATGTTAAGAAAGAAGAAATATCTCAAATAATAATCCTAACTCTAGGCGGGGCGTGGTGGCTCACATCTGTAATCCCAGCACTTTGGGAGGCCGAGGCAGGTGGATCACCTGAGGTCGGGAGTTCGAGATCAGCCTGGCCAACATGGTGAAACCCCATCTCTACTAAAAATACAAAAATTAGCCGGGTGTGGTGGTGCACACCTGTAGCCCCAGCTACTCAGGAGCCTGAGGCAGGAGAATCACTTGAACCCAGGAGATGGAGGTTGCAGTGAGCCGAGATCGTGTCACTGCACTCCAGCCTGTTCACTCCAGCGACAGAACAAGACTCTGTCTCAACAACAACAACAACAACAACAAATCCTAACTCTATACTTTAAGGGTGTAGAACAAGAAGAGCAAACTAAACCCAAAGTTAGAAGAAGGAAGGAAATAATAAATATAGCAGCAAATTATGTAGACTTGCTCTCCTAGAACTCTCATTCCAGCGGGGAGGTTACACTATGCAGATTTTATTATAGCAGGTTCTGTATACATGTTCTTAAAGTAGCATAGTTTGACACACTGCTTCTCTTCCTGTATTTTGATATCTTCCCCTTTTCGTTAGGGCAAAATGGAATATGTTTTTGAATTGGATGTTCCCGGGAAAGTGGAAGATGTTGTGGAGACGTTGCTTCAGGTAAGCACTTGCTGGGTAGAAAATTCAAAGCAAACTGAGGCAGAAACTGTTTTTATAAATTTCGTATTTATATACCTTACCCAAATCATCATCTGTTTTCTAAATATGTAGCAGATTGACTTAAAATGTTGAGTTTAAAAACTATATGTTAGGAAGAAGCCATAGGTATATCAGAAGTAATCTTGACTGTTAACAGAATGATTGCTGTTTCTCATTGCTTCTAAAGAAATACTTCATATCATCTGAGAGAAAAAATAAATTCATGTTTCTTTATGATACTGTAGCTTCACAGAGCATCCTGCCTTGACAAGTTGGGTGACCAAACCGCCATGGTAAGTATTCCTAACAATATGTGTCTTTGATTGCCAATTAGCTTGCATTGATATTTTACTTATAAATACTTATATTCATACTTTTTTTCTGGTTCTGTTTTAATAGATAACAGCTATTTTGCAGTCTCGTTTGGCTAGAACATCATTTGACAAAAACAGGTAAGTTTCTAATAATCTTTCCTAATTAGAAAAGCAGTGGACATTTTCATCTGTATGCCTCATTCAGCAAGTCCAAGCCTGATGTCATCATTGGTCTCACCCAAAACCTGCTTGTCTTAGAGAATGGCTCAGCCTCAGTGCAGGAGAAGTCTTTAGGGCTTCTGCAACTCTTCTCTATCCTGATGTCTGTCAGTCAGAAAGGTCTGTTAGATGCTTCAGTTTCTGCTTCTGTGTTTTCACATTGTGTTGCATCAGTTCAGGACACCGTCACCTCCCACCCGGAACACTAGCACAGCTTAATTTAGCTCACCTACCTGACTCCATCTTCCCTTCTCCATTTCTCTTCTCCTCCCTCTACCTGACATTGTTTTAAAATATGTTCTTTCTAAGGGCCAGGTGTAGTGGCTCAGGCCTATAATCCCAGCACTTTAGAAAGCCAAGGTGGGAGAATCACTTGAGCTCCAGAGTTTGAGATCAGCCTGGGCAACATAGTGAGATCCTGTCTCTGCAAAATTAAAAATTAAAAAATTAGGCTGGGCACGGTGGTTGATGCCTGTAATTCCAGCACTTTGGAAGGCTGAGGTGGGCAGATCACGAGGTCTGGAGTTCAAGACCAGGCTGGCCAAAATAGTGAAACCCTGTCTCTACTGAAAACACAAAAAAATTACCTGGGCATGGTGGTGGGCACCTGTAATCCCAGCTATTCGGGAGGCTGAGGCAGAAGAATCGCTTGAACCTGGGAAGCAGAGGTTGCAGTGAGCCAATATCATGCCATTGCACTCCAGCCTGGGCAACAGTGCGAGACTCCCATCTTAAAAAAAAAAAAAAAATTTAGTTGGGCATGGTGGTGCACACCTGATGTCCCAGCTACATGAGAGGCAAGGTGGGAGGATCCCTTGAGCGCAGGAGGTCAAGGCTGCAGTGAACCATGATTATGCCTCTATACTCCAGAGTGAGACCGCATCTCAGAAAATAAAATATAAATTTTAAAAATGTCCTTTCTAAAGAACTTATTTGATCATATCACCTGCCCATTTAAAATTCTTCAAGATTGAAACTAGGCTTCTTCCTTACACCATATACAAAAATTAACTAAAGATGGATTAAAGACTTAAATATAAAACCTAAAACTATAAAAACTGTTGAAGAAAATCTAGGAAATACCATTCTGGACATAGGCCCCAGCAAAGATTTCATGACGAAGACACAAAAGCTATTACAACAAAAACAAAAATTGACAAATGAGACCTAATTAAACTAAAGAGCTTTTACACAGCAAAATAAACTATCAACAGAGTAAACAGAATGAGAGAAAATATTTGCAAACTCTGCACATGACAAAGTTCTAATATCCAGAATCTAGAAGAAACAAGCAAAAAATGAACAACCCCATTAAAAAGTAGGCCAAGTACATGAACAGACACTTTTCAAAAGAAGACATACATGCAACCAAAATAATCTGAAAAAAGGCTGAACGCCACTAATCATTAGAAAAATGTAAATCAAAACCACAATGAGATACCATCTTATACCAGTTAGAATGGCTATTATTTTTAAAAATTTAATAAATTTTGAGTGGATATTATTCAAAAAATAACGTGCTGGTGAGGTTGCAGAGAAAAGGGAATCTTGTACCCTGTTGGTGGCAGCGTAAATTAGTTCAGCTACTGTGGAAAGCAGTTTGGTGATTTCTCAAAGAACTTAAAACAGAGCTACCATTTGACCCAGCAAGTCCCATTATTGCATATATACCCAATGGAAAATAAATTGTTCTACCATAAAGATACGTGCACACATAGGCTTATCACAGCACTATTCAAAATATTAATAGCGAAGACATAGAATCAACCTAAATACCCATCAGTGGTAGACTGGATAAAAGAAAACGTGGTACATATACACCATGGAATACTTTGCGGCCATAAAAAAAGAGATCGTGCCCTTTGCAGCAACATTGGATGGAGCTGGAGGACATGGATGGCGCTGGAGCAAATTAATGTGGGAACAGAAAACTAACACCGCATATTCTCACTTATCAGTAGGAGCTAAACATTGAGTACAAATGGACACAAAGAAGGGAACAATAGACACTGAGCCTACTTGAGGGTGGAGGATGGGAGAGAGGAGGGCGAGGATCAAAAATCTGCCTATCAGGTACCATACTTATTACCTGGGTGACAAAATAATCTGTACAACAAACCCCCAAGACACGTATTTTATCTATAACAAACCTGCATATGTACCCTGAAACTAAAATAAAAGTTAAAAAATAATTTAAAAAATTAACTCTTTGAGAGTAGGAACTTGTCTGGTCTCTTGCATCCACACAGTATGGTATATTACAGTGAATAAAATTAATGGATTCTCTGCATTTTACTGCCATTGCATTTTCCAGACCCCATTAGCTCTCCTCTGTTCAGCTGGAATTATTTCTCCTCCTCCAGCCTCTTCATATGGTCCACAAAGTTATTTTCCTAAAACAAACATGATTATGTGCCCACCAACCAGCTCCTAGAACAGTAACAAGCAAAAGAGTTTTCAATAAGTTAAATGCTTCTCTTTCATTGACAATATCAAAGGTTACTGTACCAAGAAACAAATAGTCTTTTATAGCCATACACTTTAAAATTCTGTGGATTATTTCATATTGCCAAGAGAAAGTGATACAATAAATGGCCATTAAAAATATAAACAAAATAAAAATTTTCAAGACCCTCCCTGTCCCCAGTGCCTTCAGGATAAAGCCTAAACACCTTAACGTGGCCCTAAGACTCTTAGGTACTAGCTCTTATTTACTACTAGTCGTTGATGATGCATCTTGAATTCTATGCCCTAGTTATTTGCATCACCGGCAGTTTCTGATGCGTCACATTGTCTCTTACCTCTGAGCTTTTGTTCTTGTTCCCTCTGCTTAGAAAACTCATCCTCCTCCTCTACACCTGGCTGTTACTTATTATTCTTATTTCAACTGTGCTCTCAGTTATTCTAGAAGATCTTTCCTGAGACTTCAAGTTGCAATAAGTACCTTCCTGTGGTGACCTATAGGGTCCAAGAGAGTACACTCCTACTGTTCTAATGGTTTTTTCACTGACTTTCTTGGCTTTTCTTAAGTATATATTTTGTACAAAGATGAAATTTCTGTATTATCCCCTTCTCTTACTTGTTTATTGCCTTATATTAAGGAGATTTAGGTGATTTGTCTATGTCTTCGTCTCTGGTACCACTAAGTTAATTATTATACCTTTATGGTAACTATTGGCATCTGGTAGTGCAGGGCCCCAGACCTTATTTTCCTTTTTCACTTATGTCTTCAGTGTTCTTGGTCTTAGGCACTGCCATCTGAATTTAGAATCAGCTTGTCAATTTCCATAAAAGCAATTGTGTTGGGATTTTGATCGTAATTGCAGTGAATCTATAGTCTTCTCTCTATTTATTTAGGTCCCCTTTAATATATTCCTTATGATTTTCTTCATAAAGGTCTTTCCTATCTTATGTTATTTATTCCCAGTACTTCATATTTGTGATGGTATTATAAATGGTATGTTATTAAAATTTTCATTTTCTGTTTATTGTTGATATATAGAATGCAATAGGTTTTAGTGTATTCATTTTGTTTTCAGCAACCCTGCTAAACTCTGACCAATTCCATTAACTATATATTTAGATTCTTTATATTTACAAAATCTTATCTATGAATTATTTGCAGTCTCTATTCACTAGCATTTTATTTTGATTTTGCATCTGTAATCATTCATGCTTAGGACAAAGCAGAAAGTATTGGTTGAATAGGTTCATTTATTTATGGATTATTATGTACCAGGCTTTTGCTAGAAGCTTATGTTTATAAATGAGAGTAGTTTGTAATATTCTATTTTATTGCTACCTTTGTGAGATTTGGGAATCAGTCATCTTGACCCTTACCCTACATTTTAATGTGTTAAAGAACTTGCCAGTAAAGCCATCTGGCCAGTAATGTGTTTTTTGTGGTTATGTTTGTTTGATTCTTTCTCTGCTTCACTATATAGCATTAATTTTCTTTCCATTTTTATACTGGCAGGATATATTAGGTAAGTGAATTGCTTAGGGAAGAATAGTTTCCATTTTAGAAAGGAAAGGGAATAATAAGAAGAAGAATTAGCTTCTTCTGACCTACTTAGAATGTGTCATTTTTCCAAGTAGCAATTTAGACTTCAATTCTGGGCTTCAGCATGACATTCATTTAAAAAATGGTTCACTGTGAACGTTTTAATGTATCCAGTTGCTGAAATATTAGGCTAAAGAATTTGGGGAAAGGGATTTTTGCAATATGAAATGAAATATTCCAGTGTTGTATACTTTCTGTAGAAGAAAAAAAGGTAAACTTCTGCTAGGATAAGCTTTCATCATATTTCTGAGGAGATAATTTTTTATTAAAGGAATATAAGGTAAACTATTTTTTAATACTTTTTATTTTGAAAAATTTTAAACCATCACAAGTTGAAACACTAATACAATGAAGGCAGGTCCCCTATGATTCACCAGATGTTAATTTAACATTTTGCCAAATTTTCTTTAAGTCATGCCTGCTCCTGCTCACATTGTTGCTCTGTGTGTGTTATTTCTATGTATAAATGTGTATGTTTGTATTGTGTATAAAATATATGTGTATATATTTTTTCTGAATCATTTGAAACTGAATTCCTAGCTATCATAACACTTCCCCCATAAGTACTTCGGCAGGTGCTTGTTAGAAGGATATACTCCATTCCTTGATACCATTATCACACTCCATTAGCAATAATTCCATAATAACATCTGATATATAATAAAATACAAAATCATTAAAAATATGAAATCATAATATCTTATAGCTTCATATTAAAATTTCCCCTTTTTTAAAAAAATTATACTTTAAGTTCTAGGGTACATGTGCACAAGTGCAGGTTTGATACATAGGTATACATATGCCATGTTGGTTTGCTGCACCCATCAAGTCATCATTTACATTAGGTATTTCTCCTAATGCTATCCCTTCCCCAGACCCCCACCCTCCGGTGTGCAATGTTTCTCACCCTGTGTCCAAGTGATCTCATTGTTCAGTTTCCACCTGTGAGTGAGAACATGCAGTGTTTGGTTTTCTGTCCTTGTGATAGTTTGCTGAGAATGATCGTTTCCAGCTTCATCCGTGTCCCTGCAAAGGACATGAGCTCATCCTTTTTTATGGCTGCATAGTGTTCCATGGTGTATATGTGCCACATTTTCAATCAAGTCTATCATTGATGGACATTTGGGTTGATTCCAAGTCTTTGCTATTGTGAATAGTGCCACAGTAAACATATGTGTGCATGTGTCTTTATAGCAACATGATTTATAATCCTTTGGGTGTATACCTGGTAATGGGATGGCTGGGTCAAATGGTAATTTTAGTTCTAGATCCTTGGGGAATCATCACAGTCTTCCACAATGGTTGAACTAATTTACACTCCCACCAACAGTGTAAAAGTGTTCCTGTTTCTCCACATCCTCTCTAGCATCTGTTGTTTCCTGACTTCTTAATGATTGCCATTCTAACTGGTGTGAGGTGGTATCTCTTTGTGTTTTTGATTTGCATCATTTCTCTAATGACCAGTGATGATGAGCATTTTTTCATGTGTCTATTGGCTGCTTAGATGTCTTCTTTTGAAAAGTGTCTGTTCATATCCTTTGCCCACTTTTTGATGGGGTTGTTTTTTTCTTATAAATTGGATTGAGTTCTTTGTAGTTTCTGGATATTAGCCCTTTGTCAGATGGGTAGATTTCAAAAGTTTTCTCCCATTCTGTAGGTTGCTTGTTCACTCTGATGGTAGTTTCTTTTGCTGTGCAGAAGCTCTTTAGTGTAATTAGATCCTATTTGTCTATTTTGGCTTTTGTTGCCATTGCTTTTCATGTTTTAGTCATGAAGTCCTTGCCCATGCCTATGTCCTGAATGGTATTGCCTAGGTTTTCTTCTAGGGTTTTATGGTATTAGGTCTAACATTTAAATATTTAATCCATTTTGAATTTAAAATTTCCCGTTTTCTACCCCAAAAGTCTTCCTTAAAATACTTTATTTTATAATGATTGTAGATTTAAAAAGAACAGACCAAAAGAATAGTACAGGTTTCTCTTTCACGCCCCACTCAGAATCCCTGTTCTATTTAATATGTAGGTGCTGCCATCTTTCGTTGGACATATTCCTAGATATTTGATTGTTTGATACTATTGAAAATTTATTTTCCAACTATTTGTTACTGGTATATAGAAATACAGTTCCTTTTTAAATTGACCTTGTATACTGTGACTCTTCTAAATTCACTCATTAGTCTTAGAGTGTTTTTTGCTAGATTCCATGGAGTTTTTATGTACATAATCATTTAATCTGTGAATAATGACAGTTTCACAGAAATCCCTATGGCTTTTATTTTCTATTTCTTGCCTCATTGCACAGTTTTATTAATAGATGTGGTGGAAATGGACATTATTGCCTCATTCTTGATCTTACAGGAAAAGGGCTTAATGTTTCATCATTCAAAGATGATGCTAGCTGTAGGTTTTTCATAGCTGCCCTTTAACAAAGTGAAAATGTTCCTTTCTGTTCCTAGTTTACTGAGAGTTTTTTCAATAATGGGTGTAGAATTTTGTCAAGTATTTTTTTTGCATTCATTGACATGATCATATTTTTTTCTTTGTTCTGTTAATGTTTTGAATTATACTGATTGATTTTTTTCAATGTTAAACCAACCTTGTATTCATGGGCTGAATCTAATTTGAGATCATGATGTCTTATCCTTTTTACATATTACTGGCTTTGCTTTGCTAGTATTTTCGCATCTATATTGATGAGGGATATTGCTCTGTAATTCTCTTGTAAGGTATTTGTCAGGTGTGGTGCAGGGTTATGCTGACCTCATAAAATGAGTATGGAGGTTTTCTTTATCTCCTGTTTTCAGAAAAAGTTTGTGTAGGATTGGTGTTGTTTCTTCCTTACATTTTTAATAGAATTTGTTGATGAAGCCATCTAGGTCTAAGGTGTCCTTTGGAATTCCATTTATTTACTGAACATAGGACTGTTCCATTTGTCTGTTTCTTCTGTGCCTGTTTTGGTAACTTGTGTATTTCAAATAAATTGTCCATTTCATCTAAGTTGTCAGACATATTGGTACAAAGTTCCTTATGTCCTTTTAATGCCAGCAGCATCTGTAGTATGGACCTTTCTTTCATTCATTATGCTGATACTTTGTGTTTTCTCTGTTTAAAAAAGTCAGTATTGCCAGGGCTTACCAATTTTATTAACCTTTCAAATGACCACATTTTGACTGTTGATATTTTTCTGCTTTTTCACTTTGCTTATAGTTGGTGTCCACTTTTATGATTTTCTTCCTTCAGCTTGCTTTGGGTTTAAGCTTCTTCTTCTAGCTTTCTAAGAACAAAGCCTAGATCAACAATTTTATTCCTTCCTTTTAATAGAACCACTTAAACTTATAATTTTCTCTTTAAGCACTGCTTTAGCAACATTCTACAGATTTTGATTTTTTTTTTTACCATTAATGTAAAATATTTTGTAATTTTCTTCATCATTTCTCCTTTGACCCGTAGGTAATTTAGAAGTATGTTTAACTTCCACATATTTGGGAATTTTTAGTAGATATTTGTAGATGCTGATTTATAATTTAATATCTGATCAGAGAATATGTTCTGTGTGATTTCAGTCTTTTGATATTTGTTCAGGTTTGTTTTATGGCCCAGCACATGGCCTATCTTGGTGAACATTTCACATGCCATTGAAAGGAATGTGAGCTCTGCAGTTGTTGAAAATAGTATTCCATAAATGCCTTATGGGTCCAGTTGGTTGATGGTCATTTGGATCAAATATATTTCATTACTTTTTTGTTGACTTGTGCTATCAGTCACTGAGAGAGGATGTTAAGATTGTCAGTGGTGATTTATTTCTTTTCTTATTTCTGTCAATTTATGCACTTTGTGTTGTAAAGCTCTGTTATTATATTCATATACATTAAGATGCATAATGTCTTCTTAATGAATTGATCCTTTCATTATTATGAAATGTCCCTCTTTATTTGTAATAGTGTTTTTCTTGAAGTCTGCTTTGTCTTCCTTTAAAGTAACCACATCGGCCGGGCGCGGTGGCTCAAGCCTGTAATCCCAGCACTTTGGGAGGCCGAGATGGGCGGATCACGAGGTCAGGAGATCGAGACCATCCTGGCTAATACGGTGAAACCCTGTCTCTACTTAAAAATACAAAAAAAAAAAACTAGCCGGGCGACGAGGCGGGCGCCTGTAGTCCCAGCTACTCGGGAGGCTGAGGCAGGAGAATGGCGTAAACCC
>NW_016805235.1:370427-375065 GCF_001698545.2 Rhinopithecus bieti | reverse complement strand
AAAAAAAAAAAAAAAAAAAAAAAAGTAACCACATCAGTTTTCTTATGTGTTGTGATTGCATGATACATCTTTTCTGTCCTTTTACTACTAACTTTTGCCTTTATTCTGTTTTAAAATATATGTAATTTAAATATATAGTTGAGTCTTGGTTTTTATGCATTCTGACAATATCTGCTTTTCAATGGGAATGTTTAGATAATTTATAATTATATAATTATAGACTAGCTGGTTTTCAGCCTAGTATCTTAGGACAGTCATGCATCACTTAATGACAGGGATATGTGTTGTGGGATTCAGGAGGACGAGAGAGATACTTCGGGTTAAAACAGGAGAATCCAATGTATTGAGTGCACTTAGGCCCAGCTGACTCAACGTCCAAATGACTGGGCCTGGAACAAAGTTTTGTACACACTTCACAAAAAGGGGTGGGCCAGCTTGAAGCAAGCTTACAGTGGTGTAAAAGCAGGGATACAGAGGCAGGACAAAGACAGTTAATCAAACTGTAACAGGTTCATAACTCAAGATTGCACATAACCATTGCTATGCGACCCAGATATCCATTATCTAGGTTTGCCTAGGCATGGGCTTATCCTATAACCTTTACTATGGCCCCCAGGTGGCCGTAACTCAGGCCTGCTTAGAGACTTATGACCTTCACGCTACTGCTTAGATAAAACAATACTTGAAGTCACTAGTTACAGAGAACAGGAATCTATAAACTCATTCCATTAAACAAAGGAAAATTTGTTTTTCTTATCCCTATGTTAAAGGAGTGTTGGGAGAGTCTTCAGAGCACATTAGATAATATTATCTAGACTTTTCCTGGGTCTGGGCTGTGCCCGTTGCTGCCTCTGGGACAAGTCAGCCTAACACAGGAAAACTTATTTCTCTTTCTTTTTAATTTTATTTTTATTTAATTTCCCACCTCATATGTTGTGAGAAATGTGTCGTTAGGCAATGGTCATTGTGAGAACATCATAGGGTGCACTTATACAAACCTGAATGGTACAACTTACTGCACACTTAGACTATGCAGTATAGCCTATTGCTCCTAGGTTATAAACCTGCACAGCATTTTGCTGTACCACTTGAGTATCCCTAATTCAAACATTTAAAGTCCAAAATGCTCCAAAAGTCCGAAATGCACTCAAAACTTTTTGAGTGCCAACATGATGGTCAAAGGAGGTGCCCACTGGAGCAGTTCAGATTTCAGATTTTGTGATTAGGGAGGCACACCGATATGATACAAACATTCAGAAATCCAAAATCCAAAACACTTCTGCTCCCGAGTGTTTTGAATAAGGAATACTCAACTTGTACTAAATGCTGTAGGCAATTATAATAGTAAGTATTTATGTATCTAAACATAGAAAAGGTAGAGTAAAAATATGGTATTATAATTTTATGAGACCACTAGTATATGCAGTATCATTGACCAAAACATCATTATGTGGCACACGTTGTTTCTGTATTTTTTTCTTGGTGTCTCGTTTTTTCCCTTCTTTTCAGTAAATCTAGTATTTTTCAGTACTCCATTTTATCTACTCGATTGACTTTTTAGTTGTAGCACTTTGTTTTATTTTTAGTGGTCATTCTAGAGATTACAATATGTACCTTGTGCCAGAGTGTACCTTCAGATATTATTTCATACTACTTTACACCAATACAAGAACCTTACTCCAATGTATTTCCATTTAGCCTCTCCTGCCTGTTATGATCTTATCTTGTAGCTAATTTATGCATATTCCATAAAACCCACAATATAATATTCTTATTTGTGCTTTAAAAATCAGTAGTTTTTTAAAGAATTTAGATACATACATATGTCTTTGCCTAGAAATTAAAATATTTTAATACTTAGATATTTAGATGTTTATAATTTCTAGTCTTCTTTCCTTTCTGAAAATCTGGTATTTCATCTGGTATCATTTTCCTTAGTCTAAAACACTTTTGTGGCATTCATTACAAGCTGATCCATTCGAGATGAATTCTCTCAGCTTTGCCTAAGAAGAAGATATTTATTTTACCTTCATTTTTGAAGGGTGTTTTTGGATATAGAATTCTAGGTTGGCAGGTTTCTTACCACTTTAAAGACTGTCATTCCATTGTTTCCGGTGAGGAGCCCCATGATTTGAATTGTTGTTCCCTGTGTAAGATGTGGTTTTCTTGTGCTCATCCTGCTTGAAGGTTTCAGAGTGTATGATGGGGAAATTCCTACTATGCTGTCAACACAGGACACTTCAGTGATCAGCTGACTGGCTTTTTCCTATACCAAGCAGTTCTCTGACACCAGCTGGGTATTCTACAATTCAATTCAGTTATTGTCTGCCTGGAGTTAGCACAGACCCCAGGGGTTAAGAGCTCAGCGCAACAAGGCTGCCCCCACTCACCTCCGATGCCAATCACAAATCCAAGTTGTCACCTGTGTTCTGAGCAACCAGCTGTAAATCAGAGATTCCCACAACACATTCTGTAGGTTTGATCACTAGAATGGCTCACAGAACTCAGAAATACTTACTTATGTTTACTAGTTTATTATGATAATAAAGGACATGATAAAGGGTACAGATGAACAGCCGAATGATGCATAGGGTGATATCTGGAAGGAAGGGTCATGAGTGCAGGAGCTTCTGTGCCTGTGGAGTGAGGGTACATCACCCTCCTGGCACATAGATGTCTTCAGCAACCCAGAAGTTCTCCCAGCCTCATAGTTTAGGGGCATTTATGGAGGCTTCATCACATAGGCATAGTCAAATATTAACTCAGTCTCCAGCCTCTCTCCCTTACCCTGAAAAGGGGGAGTGTGGCCGAAAGCTCTAAGCCTCTCAGGGCTTGGTCCTTGTGGTGGCCAGCACCCATCCAGGATTCCATACACAGTTGCCTCATTAGAGCAAAAGACGCTTCTATAACTCAGGAAATTCCAAGGGCTTAGGAATCAGGACCAAAGACCAAATATTAGAACAAAAGATGGACCTAACACCTCTGTTACTCGGGAAATTACAGAAGTTTCAGGAGCTCTGTGCCATGAATTGGGAGCAGAGACCAAATGTTGTATTTTTTTATTATGTCACATAGAGTTTCAGAGTAACATGCATCTATGAACTGGTATCTTTCATCAGTTCTCAGCCATTCTCTTCTCCATTTCCTCTGTCCTATTTTCTGTCTTTTATTCTATAATCAGTTATACTTAAGTTAGTATGTTTGATATATTTCTTCAGGTCTCAGATACATGCTCCTATATATTTTTTTCATTCTTTTTTCTCCTTTGGTTTTGTTTTAGTTAGGACACTTTTTATTGACCTGTTTTCAGCCTTACTGGACCTTCCCTCCACTACATCCAGTCTGTTGTTAAGATTGTTTAATTAATTCTTTGTGATATCAATATATTTATTCCTGTATTTCCATTTGGTTCTTTTTCATAGTTTCTATTTCTCTGCTGAAACTCTCTGTCTTTTCACATGTGTTGTCCGTCTTTTGTTCTTATTGACCCTTTTCTCTTTTTTTTTTGAGATAGGGTCTCACTCTGTCACCCAGGCTGGAGTGCAGTGACATAATCATGGCTGAGTGCACCCTCATCCTCCTGGGCTCAAGGGATCCTCAGCCTCCTGAGTAACTGAGACCACAGGCACATGCCACCATGCCTGGCTAATTTTTTTATTTTTTGTAGAGATGGTATCTCAGTATGTTACCCAGCTGGTCTCAAACTCTTAGGCTTAAGTGATCCTCTTGCTTTGGCCTCTCAAAGTGCTGGGATTACAGGTGTGAGCCAACATGCCTGGACTGTTCTTGACCCTTTATCATATTTACTATAGTTATCTTAAAGTCTTCCTCTGATTGATCCAATGTCTGGCACATCTTCTATAGAGTCTTTTCTCTCTTGCGCATGAGTCATATTTTCTTGCTTCTTTGTTATGTATTATAATTTTATTATATTGTAATTTTTTTATTGAGTTCTGTTAAAAAGGAAAGGTTGAGACTGAAACAAATAATATTTACTTCCAGAAGTGGTCACGCCACCTCTTATTCTGTCAGGCTACTTGTACAGGGAGGCTCTGTCGATCAAATCTGTCACTGAGCTGCATTAAGACTTTGTTGCACCTGTGGTTAAATTTAAGACAACACTGCCTACAACTCCATTGAGGGAGTGATAAAGACCTTCTCTTCCACAGGACTTGGGATCTCAGCACTTGAAGGATTCTAGAGATATATTTGTGCTTTACAATTGAGCCATCAGGTTTCTGGACTGTGGGAGATTTCCCTTGTTTTGCACCAAAGTTGACAGCATTTTTGGATCTCTGGGGAGCTTTCTTCGCTCTCCAGTCTCAACCCTGGCTTTCCTTTCCCTGAAGATCTCTCTTCATTCTGCAGCCCTTACTCACTTCTATCATAGGTTGCTCCTCCTCCTGCCACTCACCTGGTGGTCTCTTCCTTTTTGCAATCATGTTCGTTTAGGTTTCTTTGCATCCTCAACATCCCAGTGGGTTTTAAAAAGCTGTGAAGATTTTTCAGTATATCCAGCTCATTTTGGTTGTTAGGGTGAAAGCTTCAACAGTCTCTTATAGCTTCCCCATCCTAACTTGAAGTGAAGGTCTTCCCCTGTATCTTTTTGTCCTGTCACTTATAAAGAGATTTATTTTA
>NW_016805235.1:246824-369838 GCF_001698545.2 Rhinopithecus bieti | reverse complement strand
CGGATGGTCTCGATCTCCTGACCTCGTGATCCGCCCGTCTCGGCCTCCCAAAGTGCTGGGATTACAGGCTTGAGCCACCGCGCCCGGCCGAGATTTATTTTTAACCCAGTTATTTCAGTAATTGCCTTAAAATGTTGATGATTTGATTGTTTCCCCTTTATTTTTCCTTAAATCAGTAAAGTAGAATGAGAAGGGACTTTGTTGATTAAATATTTTAGGAGTGGGTAGTGGAGAAATCATTTTTCATTGCTTTTCTGCAGTAAATCCACAAAGGGATATACTCAAGAATATACAAAGGAATATACAATTACTCGAATGTATTATAATTCAAGTAATTATAATTATGTAGTCACAGCCTTATAAAGTATAGTGTGAAATAAATGCCACTTGTGTCAAAATGGTTTATAGAACAATAAAATAATGACAGAAAATAGGAAATAATTTAAATGTAAGAATAGTTTTAAGACCTGTTTATTTTGGGGGGAATGAGTTTAGTTAAGGGTTATTTGGTATTTATTTGTCTGTCATGGCTTCTGTGGTACATAATCTCACCTATGTCTTTGAAAACGAGTTTTGTCATGCCATTTCTAAAGTGTCAGTTTTATCTAAGCAATCAATTTATATTACCATTTTTCTTGTATTAAATGTAGTGTTTAGACAAATGTCATACAAAGTCACACTGTAGCTCCCTTAGATACACCTAGAAAGTAGATCAATTTCTGATTTTTCTTGCTTTTGCTGAAAAACATTTTCAGGTTCCAAAACATTTCTGAAAAGCTGCACATGGAATGCAAAGCAGAAATGGTGACACCTCTGGTGACTAATCCTGGACACGTGTGCATCACGGACACAAACCTCTATTTTCAGCCTCTCAACGGCTACCCGGTGCGTGTACTGCAGGGTCAGGTGGGGAGCTGCCCATATTTAAGCTGTTTCCAGACCATGGCCTCACAATGCCTGTGACCTCACTTTTTGATGAGGATCAAAAGTCATGTCCCTGCCCACCCCCTTCACAGGTAGCATCTGTGTATTTTACAAACACTGTGTGTAATCGTGGTGTGGAGTCTCCGAAGTTTGAGTTCCTTTATTCTGTTTTCAGTCATGTCAGGGGCACTTGCTCTCAGGGTGGTGAAAAGAAACCCTGCTCCTCCCGATTTTAGTAAAGGGTCGCTAGAGATTTAGACCTTTCTTCAAGGAGGCATTTCTGAGAGACCAGTGAAATGTGCTATGATTAATAAGAAATGGATTTTGGATTTTGAAATATATTTGCTTATGTGAACAACCTCAGTAGATCTGAATTTTTCCTGAAGGAGCACTATGAGCAGGTCCTCCTAGCTAGTGCAGAGGTGTGTGTGGAGATCCTGCCGTCTGACAGTTGTGGGCTCCTGCTAGGGTGTTGGAAACAATCTTCTCTTTCACAATGACACCAGACTTACAAGGCCAGAAAGTAAAGATGAACTTAGATTTCCATGCTGAAACTTGTAAAGATTTGTTGCTTATCTAGATCTGGCCACTTTTTAGCATGATCCATTAAAAGAACAGAAATCCTAACACACCCTGGTAGTGCTGTGGGGCCATTTGGCAGGGCCCAAGAATCAGGAGTGTTTTCTGCCAGTGAAAGTTCCACCTTGGAGGTTGTTCAGGCTGGTCATTACAGGGCACTAAAACATCTCAAACTCTCCTGAGTGAAAGATTATGCTATAGCGATTCTGTCCACTAGGTGGTGGGGCTCACGTTCCTAGTTCTCCAGTAGACACTGCATGCTGCTGGCACAGCATTCTTGGGGAGTGTAATAAATTGGCTTGGCTGCTACTATTGCTTGGGTCAGAAATTTTGAGAAAAAAATGTCTGTGTACCGTAGCTTCACAATCCATGATATGGGCCTTTACCCCTTCCCAATACTGGCTGGGATCCTTGACCAGTTGTTTACAAGACTTGACTCTGGGCCTCCAGGGCAGTTTCCACTCTTGGACAGACTGACCTCTGCGTACCCATCATCCCTCCCACTTGGGAGGAGGACCACGAAAGCATAGCCATTAGCCAATCTCTGCCTTATTAAACCTCCTTTCTCTCTTGCTAGTGTTTTAAAATTATAGAAAAGCAAGACAATTTTCTTCTTCATTAACAAAGAAAAAATTTAGAGGCCTTGCTTTATACTTTAGTAATTTGTGAGCCTTAATACACTGTAATTTTTAGTGAGATAAAAGACAGGATTCTCTAAAAAAAGACGTGTGTCAGTGCTAAGCAAACTATTTGTCAAAAAAAGATAGCAAGATTCCTGAGAGGTGATTTATGCCAGTTCTTTATATTTCTTATCATCCCACAATCTAACCTGAAAGATATCACCCCACCCAAACTAACCTGAAAGATCCCTGAAAGACAGATGATTGCATTATCATTTGGCGGATGCCACATGGCAGGGAGGAAGACTTGCCCAAGATCATAAAGCTAGTGAAAGATGACAGAGCAGAATGGGAAACCAGATATCACCTTGTTCCAAGATTTCCTTTTCCAGTGGTTCATTAGGAAGGCGAGATTTGTTGATTCTTTCCCCCCTTTCTGATACTGCGGAACAACTTCTAATTGTGTCAGAACAATAATGTTTGAGATTGTCTTTCTACTTTTAAAGAAACCTGTGGTCCAAATAACACTCCAAGATGTCCGGCGCATCTACAAAAGGAGGCACGGCCTCATGCCTTTGGTGAGTCCTTGGGAGGCTGTGCTGGGGGATGATTGCCACACCTGCAGTTCAGCAAGCAGTTTATTGACAGTAAACACCTATGGGATGTCTGAAAGTACAAGTACATTGCCTTGTAAGAAATTAGACTCTGATTTTGCTGTTCTTTCTTTTGGAGAAGCTAGAAATTCATAAAGGAGTAAGTCCTTCATGGAGAGAAGATGTTCTATTGTGAAATATTTTTGGCTCCAAGAGCAAGAGGGCTAGAGTGCCTTTGAGTTTCTCACTCCATTCTCAGTTTCTGGGCTCAGGCTAGAATGGTCTGTGTAAAACCAGCCCTGTGTTGTACTTGCCTCCAGCATTCATAGCAGTTAGGTCTCAAAGCAAAATTTGGAAGATATTACAAAATTACTTCTTTAGTGGAAGTAGTATATTCACAGTTAACTTACATTAATTCAGCCTTTGGGCTTGCTGAGAGAGAGAAATGGACAAAATAACCATTTAAATCATATAGGCAGTTCTTTCCACCATTCCCTGAATAAGTGTATTTCTATACTTAGGTATTTCTGACACATGTCTTACTTTAGTAACCAATCCCTACAGAAGGTATGATTCCAAGGTGTTTTAATTTGACACCAAGAGAAATTCATTTTTTCTCCTTTGAAGATTAACCAGTAACTTGGTGACATTACAAAAGCATTGTGAAATTTTAACTCTTATTTTTGTGCTTTTAATTTGTGAAATTCTACTGTTTTGCTGCCTGTTTTATTTAAAAGGCCATTCCTCCATTTCCAGCACTAATAGTGGATCAGGGAAACAGATACTATTAAAAATCTCCTCCTTTGGGTATAGAGCTGCAGTCCGAAAAAGAGAAGAAATTAACATTGATTAAGTGCTTTCTATGTACTGGGCAATTTATGTATAATGTTTCATTTATTTGCCATTGTAAGTCTTATGAAGTAGATAGTATTGTATTTTACAGGTAAAGAAATTGAGACTCCAGGGGTCAACTTCCTAAGCTCCCAGCTAGTACATTGTAAAAGCCTGTTTTTAAACCAAGGGCAGCTCTGGGCTTTCATCCTGGCTTTGTCTGTTCCTTTGCTAGCTCAGCCTTACCAATACTATTGTCACAAAGCTCATAGGTTTTTATAAGATAATAATAATGTATTAGTTGAATGAGTTATTCAATTATCAATTTGTTAGGTATGCATAATTTTTATTTCTTAGCTGGGCATGGTGCACCTGTAGCCCAGCTACTCAAGAGGCTGAGGTGGGAGGATCAATTGAGCCAGGGAGTTTGAGGCTGCAATGAGCGATGATCACACCATTGCACTCCAGCCTGGGCAACAGAGCAGGACCTGGTCTCAAAAAATATATATATGTTATTTAACTTATGAAAGAAAGCTAAACATTTATGTTTGAAGAAGAGATGTGAAGACATGGATCAGCGATTTTTGAATTTCAAAATAAGTTCACAAAAGCTATTATTAATGAAAATATTCAACACCCAAGGTGATTTACAAAGTTTAGCTGAGATACTATCTTGTTCTCAGAATATTTATAAACACAACATATATATATATATATACACACACACACACACACACACAACCATATATGTGTATATATGTCACTGAGTTAAATTTATAGATTGAAAATAGGAATATAAGATATAAAATAAACACAAATGTTTAACTGAAAGTTTTGTAATTATATACTTATATTGGGATTGCAAGAGGAATACAATGCTATTTATTTTATTCTTTTCTTTTTGAATTTATAGGGCTTGGAAGTATTTTGCACAGAAGACGATCTGTGTTCCGACATCTACCTAAAGTTCTATGAACCTCAAGATAGAGATGATCTCTATTTTTACATTGCCACATACCTAGGTTTGGCACTCACTCTTCATTGTTTCTTTTTTTTTTTTTTGAGACTGAGTCTCGCTCTGTCACCCAGGCTGGAGTGCAGTGGCGCGATCTCGGCTCACAGCAAACTTTGTCTCCTGGGTTCAAGTGATCTCGTTGGTCAGACCTCCCGAGTAGCTGGGGATTACAGTGCCTGCCCCATGCCTGGCTAATATTTTTTTGTATTTTTAGTACGAGATAGGTTTCTTGTTCATATGAAGGTAGTTCAACTCTAAGGATCTGAGAATGCTATTCTAGAATCGTCTGTTTGTGGTTCTAACTTCTTTCTCATCATAACTATTTGCCAAAAGTAATGTTTTTAAATTCTGGGAATTAAATTCCACTTTGGTAATAGGTTCATTCTGAATGTATGTTTTAAAAACTCTAGATAAATATATTTAAATTACTCTTTATATTACTAACATCCTCCAAATTGAATTGATTTTGAAGATCCACTCAAATATTTTATGTTCAATCAGGTCTTCTATTAGTTTATGAGAACGAAGACTCAGTTTTGTACTGCGAGGGGCAGTGAGTTCTTCATTTACACTTGTGATCAAATTGATTGTGGTCAGAACCAACAGCTGGAAAGACTGCACAAGGAACATGTGAACCTTCATGCTTTAATATTGTCTGAACGGTTGGAGTGGAATTTGCTTTTATTAATGGTATTTCTTCAGTTTTTCATGGAAATGTTGATTTTTCCCACCTTTTCCAAGAAATACTTACATTATGATGTTCAGCCAAAAGTTTTTTTATTACATTGCAAGGGCTAACTTAAATTATTCTAGTTACAAAGTTGCTAGATAACTAGAATGGAATTATCTTTAAAAATGGATTTTGGGGCTAGGCATGGTGGGCTCATGACTGTAATCCCAGCACTTTGGTGAAGGCCGAAGGAGGGAGAATCTCTTGAGCCCCAGGAGTTCAAGACCAGCCTGGGCAACATGGGCTTGACCTCATCTCTACAAAAAAAATTAAAATTAGCCTGGGCCTGCGTGGCGTGTTACCGTAGTCCCAGCTACTCAGATGAGGCTGGAAAGTGAGGAGATTCCTTCAGGCCTGGGAGGTCAAGGGCTGCAGTGAACAGTCGATCAACACCACTGTATTCAGCCCTGGGTGACAGTGAGACCTGTCAAAAAAAAAAGGATATGGGATTTTATTAATATCGATCTTAATATGTTTGTTATTTTAGTGTACCACAAAAACCAATTATTAAGTTTGTAGTAAAGTATATCTTCCCTTAGAAATGAGATTTTCTTCAAGGAGGATAGTTGACTTTCAGTAGGGGAACATTTTATTTTAAAGTAGTGTTTTTTATTATTTATTTTATTATTATTATTTCATTATTTATTTTATTATTTATTTTTATTTTATTTTTATTTGTTTATTTTAAAGTAGGTTTTTTAAAGTAGGTTTTTTATTTTAACTTTTATTTTAAAGTAGGTTTATATATAGCTAGTATTTTGTTCATACATTAAGCTATTCAAGGTAACTTTATGTATAAGTATAGCTTTGATACAAGTTTACTTTAATCTTCTATCTCGTGATCTGTTTTAAATTTTGTGTTTTAAACTATAACAAGATTACAATAAAAGCTCAACTTTCATGGTGAGTCCTAAAATCTCAAGCCAAAAACTTTGCCATGATCTAAAATACCCATCTTCTAAGAAGCTGTCAGTTCTCACTGAGTTTATTCCTAAGATTGTTCATACTTTTGCTGAGGGGTTTCAAAAGTAGAAAATGAGGGGGGAAGTGTGTTTTGATTTTTGAAGCCTTTCCTAGTAGCTGATTAGAGAAGAGACTTGGTAAAAGTAAATGAGAATAAATATTAAGAGTTAAGATGCTTAATGCATCAGGAAAGCTTGAAAGAAGAATTTTCTGAACAAAATGGAAAATCCACTTGTAGGACAATTAATTCATTTTACACTCTAAAAGGGAAATTCTCATTGCTGCATTTACCTAAGATCTCATTTTTCCTGAGGTATTTCGGGGGGCAGATCTGGTTCTTTTAGTTTGAGAATTGGTCCTCCTGCCAAATGCCTGTTTTCTTCTCTAACGATTTCTTTTCCTTAGTCTTCACATGCATAAATAATATATAGTCATTGACAAATTAACAGTAGTACATCTCTTCCAGGCCTAAAAGAAAACTAAAAGATTGCTTTAATTTCGTAAATAATAAAAGAAATAAGCTCCCAGATGACCATGGGTTTTTAAATGCATGGAGATATAGCACATTTGGAGGGATTCTTCGTTGCTGTATAAATATTACCTATTAACATGTAAATTTATATATTTGCTCTACACTTTTGTATTTGTTTAGGTTATATCATGTTGTGGAGGGTAGGGTAATAGCTCAGTGTATTTAATAATTTCCCCTCCTTGATCTTGTAACTATTTATACATAGCTGAACAAATACTTTATGAAAACAAGTCAGCAGCCTGCTTTTCTTTTTCTTACAATGTATTTTTCAAGAATGCACAGGAAGGGTCTACACATTAAGCCCCTAGCCTTTGCATACTAAGTTTATGAAGTTAAGTGGCAGACCTCGTGGGTCCTCTTCCCCCAGAGCACCATGTGGCAGAGCACACTGCTGAGAGCTACATGCTGCAGTGGCAGCGTGGACACCTTTCCAACTATCAGTACCTCCTTCACCTCAACAACCTGGCCGACCGCAGCTGCAACGACCTCTCCCAGTACCCTGTGTTTCCATGGATAATACATGATTATTCCAGCTCAGAACTAGGTAACTGCTACACATGGAATTCTGACCAAGTTGAGTGGGGAAGTGGTCATCTGTATTGTTTTTAAAGGAGAGAATGAATTCTATTTTATAATCATGATGTGACATGTGAACAAATTACAACACATTTCAGTTGTATTGCTAAGGACTGCCAATTTCCATTCCAAGGTACTATATGAGTGTTACATAAGTGTTTCATGTATGTTTTTTCCACCATACTTCTTGAAGGACACACAGAGAAAAAAACGGGCGTAATTTTAATCCAGGGTTATCATTATTACCTATAAGTACCATGTTTTGAAATATTTGCTTCTTACTTTGAAAATTGCTACTCACCTTATCATATTATTTTTTTAAATCACATTAAAACTGTGGTTATTTATTATAGAACACTTGGAAAGTCCTGAAATAAAGAAGAAAATAAAAATCATCCATAATTATATTACAGAGATATAACCATTTTACCTTTGGGGCATATCTACTCTTCTCTTGCTACCTCAGATTATTTTAAGAAAATGTAATTGTATTGTAACTTTATTTTGTAATATTTAAAAATTATATATTGTGAACAGTTAGTTCCTTTTGACACATTATCTTGAATCCTTGTACTTGAAAGAAATAATAGATTTTCTAGAAATGTGAGAATGTATTTCTCTGAAAATATTTAGCTTACTAGTTCTCAAATAGGCTAATATTGGAGAATAATAATATTCACTAGAATTCTAACGTAGAAAGTAAATCTTGATAGAAGAATAATGGCTTTTAAAATTTGTTTTTTGTTGTTTTACTTGGAATATATATATATGTTCCTTAATCAGAAACTTTTTTAAAAAATTAATGTTCAGGGCATTGTCAAATTAGAGATGTTGCTCTTAAGTGGTTGTGGCTAACTTAAAACTCAAAATTGCTAACCTTTTCTTTACATCTATATAAATAACTAAAAAAAATATAACTCTCATGGATCGCTCTCAATTTTTAAAAAAACTTTTGTGGAAGTGAATGTGTATATTTGAATTAATTCAGGAGTTTAATGGTACTAAGTATAAGCTGAAGTTATTTATTGATTTATGTTTATAGATTTGTCAAATCCAGGAACCTTCCGGGATCTTAGTAAGCCAGTGGGGGCCCTAAATAAGGAACGGCTGGAGAGGCTACTGGTATGTGGACTTAGAGATTCTTCATTTCTAAGCAAGATGAGAAGCCATGGCCTGTGTTTTTATTTAGGGAAGGAAATTCGTTTCTCCAAGGTTTAGGGGAATTACACCAGTGACTCTATGTAGTGTTTTCTTACTTTTCTCCTAACCATGAATTAACTGCTCACCATTTGCATTTCTTGTCTACAGTTTGGGAAGGAGGAGGGCGACCTGTTTACAGGTTCGCTGAACTATTTTCATGAAGGCATTCTGTGGTAAATTGCATAAGAGACACATAAAGTCAGTTCTATTTAATCTACTGCCAACATTTTGTTACCATTAAGCCAGGGAAACCAAAATACTTGTCTCAGGAATGCTGTTTAGCCAAAGATTCTCTTTCCCTCTTATCTTCTCCTTTTCTTATCTAACAGAGAAATTGAGGAATATGGTGTATCTATTATCTATGTTATGATTTCTTTTTTTTTTTTTTTGAGACAGAGTCTCGCTCTGTCGCCCAGGCTGGAGTGCAGTGGCCGGATCTCAGCTCAGTGCAAGCTCCGCCTCCCGAGTTCAGCCATTCTCCTGCCTCAGCCTCCTGAGTAGCTGGGACTACAGGCGCCCGCCACTGCGCCCGGCTAATTTCTTTTGTATTTTAGTAGAGACGGGGTTTCACTGTGGTCTCGATCTCCTGACCTTGTGATCCGCCCGCCTCGGCCTCCCAAAGTGCTGGGATTACAGGCGTGAGCCACCGCGCCCGGCCGTTATGATTTCTTTTAGGCTTTTACTACTTGTCAGTTATTATTTCATAGCCAACACTTAGCACAATTTTTTTTTTTTTTTTTTTTGTATTCTAGACACGCTACCAGGAAATGCCTGAACCAAAGTTCATGTATGGGAGTCACTACTCTTCCCCGGGTTATGTACTTTTTTATCTTGTAAGGATTGGTAAGATTCTTTATCATTACCCCCAATTAAATGTTATTTTACTGTATTCTTCGATGATTCTGTGATCTGACTTATCTCTGTTTTTTACCCCTCTAGCACCAGAGTATATGCTGTGCCTACAGAATGGAAGATTTGATAATGCAGATAGAATGTTCAACAGGTTTGATACAAATGACTTGCTTATCATTTTTAACACTTTCTGATTGTATATATACAACATACTTGTTTCAAAGCACTAGATAAAAAATTTAAAGAAATGTAAAAAATCAATAATTGTTCTATCTATTCCTCTCAGGATTTTTCTAGACATGAATATGTGTGTGTAAATGTGAGAACATATTTTAAGTGCAGCTTTTTGTACTGCCTTTTGTAACCTAATATTAAATCTTAAAGTTTTTCCCATATTATTAGATATTCTTCAAAACAGTGATTCTTTTTTAAAATTATTGTATCACATTCTAACATATGCCATGTTTTATTTCAACTTCTTTTCTCCATTGTTGGGCATTTAGATTGTTTCCCACACTTTATTATTCTTGATAATTTTGCTGTGAATTGAATATAGCTCCTTGTGTGTATTTAAATGGCTTTACTTTTTAAATTATAAAAGTAATATTTTCTTACCAAAAAAATCAGAAAATACAAAGAAGGAAATAAGTTTACTTGGTATCCCACCGCACTGAGATAATAATTGTTGTGAATTTTTTGGTATGTCCTTTTCATCTTTTTTGAACTCTATACATATCTAGTAATAATTCCCTTTGCAATGAGCCATTCAGATAGTGAGGCTAATCTTTTTTTTTTTTTTTTTTTGAGACAGAGTCTTGCTCTGTCACCCAGGTTGGAGTGCAGTGGCGTGATCTTGGCTCACTACAACCTCTGCCTCCCGGGTTCAAGCGATTCTCCTGCTTCAGTCTCCTGAGTAGCTGGGACTACAGGCGCATGCCACCATGCCCAGCTAATTTTTGTATTTTTAGTAGAGATGAGGTTTCACCATGTTGACCAGGATGGTCTTGATTTCCTGACCTCGTGATCCACCCACCTTGGCCTCCCAAAGTACTGAGATAACAGGCGTGAGCCACTGCGCCCGACCAGTGGTGCTAATCTTTCAGTGTGTAGGCACCCTCCTCCATTTGGCCCTTGGATGAGGCAATGTGTATATGGTAGCTAACGGTGTGGACTCGGACTCCATGCCCACTCCTGCTGTGTGACCCTAGAGAAGTTACATAAAACTCTCTGGGCCCCAGTGTTCCCTTCTGTTAAAGTGGGACACTCAGAAGGATGGTTAGAACTATGTGTGATTGACAAACAGAAGTTAATACAGGTAAAGTGTAGAACAACCCCCAAGGGCATAGGAAATACTGCTATTGCTATTTCCATAGCTGAAAATAGGTGAATTTTTTTTTTTTTTTTATATGTAGTATTGCAGAAACTTGGAAAAACTGCCTGGATGGTGCAACGGATTTTAAAGAGGTAAGCAGTTAATAAAGCTGATGAGTAACTGGACTTGGGGTTTCTACCTGCTTTACAACATGTTTGTTCTTTTTTTTTTTCCCCCTGAAACTTTTAGTTAATTCCAGAATTCTATGGTGATGATGTGAGCTTTCTAGTCAATAGCCTGAAGTTGGATTTGGGAAAGAGACAAGGAGGACAGATGGTTGACGATGTGGAGCTTCCCCCTTGGGCCTCCAGTGAGTCCCCCCTTGGTGGTGTTGTATTATAGATACTCTTTACCAGGTAGTGCAATTTTAGTATTATTTTATTGCTTAGATTTTTAAAAATCACAATGTAATTCTCTGTCTAAATGAGGAGATATGAGTCCTATTCCATATCAGAAGCATTCTATGAGTCTATGATGTAAAAACATTAATATGTATTTGAGAGACCTTAATGTGAAAATGATTCTTGCCACTTTTTTCCCCAAAAAACTTACATTTCATATGATAGGAAAAAAAAAACTGCATTAAGATATATGGACCTCTTGCCTGTCCTAGAAACTTTATATACATATAGATAGACAAGAGAAATGGGAGGGAAAAAAATGAAGACTCCATGATTTTTCGATTGAGTCTAATCTAATAGGTCCCGAGGACTTTCTCCAGAAGAGCAAAGATGCATTGGAAAGCAATTACGTGTCTGAACACCTTCACGAGTGGATTGATCTAATATTTGGCTACAAACAAAAAGGGAGTGGTGCAGTTGGGGCCCATAATGGTATGTAATATTCATTGACATTTTATTTAGCATTGGGTGAATATTTAGCATTATTCATTTTCATTGGAAAATGAAAGCAAACAATACCAAAAAAAAAAAAAAAAAAAATTAGGCGAAAGCAATTAGTCTTATTTCTTCAGTGGAAGCATGTTCTGTTAGAGCACAGTATCCATTGGCTCCACGACCCTGGATCAGATTTTTTGTTTGTTTGTTTTCTTTTTGAGATGGAGTCTTGCTCTGTCACCAGGCTAGAGTGCAGTGACACAATCTTGGGTCACTGCAACCTCCGACTCCCTGGTTCAAGCGATTCTTCTGCCTCAGCCTCCCAAGTAGCTGGGATTACAGGCACGTGCCACCATGCCCAGCTAATTTTTTTGTACTTTTTTTTTAGTCGAGACGGGATTTCACCATGTTGGCCAGGTTGGTCTCGAACTCCTGACCTCAGATGATCCGCCCACCTTGGCTTCGCTAAGTGCTGGGATTACAGGCGTGAGCCACTACACCCAGCCCCTGGATTAGATATTGAGTAACTGATGAGGAGGGAGGACTTTTGCCCAAATATCACCAACCTTATCCTGGCCCCAAGAGGTCTTTTTATAAAGTCTTCTAATTTTAGCATATACTCTCCATCCCATTCAGTAATTTCAATTAAAACTCTATTACAGTAAGATAGAACAGAGGCCTCAATTCCCATGGAAGACCCAAAGTTTCTTTTTCTTTTTTTCTTTTTTTCTTTTTTTGAGACAGAGTCTTGCTCTCTCACCCAGGCTGGAGTGCAGTGGCGCAGTCTTGGCTCACTGCAACCTCTGGCTCCTGGGTTCAAGCAGTCCTCCTGCCTCAGCCTCCCAAGTAGATGCCAGAGTTTTTTTTAATTCAACAGAAAGAAAACAGCAGCAGTGTACCTTCTCTTCAGTTTCAATGCTTGTCTTCTTCCACGTTTCTCGTGTGTGTTTTCTTTTTTTAATAAATGAACTAACATATAATCCATATCTCCCATGTTCATAACAAGGAGCTATAGCTGGAAATTCAGACCTAATTTTTTACATGGAAATTCAGTCTTATTAATTCTATAAGTCATGCTTCTTCTCAGGAGAAAATAATGCTGACTGAGATGACAGGTCCCCTACCTGACAACTAGATTTTTGTTCATCTGAAGATAATATTCAAGTTGGTATTTACTGCAGTTGGATATTAGTCTGTTTTGCAAAGTGAATAGCAACTTCTTTGAACATGAGTTTTAAGTTGTTGCATTAAGTTCTAAACAATGTATATTACATTGAAATAGCACATCTTTCAATAGTGTTTTGTATGTCTTTTTCAGTATTTCATCCTCTGACCTATGAAGGAGGTGTAGACTTGAACAGGTACTTGTATGTCAATAAGGAGTTTCTACATGAGTTATATGTCTTTATCTAAATTATTAATATATTTGTTTGAATGTGGAGGTATGGAAATTTTAAAATGAATTCTATCTTGCTTTCACTGTTATGTTATTGAGCATCAGAAAATACTCTGAATGTCTGTAATGAGGTTTAGACAACCCTGGTACATAGTTGCTGTCATTATTTGAGGGTTAATCCCGCCTATTGATCAGTACTATTTGAAATGCATGCTTTCAAGGAACTCGAACCTAGTGGTTCACTACATTATTTGTATTCTGTCCCAAAGCATCCAGGATCCTGATGAGAAGGTAGCCATGCTTACGCAAATCTTGGAATTTGGGCAAACACCAAAACAACTATTTGTGACACCACATCCTCGAAGGATCACCCCAAAGTTTAAAAGTTTGTCCCAGACCTCCAGTTATAATGCAACTATGGCGGATTCCCCAGGTAAATTTTGTAAAGAGAATAAACGTGAGCACCTTTTGCTGCTCTTCTGTGATGAAGATGTTTCTGAAGAGGAGACAAGACGTATACTGTTGTGCTACTTAGAGATGATTGTGTTCTCCTGCCTTATTGCAGTTCTCCTGAAAACAAATAACTGTTTTTGCTGATGTTGTTTGTTTTCAGCTATAGACTGTAAGGGAAATCAAATCACTTTTATTTTCTGGCAATTGAATATGAGTGAAACTTGGCCATGTATGTTTTGATGTGGTTCTCTTTCTCTTCTGTGGTTTTGAAGCTGGTGTTTGATCCTTAACTATTCGCCTTTTCATGCTTACAGTCCTGGCTGTCCAGTCTGCCTTCCCAGTCACTGTCAGCCCTGCTGTCTACCAGAAAAGACTTTCTCTGGCCCTAATTATGCTCTTCTATACCCACATACAGATCTTGAATTCAAAGTGCTGTCTCTTCATTGGATTTCACTTATTTAACACTGACAAATATTTACAGTGTGTCTGTTCTGTAATGGGCATGTGCTAGGCACTAAATTGAACTTGACCCAGTTCTCACATCTAATATTTGGAAAGGTAGGAAAGAATGCTCACCTTTCTCCAGTTACCCAGGTTTTAGATTTTACATAAGACAACTTCAAACCTACAGGCTTCCAGAAGCAGGTTGACACTGTGGAACCTTGGGAGCAAAATCACTTTTTATCTCCAATCCTCCTGTCTGTTCCAGGCACATCCAGACATTTTAGGCGTACATAGCTGAGCATTCTCTCAAGCATGGAAAAATAGCTTCCTGGAGTTACATGACCTAGGGGTAGCTTCTTTAAGAGAGAATACTCTAGAGGGTTAAATAATAAAGATCACAGGATTATCTTGTGATGCTGTTTCAAACTGCGCTCTGCTTAGTCACCAGGCCATAACCACTGTCATGTGATTGTTTTAAGAGGGTAATTGTTTCAGCCGTTCTTAAAGCAGAAGTAAAAGGATTACTCCTGCCAGAAGCTCTTGCAGTAATTGATTTCATCTCTGCTTTCCCCACCCCAAACCAAAACAAAACTGTAGCATTCTTAGGCAACTGTCAGGTTTTTGAAAGAATGTTGACAAGGAAATGATGACTCAGTCTTGTATTTCCCCAAATTCATAAGTTAGAGGCCAAGTGAAAGCTTTGCAAACATTGATAAAAGTATAAAAAGACTCTAGTATTATTCAAGGATACTTTTTATCGTTCTTTATACAATTTTTTTCCTTGACTAACATGGAACCATCTAACAGGTACATTTCAAAGCAGTCATATTGGGACAGGGTGTTTCGTTTCTTAGTTGTTTGATTTTAATATAAAATATTGTGAATCTGATGCTGTTGTCTGTTGGTAACTTAGTTGACTTAGCGAAAATGTAATGTAGTCTCTCCAGGTGAAGAGTCTTTTGAAGACCTGACCGAAGAAAGCAAAACACTGGCCTGGAATAACATCACCAAACTACAGTTACACGAGCACTATAAAATCCACAAAGAGTAAGAATATCTCTGCTTCTTCTCAGCAGCTGATGGTCCTGGTGAAAGTTAGGGTCTTGGCATGGGATTAAACTGTTTTAAGCTGAGTCAGAGGGAAAATTCCCTTTCAATGTTGTCTTGATTTTGAAAAATCTCCCCCAAATGTCTATAGTGATCTCCACCTGAGGTGGATGTAGTAGGGAAAGTTTAGCACGGAATGATTTGTGGTGGCTACCATGCTGTCATTTCTGCAGTCTGTCACTTCACAGTACAAGATGTGGTCTGCAGAGAGCAGCCAGTTTTGTGCCTCTCAAATTGGGGTACACAGCTCCTTGCATCTGTGATGGGAGAAGTGTGATATATACCCCAAAAGTGTTGAATTTACACATAATGTAGGTGAAAAGCCTCCTTTTAAAAATAATTAGCTCTCTCAGAGAGAGAACATTGCAAAGTTCACATGAATTTTAAAAACAATAATTATAACAATAATTATACTTCTAGAAAATTGCGCTTGCTGTTGGACCCGGAGATGACATGTGTGTTCTCTGCCCTCTGTCATTAAGACCTTCATGTTCTCTGGTAGAAAGGCTTGAGAAGCACTGACTTAGCCTGTTCATCCTGCTACAGAGAGGAAACCCGGGTCCAGAGACTAGGCCCCACCTTGCTGCATGACCGTAGACAGCCCCTCCAGCATATTGGTCATAGGTGGAGCTGGGCATGCTGCTCTGCATTAGATGGATGCCTTGATGTCACAATCCAGCCTCCCGAAGAGAAACAAGGAGTTTTGGCTGATTCATGATGACAATGGCTGTCTTTTCTCAACTTCTCTAAATGGCACATAGGAAGGGACCTTGTAATCCAAGATAGTGAAGACTGAATGATCCTTTAAGAGGACAGGCTGGAACCAATTTTCTCATCATTTAATAGTCACTGAGTTAATTAGCTTCAGTAATGAGCAAATGAAGTGACTATGAAGAAGAATTTGTCCCTTTGGTGATGGTCAAACAAGGGGGAATAGTAGGAGAAGAGTTTTCCAATTGCCAGAAATTGTCAGGAATATGTGAAGCATTGCATGTGGAACACAGGGAAGCAAAGAGTGGGGATGTTTTCTAGCCACAGGTGTTGCCAGAACATGAGAAGTTGCCAAGCGGTGATTTGGTAATGGCAGGTTTATGCTGGGACAGATCCAGCAGGCATACTGTGAAGAAAAAAATTAAGGAAACTTGGTAAAATGAAATCAAGGACGTGAAACAAAGAGGGTATCCTAACACATGATGAGTAGTAATTTGTGAAACTTTGTTTTTGAGCAGAGCAGTTACTGGAATCACAGTCTCTCGCAATGGATCTTCAGTCTTCACAACATCCCAAGGTCAGTGTTTCTCCCTGAAAGGCGGCTTCACCAGAATCCTAGAATGTCTGAGTTCTTTATTATTTAGCTCGCGGTCAAGGACTGTACTTGCATGTGCTGCCTCCACATAAAGTAAACTTAGAGCGGTTCCTTTGTGGTACATTACATAGAGTTTCATCGTAATTTGCCAAAAATAATAATGAAACATCCTTCTGTTGCTGATGAGGTTTCCCAGAGTTGAGGGTAGAGGATAGAAACAGCCTCCTTTCCACACCCTTGCTGGGTCAGGTCCTTCCCTCCTGCCATAAGAGGGTGCCCTGTCCACGTGTTGGGGTTGGCCATGAGTCACAAGTGCTGTATCAGAAATCGGCGTGTGCCTGTTAGCACGCGGAGATGCAGATTTGCTGTTACGGTTTTCAGTTCTGTCATTCAGTGTACATTTCTTCAGGATATTTGATTTAGCTCAAAATCACATTAATATATTATTTACTATGCTTATACATTATCAAAATTATAAAAACCCTTGCAGTATATCATTGATATGACTTATTATAGCTATATAGCAGAAAGCATCCCTTACTATATACACCATTGTTCTCTCCCTGGTAGTCTGCATTATATATTATTTATTAAAGTATGTCTTGACCGTATCATGTTGAGAGCACTGTGTTGGCACTCTGAAAGATGCAGAGGTGAAAGGGTAGTATCTTTATTCCTGCTTCCATGAGAAAACAACTCGTTCTGACAAAGTTTGTAACTTTTTAAAATAAGGCTACTCGTTCTTTAGTCTTTATCATAGGAAATTGTATTTTTCATTCATTAAGACAAGGTGCTATCCAACTAAACACTTCCAGAAAAATCAGAATCACTACTCTCAGATTCTGTTATCATTGTTTATGATCTGTAGCATTTCATTCTGTTCTTTTTCAAATACTGTCTTGGATTGTATATAAAAAAAATTTTCCACAAAGCACAGAAGTGATTCTACACAGTAGACCAAACGGAAGTTCACGTGCAGTTCCCAAACTGGGCCACGCCAGGGTCACTGAGGCACTTCTCTGATAGAAGGAAGCAATCTGTATTTTGCCAGGATTTGTACCTGTGGAGTTTGCCAACATTATAGCCTCAGACAAAATGCTTTATCTTTAAGCAAAACCTGTGTTCTTAGCAGGATTTGTCTGGGATGGTTTGTTAAATCCTTCAGCTCAGTATACTTATATGATCTTGTGAACCATGAATTTTATGAGCGTTGTGGCTTCAAACCTCTGAGGCTTATTAAGCATTATGTCACTTCTCTGTGGATTTTCCCAATAAAGGAGAGAGAGGTTTTGTTTTGTTTTGTTTTTTGAGACAGAGTCTCACTCCGTCGCCCAGGCTGGAGGGCAATGGCGCGATCTTGGCTCACTGCAACCTCCGCCTCCTGGGTTCAAGCGATTCTCCCCGCTCAGCTTCCCGAGTAGCTGGGATCACAGGCACCCACCATCGTGCCTGGCTAATTTTGTGTATTTGTGGAGATGGGGTTTTACCATGTTGGCCAGGTTGGTCTTGAACTCCTGACCTCAAGTGATCTGCCTGCCTTGGCCTCCCAACGTGCTGGGATTACAGGCATGAGCCACCGCGCCCGGCCTGGAGTTTAAAATAAAGTCAAAAGCTTTTGTTTTTTTCTGTTTGTTTCTTCTCATATTTAGATTTTCCTAATTCATAGTACTAATTTATATGCATCCTGATGGTCACCGCAAAGTTACATATCTTCTAGTATACAGTATGTTTAGGTATGTGGGCATGCACACAACCCGCCACTTATGAGCTTAGCTTTTACTGCAGTCTTTAACATGATCTCACCTCTAGTACCGGGGACCCTTGATTTCAAGAAAACATCTTTTCTTTCTTTTATTATTTTCTTTTCCATTTTTTTGGTTCCCTGACTGAGAAATGAACCCAGGCTGCTGCAGTGAGAGCACCAAATCCTAACCACTAGACATCAAGAAGAGAAAACATCTTTATATAACGTAGGATGCCCCAAATTAATCATCTTAAATAGATTTTGTGGTGAATGGTCAGAATTGCCTAAGAGAATCAAAAGCAAGGTTGGGAAGACTATCAGATCTAATTATACTGCTCGGGGAAAAGTTCAAGTGATGCTGTGTTCATTCTTCCATTTTCGGTTTCAAATTAATGCTGAAGAGTGTCTTATTGAGGCTCATGTTTATAAAATTGTCAGGAATTCTGTGTGTTGGGGTTGCAAAATTGGGTTGAATTGGTAAGTGATACTGTGCAGAAGAAATTATTTAAAGATCATTCTGACATCATGCTGTGTAAGTTAGAAAATAGATTGTTACATATCTCAAATACAGGATGTTCGAAGCACATTAGAGTCTTGTAATTTGTGAGTCTTGGGTTTTAAGAGGTCGTTTTGAGGCCGGGCGCAGTTGCTCATACCTGTAAATCCCAGCATTTTGGGAGACTGAGGGGGGCGGATCACTTGAAGCCAGGAGTTCGAGACCAACCTGGCCAACACTGTGAAACCCAGTCTCTACTAAAATACACAAATTAACCAGGCATGGTGCGCACTCTAAAATCCCAGCTACTCGGGAGGCTGAGGCACAAGAATTGCTTGGATCTAGGAGACAGAAATTGCAGTGAGCCAAGATCACACCAATGCACTCCAGCCTGGGCAACAGAGTGATACTCTGTCTCAAAACAAAAAAATTAAATGCTTGGATTTTAATTTCTACTTTGTTATTATTTAGAAAGTCAGTGGTTCCCTTCTATAACTAATGTTCAATGCAAGGGTATCACACTATAATTGGGCATTTTTTTTTAAGAAAACATATTGCCAAGATCTTTTGTCTTATTTAGTATTAAAATTACTATTTCAATGTTACTATTAAAATTGCTATTTTCCTTCCTGTAGCTTTCTGCATGTACCAGCTGTGACATTTCTGCCTGGGATCATGCCGAAATGTCAACAGTATACCTACCATGTCTGTGCTGGAATTTTATTTTTTTATTTTTTATTTTATTTATTTATTTTTTTTGAGACAGAGTCTCACTCTGTCACCTAGGTTGGGGTGCAGTGACACGATCTCGGCTCACCGCAACCTCTGCCTCCTGGGTTCAAGCAATTCTCCTGCCTTGGCCTCCCAAGTAGCTGGGACTACAGGTATGTGCCACCATGCCTGGCTAATTTTGTATTTTAGTAGAGGTGGGGTTTTGCCATGTTGGCCAGGTTAGTCTCGAACTCCTGGCCTCAAGTGATCCTCTCACCTCAGCCTCCCAAAGTGCTGGGATTACAGGTGTGAGCCACCATGCTCAGCTCTGGAATTTTAAATTGATGTTTTGTCATGGGGTTACTGGTCATAGATAGAATCTTAATGTTGGATGAGACCTTAGGTCATCTAGCTCTGTTTACATTCAGTTTTCCGTAAGATTATACTTTGGAGTATAAAGTGTACTGTTGGCCACCAGGAACAAGAAGAGCAGCTGTTCTTTGGCGTCTGTAATGGTTAGGAAATCTTTCTTATCTGTCCACTTCTCATTATTAAATTAGATTCCACTTTGAAGATGTTTTCTAAAGAATCGAAAATGCTGCAAAGAAGCATATCATTTTCAAATATGGTGAGTTCATCTTACTAGTATTATGATAGAAATCCGTGTAGTATGTTTTATACACACACATACAATGATACTTTGTTTCTCCCAAAACAGTTGAGTTTATTCCTGTGTGGTAAATCTACTAAATACCTTAGATTACTTCTAATTTCAATTTAAAATTTTTTTCAGGTTGCCATTTTCTCATACTGTTGTGATTTCATTTTACCTTAAAATACTTGGAGAGCTACCCAGTAGAATTCTACTTAATAAACCTTTCCTTTTTTTTAGCTGTCAGACTAAATGTTATGTGCTACTTAATTTATGCATCTCTGAGTTGGTAGAATATTTAATATGATAAAACCAATTCTTCTGAAAGAACACATCTTATCTTTAATGTAAGTCATGCAAAAGTTCTGGAAATTCTGTAAAGAATTTTGGAAGGTTTTCTTACCCACACAAGTCTGTAGTCCAGAGGGGTATTTTCTTTCTTGAGAATCTTCCCCAGCCCGCCCCCCACTGGAGATTTACTCCAGAGTGTGAGTGGGCTTCTTCCAGCCTGGGGCAGGACCCTGGAGAGTCATGAGCCTAGGTCGTAAATACCCTTGACACATGTGGACATTCCTTCCTGCGCTTGGGAAAAAAACCGCACAGCTGGAATTAGCCAGTTGAGAAAATCTGTGTAAATAGGAGGAGAGCCACCATAAAGAGAATTTGAGCATTAATTTTGGGAGAACTTATAAGATAGCTTTACTGTGTTTGAGACTTACTAGTTGTTATAGATTGTTAATGTGAAATCATTTGTATTTCAGGCTTTATCGTCTTGTTTACTTTTACCAGGAGATGCCACTGTCATAACTTCTTCATGGGATAATAATGTGTATGTATCTGTGCACCCCGCTCTGTGATTCCACGTGCAGAATAGCTGCCTCTGTGGACATGAGGTGTGAAAAGCCAGAAGCTTTCCTTGCCTGGATACAGCACTGTTTTCTAAAGGGAACAAATATTAGAGATGAGGACAGTATGGTTGGATTTGAATATGATTACTTGTATTGAATAACTTCTCCAATTGGAGTCTGTTTTCTCTAAGTTTTAAATTGAGGTGAAAACACAAATGAGCCAGACATGGAAATTTCTAATTTTAAATTCAAATTTTGAATATTTTGATTTAGTAATTTGAGAACAAGCAATGTGTAATTCTTAGTAAGTATAGAATTAAAGAACCTAATGTTTCCTTAATATGTGTTTAAGAGCCTTAAAATTAAGCCAGACTACTGTTTTAATACTTCTCATTATCTTTTAGCTATTTTATTCCATAGCATTTGGAAGACGCCAGGACACATTAATGGGACATGATGATGCTGTTAGTAAGATCTGTTGGCATGACAACAGGCTATATTCTGCATCGTGGGACTCTACAGTGAAGGTTAATTTATAACTTTAAAAAATTGTTTAACTTGGTGTGCTATATGGCATATATATAATTTTAGCTTAAAATGTTTGTACATTCAGATATTATAAGCCACTCAACTACCTGTTGTTAATGTGTTCAGTCGCTTCACTCTTTTCACAAAGCATGTGATATGTAAGGATATTGAATGTTATTGCCTGTGTTTAAAAAATATATATAAACTATATCTATAATATATATTTATGTATTTACTTACGTATATTATTTATATTTAAAATANTTTGTTTTTGTTTTTTGAGACAGAGTCTCACTCCGTCGCCCAGGCTGGAGGGCAATGGCGCGATCTTGGCTCACTGCAACCTCCGCCTCCTGGGTTCAAGCGATTCTCCCCGCTCAGCTTCCCGAGTAGCTGGGATCACAGGCACCCACCATCGTGCCTGGCTAATTTTTGTGTATTTGTGGAGATGGGGTTTTACCATGTTGGCCAGGTTGGTCTTGAACTCCTGACCTCAAGTGATCTGCCTGCCTTGGCCTCCCAACGTGCTGGGATTACAGGCATGAGCCACCGCGCCCGGCCTGGAGTTTAAAAATAAAGTCAAAAGCTTTTGTTTTTTTCTGTTTGTTTCTTCTCATATTTAGATTTTCCTAATTCATAGTACTAATTTATATGCATCCTGATGGTCACCGCAAAGTTACATATCTTCTAGTATACAGTATGTTTAGGTATGTGGGCATGCACACAACCCGCCACTTATGAGCTTAGCTTTTACTGCAGTCTTTAACATGATCTCACCTCTAGTACCGGGGACCCTTGATTTCAAGAAAAACATCTTTTCTTTCTTTTATTATTTTCTTTTTCCATTTTTTTGGTTCCCTGACTGAGAAATGAACCCAGGCTGCTGCAGTGAGAGCACCAAATCCTAACCACTAGACATCAAGAAGAGAAAAACATCTTTATATAACGTAGGATGCCCCAAATTAATCATCTTAAATAGATTTTGTGGTGAATGGTCAGAATTGCCTAAGAGAATCAAAAGCAAGGTTGGGAAGACTATCAGATCTAATTATACTGCTCGGGGAAAAGTTCAAGTGATGCTGTGTTCATTCTTCCATTTTCGGTTTCAAATTAATGCTGAAGAGTGTCTTATTGAGGCTCATGTTTATAAAATTGTCAGGAATTCTGTGTGTTGGGGTTGCAAAAATTGGGTTGAATTGGTAAGTGATACTGTGCAGAAGAAATTATTTAAAGATCATTCTGACATCATGCTGTGTAAGTTAGAAAATAGATTGTTACATATCTCAAATACAGGATGTTCGAAGCACATTAGAGTCTTGTAATTTGTGAGTCTTGGGTTTTAAGAGGTCGTTTTGAGGCCGGGCGCAGTTGCTCATACCTGTAAATCCCAGCATTTTGGGAGACTGAGGGGGGCGGATCACTTGAAGCCAGGAGTTCGAGACCAACCTGGCCAACACTGTGAAACCCAGTCTCTACTAAAAATACACAAATTAACCAGGCATGGTGCGCACTCTAAAAATCCCAGCTACTCGGGAGGCTGAGGCACAAGAATTGCTTGGATCTAGGAGACAGAAATTGCAGTGAGCCAAGATCACACCAATGCACTCCAGCCTGGGCAACAGAGTGATACTCTGTCTCAAAAACAAAAAAATTAAATGCTTGGATTTTTAATTTCTACTTTGTTATTATTTAGAAAGTCAGTGGTTCCCTTCTATAACTAATGTTCAATGCAAGGGTATCACACTATAATTGGGCATTTTTTTTTAAGAAAACATATTGCCAAGATCTTTTTGTCTTATTTAGTATTAAAATTACTATTTCAATGTTACTATTAAAATTGCTATTTTCCTTCCTGTAGCTTTCTGCATGTACCAGCTGTGACATTTCTGCCTGGGATCATGCCGAAATGTCAACAGTATACCTACCATGTCTGTGCTGGAATTTTATTTTTTTATTTTTTATTTTTATTTATTTATTTTTTTTGAGACAGAGTCTCACTCTGTCACCTAGGTTGGGGTGCAGTGACACGATCTCGGCTCACCGCAACCTCTGCCTCCTGGGTTCAAGCAATTCTCCTGCCTTGGCCTCCCAAGTAGCTGGGACTACAGGTATGTGCCACCATGCCTGGCTAATTTTTGTATTTTTAGTAGAGGTGGGGTTTTGCCATGTTGGCCAGGTTAGTCTCGAACTCCTGGCCTCAAGTGATCCTCTCACCTCAGCCTCCCAAAGTGCTGGGATTACAGGTGTGAGCCACCATGCTCAGCTCTGGAATTTTAAATTGATGTTTTTGTCATGGGGTTACTGGTCATAGATAGAATCTTAATGTTGGATGAGACCTTAGGTCATCTAGCTCTGTTTACATTCAGTTTTCCGTAAGATTATACTTTGGAGTATAAAGTGTACTGTTGGCCACCAGGAACAAGAAGAGCAGCTGTTCTTTGGCGTCTGTAATGGTTAGGAAATCTTTCTTATCTGTCCACTTCTCATTATTAAATTAGATTCCACTTTGAAGATGTTTTCTAAAGAATCGAAAATGCTGCAAAGAAGCATATCATTTTCAAATATGGTGAGTTCATCTTACTAGTATTATGATAGAAATCCGTGTAGTATGTTTTATACACACACATACAATGATACTTTGTTTCTCCCAAAACAGTTGAGTTTATTCCTGTGTGGTAAATCTACTAAATACCTTAGATTACTTCTAATTTCAATTTAAAATTTTTTTCAGGTTGCCATTTTCTCATACTGTTGTGATTTCATTTTTACCTTAAAATACTTGGAGAGCTACCCAGTAGAATTCTACTTAATAAACCTTTCCTTTTTTTTAGCTGTCAGACTAAATGTTATGTGCTACTTAATTTATGCATCTCTGAGTTGGTAGAATATTTAATATGATAAAACCAATTCTTCTGAAAGAACACATCTTATCTTTAATGTAAGTCATGCAAAAGTTCTGGAAATTCTGTAAAGAATTTTGGAAGGTTTTCTTACCCACACAAGTCTGTAGTCCAGAGGGGGTATTTTCTTTCTTGAGAATCTTCCCCAGCCCGCCCCCCACTGGAGATTTACTCCAGAGTGTGAGTGGGCTTCTTCCAGCCTGGGGCAGGACCCTGGAGAGTCATGAGCCTAGGTCGTAAATACCCTTGACACATGTGGACATTCCTTCCTGCGCTTGGGAAAAAAACCGCACAGCTGGAATTAGCCAGTTGAGAAAATCTGTGTAAATAGGAGGAGAGCCACCATAAAGAGAATTTGAGCATTAATTTTTGGGAGAACTTATAAGATAGCTTTACTGTGTTTGAGACTTACTAGTTGTTATAGATTGTTAATGTGAAATCATTTGTATTTCAGGCTTTATCGTCTTGTTTACTTTTACCAGGAGATGCCACTGTCATAACTTCTTCATGGGATAATAATGTGTATGTATCTGTGCACCCCGCTCTGTGATTCCACGTGCAGAATAGCTGCCTCTGTGGACATGAGGTGTGAAAAGCCAGAAGCTTTCCTTGCCTGGATACAGCACTGTTTTCTAAAGGGAACAAATATTAGAGATGAGGACAGTATGGTTGGATTTGAATATGATTACTTGTATTGAATAACTTCTCCAATTGGAGTCTGTTTTTCTCTAAGTTTTAAATTGAGGTGAAAACACAAATGAGCCAGACATGGAAATTTCTAATTTTAAATTCAAATTTTGAATATTTTGATTTAGTAATTTGAGAACAAGCAATGTGTAATTCTTAGTAAGTATAGAATTAAAGAACCTAATGTTTCCTTAATATGTGTTTAAGAGCCTTAAAATTAAGCCAGACTACTGTTTTAATACTTCTCATTATCTTTTAGCTATTTTTATTCCATAGCATTTGGAAGACGCCAGGACACATTAATGGGACATGATGATGCTGTTAGTAAGATCTGTTGGCATGACAACAGGCTATATTCTGCATCGTGGGACTCTACAGTGAAGGTTAATTTATAACTTTAAAAAATTGTTTAACTTGGTGTGCTATATGGCATATATATAATTTTTAGCTTAAAATGTTTGTACATTCAGATATTATAAGCCACTCAACTACCTGTTGTTAATGTGTTCAGTCGCTTCACTCTTTTTCACAAAGCATGTGATATGTAAGGATATTGAATGTTATTGCCTGTGTTTAAAAAATATATATAAACTATATCTATAATATATATTTATGTATTTACTTACGTATATTATTTATATTTAAAATACAATATCTGTTAAATGTTACATATACTTATATATATTTTTCTTTATATAATAATATATATATTTTAAACATAGGCAATCACAGTCAATACCCTTACATATCACATACTTTGTGATATGTACATTCTTTTTATTTTTTATTTAAAAAAACACTTATTTATTTATTTATTTTTTTAGAGACAGTGTCTTGCTCTGTTACCCAGGCTGGGGCTAGAGTGCAGTGGTGGGAATTATAGCCACTTCTTAATATAATAGGAAGTTTATCATTATTTCTGTGCTGTATATTCCATTGTGGGGTGAATGGTCTAGCATTCATTCAATAGCAGTGTTAGAATGAAATGTATAGTAGCAGCCCCTTTCATCTGCCATGATCAGAACGGATTATAGTTAATTAGAAAATGTCAAGTTAAAGTGGGGAATCATTAAAAGACACATTTTATTTAAACTTAAAATAACTGAATTCACATTCATTCACCATTCTTTCGATGCAGGACTATGTTCGGTCTTTTCTTTGGAATCTTACATAAACCACACCAGCTTTCATTATTTTCAGTTTCTATTTTGTGTTGGTGTAAAAGAAAGCAAGAACCTAAAATTGTTAGGATTCCTCCAGGAGTTTTCAGAAATTTTCTTCCATTCTTGTAGATAAGTTTATTTGCCTGTACCTATTTTAGTTATTTTGGGGTAACATCCTTTTTGGTCTTCTTGAAATATTAATAGTGTTCTCAAAACACTGTAACACTTCTACACTCATATTTCCTTAGTTCACATACTAAAGTCACATGATTACAGCAGCTAGTGCAGGTGATAGAAACACACAGGCACAAACAAGGGACGGTAAGCAAGCACATGCTGGTGGGGAAAAGTGCAGGCATAGGGAGGCGGAGCTGGAGCACTCTGCAGCTTAACTTTATTGGCAAGTCTGTTAAATGGAAATTGAGCAGAGGAGATTTTCTTGAATGCACTAGAAATGACTTTATGTTAAATGTTTGAAAATACCTTCTGCAATATGTTCCATCCTAGGTGTGGTCTGGTGTTCCTGCGGAGATGCCAGGCACCAAAAGACACCACTTTGACTTGCTGGCTGAGCTGGAACATGATGTCAGTGTGAGTACCAGCAACAAACTGTGCAGAAAACTGACCTTAAAAGTCTAGGGGTTGGGCTGGAAGAAGGTTTTTGGTTTTGTTGATGTTGTTTTGCTTTATTTGGTTAATGGAAGATTATAGGCTAACTCTCAGTTTGGTGTTGACTTTTTAGGTTTCCAAGTCTACTTGGTTTTGTTTTGTTTTTTCCTCCAATTTACCTCTTTGTACATTTCCCTGAGAATTAGCTACCATCCAACTAGAATTCTAGAATAGTAGTTTCTGAGCAGGACGTTGAATATTTGGGTACCCTCAAACTCTTTAGGGCAACAAGATAGGGCCTATGATCCTTCATGTTTCCTGATCCAGAAGGTGGAAGGGGACCGTCTGTCCAGGAGACACCCATCCAACAGTGGGGGACAGTGACCAACTGTCTGCGGTGGTCAAGTGCATGCAGCCTGTTGGCACTCTGCCAATAGGCACTCAGTTCTCACTTGCTCTGTTTTCTGCAGGTCACGCTGCTGCATCTTATGCTGTAATTGACAGTACTGCTTTTTCTCTAAGTTGTGAACTGATGCCTAATTTCCATGGTCTTCAGATTAGCTGAGTTTGAGAAATATTTAGTATATAATTCATGATGATACACAAGCATAGCCTCAAGAGATTCCCCCACTCCCACAAAACCCTCAAATAATCATGGACTGGCTGTGCTTCAGGCAGTTTGGTGCCTCAGTATAATTTATTATTAATAGAGTTATCTTTCTGAGACTGTCAGTTTTAAGCTATTTTAAAACAGCATTACATTTACTCTAGAAATACTTCATTTTCATTTTTTCTTGTATTCACTAGCTTATAAAGAATTTAATTTCATTTTAAAAATGTTATTAATCAGTAGGATGATGCTGAAATATATCTGCATTAGCAACATCAGCACACTGCACAATAGAGTTTAATTTATATCATGATGACTACGTATTTGAATCAGACTAGAGAAACACAGCTAATGACCACAAATCTAAATGGAATATGTATCAATGTGTTTTCTTCCTTAGGTAGATACAATCAGTTTAAATCCTGCAAGCACACTGTTAGTTTCCGGCACCAAAGAAGGCACAGTGAATATTTGGGACCTCCCAACGGCCACCTTAATGCACCAGATTCCATGCCATTCAGGGATTGTATGTGACACTGCTTTTAGCCCAGGTAGATATTATCCTTTTTAAAACAGATAATACTAGGTAAATTGGAATGCTGACATAAACAATATTGTTAATTTTGAAATAATAAAATTTACAAAGAAAAACACTATCTGCTGATAAAAGAGGTTTTGCCAATAGCTAACACTGCTTTATGCCAGTGTACAGTATACTTGTGGCATCTGCATCAGGTAGAAAAGCAGGATTGGATATTTTTAATTCCTTAACTCATTAGAGAAATTCATTTATAAGATAACAGTGAACTCATTGAGATAAAGGGTCATCTCATCCCTGCGTCTTGGAAACAGCTGGAACCATTTCAAGGAGAGGATAGTCATTGCTTAAATACAAGGGTTTTGAAGAGAATGAATGTGGAGATTAGGCCACTGGACTCAGAAATAATATCCAGAATAATCTAAACCACATTCTGAAGCTGCCACTCATGTCTGAGTCTCACCTTGTGTTGCAGATAGCCGCCACGTCCTCAGCACAGGAGCAGATGGCTGTCTTAATGTCATTGATGTGCAGACAGGCATGCTCATCTCCTCCATGACGTCAGATGAGCCCCAGAGGTATAGTTTGTGAGTTACTGGGGGCGAAGATATTTACAGACATGTTCATGATCACTCCATTTGGGTTTACAATGGCCAGTTTAATATAGTCCTTCCTTCATGATGAAGAAAGGACTATTTCTGAATCATTCTTGCAGGTGCTTTGTCTGGGATGGAAATTCCGTTTTATCTGGAAGTCAGTCTGGTGAACTGCTTGTTTGGGACCTCCTTGGAGCAAAAATCAGTGAGAGAATACAGGGCCACACAGGTAAGCAGCTACTGCGGTTGTCCTGATCTTTTTTCTCAAGATAATGAACTCAAGCCTGCCTTTTCCATCAGGGAACACTATTCTTGGGCAAAAAACACCATGGTTTTCCCATGCTATAAACATGTCCCTGGAGCCTCTTGATTGGCCAGGTGATCTGCATCTCGTAGGTTACTCAGGATTTAGATTTATGTTAACAGGCATCAGACTCCAAAAAGGAAGTCTTTAACTTTCATATGGAGAATTAAAAACCACTGTAAAGCTATAATTTTTTAAAAGATAATAGTATGATCTTAAATTTTAGAATAGTAAAAAAAGGAAAAAAAAAAAAAAAAGAAAGAAAAAAAGAAACCCAGAAACAATACAAAGGGAACTATGATGAAAATTAAGGCTTCTTTCAACCGCTGACTCCTACCTCCCAGTCCTCCTTACAGTACTTTACCAGTGTGTGTCCTATGAATAAGAGAGGATATATGTGTATAAAATTGTTTATGTGAAGTATAATATTAAACTTTTCCGGCCTTTTTTTCATTTAGTAATATTTCTTGGAGATTCACTCGATTGTTTGCTTACAAATTCTTGCTTTCTGATCATTTGGAGGACTTGGTTTTTAATTCTTCTAGTGTCTCCTGTTACCCCTTGACTTCCCACTGTAAGCAGTAACTTCCTACCTTCATTCTCTTCCCTGTGTTACAACTTCGTATGGTTATTTCTTCTTAAATGTATACCTTAAAAATTCTGGGCCAGGCTCAGTGGCTTAGGCCTATAATGCCAGCACTTTGGGAAGCCAAGGAGGGAGGATTGCTTGAGGTCAAGAGTTTGAAACCAACCTTGGCAACATAGCAAAACCTCATCTCTACTAAAAATCAGAAATATTAGACAAGTGTGTGATGGCACATGCCTGTGGTCCCACCTACTTAAGAGGCTAAGATGGGAGGATAGCTTGAGCCCAGGAGATAGACGCTGCAGTGAGCTTGATCATGCCACTGTACTCCAGCCTGGGTAAGAGCAAAAGCGAGACTGTTTCAAAAAAATGAAATTATTTGTGACTTTAGTTCTCTACTTAGTAACTTTAATGTCATTTGACCCCTTCCAGTGGAAAAGGAAATAAACCAATAACCTTACACCAATTCCCTACCTTTTCCTTCACATCTGTCTCCTTTTTCTCATGTTATACCTGTATTATACTTACTTTGCCAAGGTATTTATTTGCATTCTGTGCTATATCCATAATTTCCAGTTGTTTTGGCTTTAGATTAACACTTAAATGATTTATTATTCCTCACGAGATCTTTGTACCAAGCAATTATTTTTTATTCAAGGGTTTTATTATAGGAAGAAGACAAGAAAAAATAGAACTTACTTGTTTAATAAATGAATAGCAAAGCAAGAGTCATCATCAGAGTAAAGTTTGCTTTGGGTGCCTCCTGGTCAACTTCCTACCTAACCAAAATGTCTCTTTCTCTCAGGTGCTGTGACATGTATAATGGATGAATGAACATGTGTAGCAGTATCATCCACAGGAGGGCGGAAGACAGACATAAACATTATTTTCGGAAAATTGCAGTATTAAGTGCTTTTCCTCTCGCTCGAATATTAAGGTGAAACTCGTATTTAATGCAATTTTTAAAACGCAACACTTTTAAACCAGAACTGTGACTGGTGAATGTGCAATGCTAGTAATTAGAAGTTTTACCACGCCGGGCGCGGTGGCTCAAGCCTGTAATCCCAGCATTTTGGGAGGCCGAGACGGGCGGATCACGAGGTCAGGAGATCGAGACCATCCTGGCTAACACAGTGAAACCCCATCTCTACTAAAAAACACAAAAAACTAGCCAGGCGAGGTGGCGGACGCCTGTAGTCCCAGCTACTCGGGAGGCTGAGGCAGGAGAATGGCGTCAACCCGGGAGGCGGAGCTTGCAGTGAGCTGAGATCCGGCCACTGCACTCCAGCCTGGGCGACAGAGCGAGACTCCGTCTCAAAAAAAAAAAAAAAAGAAGTTTTACCACATGGAAAATTTGTGGTTTTAAACTTTCTAAATCATGGTGACTTCTTTGAAAGCCATTAGTTGCCATTCTCTTAAGGCAGATAAAATGTGGCAGTGCTAGGGAAAACATGTTACATTGTAAGGCAGATGATCATCCCTGTATGATGATTGTCAGAAGACAGGACAGGGTAGCAGAGAACAGCTAAGAGATAAATTGGGCTAGGGAAACTTGTCAGAAAGACTGAACAATTAAGAATTTTCCAAGAAAATGTGCAGTATTCTCTGCTACTTCTGAATCTGTTTTGTCTTCCTAATCTATCACAATTGCTACCCATCGGGTTTTGGGTGTATGTTTTCATAGAGTGGTTACTTTCTATAATGCTGTACCCAGATTCTAAGAACCTGGAGAAGGATTAGCAGTTCTTATAACAGTAAGTTTACTGTGTATAGGAACGGTTTGTATTTCATTATAGCTATTCATCTTTTCTACATTAAAAATATTTTTCTCTAAAGAAAACGGTTTTCATTTGATTTAAATAACTTACGACTAGTGTTTTTAAGACCACAAATCTAGAATCATCTTCTAGAAAACCATATTTAGTGATACGAATGTAATTCCATTACTTTTGGAATTATCTTCAGACTCAGGTACATAATCCAATATTTTGTTTTCTCTTCTAAATTTCAAACAAGGTAAGCTGTATAGCAGTAGCAGATTTTCTTTTATATTCAACCTCTGAACCATGGTTAATTGTGTGACTTATTGTTTCTGTACTCTTTAAAAACACCGTTGTATCTTACAGGTAGTATGATATAGGAGAAAAAACTTGAGTCAGACCACACTAATAGAATTTTCAAAGTCAGTTTCAAGTGTTATTAAGTATTATCTGGTCTTAGGTATTGCTAGGGACAGCCAGTAACCTCAATGAGTTCCTGCTGCATGGCAGGTGTGAACCAGCTCTCTTGGCCCTGGTAATCTGGGGTTCCCAGATGGAAGCAATTTTCCTGACACTCAGTCTCAGCATTGTGAGCTGTTCTTAGGGCCCCTGAATGTCAAGCTTGTTCTGGGAAATGATGTCTCCCATAGCTGAAAGTGAACTTCACCTGCCTGTCTTCTAGATCATGCATAAGTTTGGTGAAAGCAAATGATGTAGTAACAGACAGACTAAAATGTAACTTTATGTATACATATTTAATTAGAATAGACATAAACCAAAAAGAAGAAAAAAGTCAGGATAAAATGTCACTATCATTTTGTTTGCAAGGAGTCAGGAAATGGAACAAGTTACCAGAAAATATTCTAAGACCATCCCAAAGTAGCTAGGTTACAGAATCTTAAGAGTCAAATGCCAAAATTAAGTATCATACCACTTAATCCACAAATGAACAAAAGAGGAGTCAAAAGTTTATTCTGTTTAGTGTAATAACTTTTACATTAAATATATAGTGATTCACTTCTCACAAAGTGGTACTGGCAACTTTTAGAAGAAAGAAGTTTCCATTATGCATTGACTAAAAAATCTCAAAACAACTAAGCAGCTATGCTATAGCTCAGTAAGTACCATTAAACTGTTCTGGGCTAGTGTACATTTCAGGTTAATAGAGAACTACATTTTGGGTTTTAGAAAGGCAGCAATAATTATATTTTGGCTTTTAGTCTAGATGCTTAACATAGTTAAGGCGACAGTTTAAGCATATTAAATGAAGGTAGTTAAAATTTGAGAATCATCACAATCTCTTGCAACCTACATACACTGTTTAATGCTTACATGGAATGAAACCAGTGTTCTTAATTGGCATTTTACACACACACACACACAGAATTTTTTTAAAAAATCAAAGGCAATCATTCTAAATGTACTATGGTAGCATGTTAAAAATGCAAATATGCTATAGAACTAAAGTAATATGAACAGCACTACTCATTACCTAGGAGAAAGGTGACTGGTTTTCACACAAAGCTAAGCCTATATCAGTCATCCTAATCACAATGGCTTATAAAAGCATCAGGTTTCCAGTAGAGAAACTATTCTAGGAAAGTCAGTAAATCTCTTGAAAGTTTCCAATCTGTAAAACCAGGATAAGGCTACAACTATTTTGAAATCTGAACAAGGTATCAGATGAAATAGTAAGATTCCCAGCCATAATGTAAGATAGAAAGGTCCTCATGCAGCATATGCTTGCTGGCTCCGGGAAAGCTTCATGTGCATAATACAGAAGTTGCCAAAGAAGGAAACTGGAGACGTTCAGCTACATTTCCATGGTGCCATGAATTTTAAACCTCAGGAATGGTGTGGTCCATTAGGCTTTTCATAATGCTTGGTGCCATCCTACAAGAGAGGTGCTTTTATTATATACTGAGATTCTTTTTTTGTTTGTTTCCAAAAATGCTATGTTAATCCATGAAAATTCCCAATTCCAATTTAGCACCTGTTAGCATCAAATGTGAATGGAGAGAAGGAAAAGATCTTTTAAATGAGTCCAGAAGCATCTCTGGTAATCTAGTTGTTGACAGACACTCAGTGGGAAAGGCTATCTGTATTTGGCTAGAGAAGTTAGGATACAAATGGATTCTTGTACATTAAACCTGGTGATTTTTAAAAAACAGAAAATGACAAGGCTGTGATGAGTTGGGGTAGAGGGATCCATCAGTGATTTAAGAAAAGAGAACCTTACAACAATTAGTCATGACAATAACTCCTTTTTACCCCCTCCAAGGGTAGGGAGGTGCATTCTATCCAGAAGCCAACATAAAAATTTCATTACAATGGTTATGTTTATGAATCTTTTCACATGCCTGATAGAGCTTCTGAAAGAAGGATTCCAAGCTGGCTTGACAAAAACAGCTATGGTAGATGCTAGGATACGAAAAGCTGTATAGAAGTAACCTTGTTGCCTCTTTTCATTTCTGATCACTTGGCTTTCTAATCCCCAGTTCCTGAGCACAGATAGCACCAACACACCACACATGTCTGTCTGCTTCCTGAGATTCTGGAGAGAAGGGGAACTTACTCCTAGCATTCCACCAGCAATAATTCTCCAGTACGAACCACTACAACTATATTTATACTGAGCAGAGGAGTGGTAGGCAGTGCAACTGCAGTCAATTGTACTGCAAATTGAAAGCTAAAAGCATGCCCACTTTTCCTTGCATTCTTTTTTTCTACTAGGCAATATCAAAACTGAGGAAAGTATATGTGGATTTTATTCCATACTTGGGAAGTTGTAAGAGCTCATCCTTACCAAACCCTCTGACTTAAATAACTTACTTCAAATTTCTAGATAAGCACCAGTATTCATTCCTTAGGTAAAAGACCCAAAGGGCTGAGAATTAAACTATAGTGCTTATATTAAGTCACACAACCATATGCATTAAGTTGAGAAATTGTTTACTTACCGCTTAATAATATGTTCAAAGATAAAAGCAGGCATGATTGTAATAGTAACTACAGTCCCAGATGTTGATAGTATGTCTGCAATTTGAGAGTCCTGATAAAAACACATATTAAAAATTAATTCCACAGAGGCTTTATTTAATAAATACAAAACTATGCCAGTCTTGGTAAAGAAATACAAAATATATGTCTTATTACGTTTTGTTAAGATCTCTAAAATCCTGCTTGGTATTTCTAATTTTTTCTAGTATTTCTTACCAAGTTTAATTGTACAGTATTTTACAGCTAGTAACCAGATTGCTTAAGTAAACTGAGTTGAATATTTTAGTCAAAAAAAACCTTTTCCTTTCTGAATATTAAATAATTTTCCCCATATACAATACTACCATCTCCTCTTAGTTAACTGTGTATTCTAAATCAAAGTCTGTGAAATGAGGAGATCATGCTTAAAACTTTTGACTTAACACAGACTTATTTAGGAATTTGTGGAGGAGAAAACTATAAAATCAAGTATTAATATGAACCAAAACTATTATTCATTTCCTTATATTCCTGGATTGAGAAATGTTGGGCAACTATTCATTTAGAATGTCATAAAAATCTTTGTTGCCCATATTTCCACAGAATTCTAGTGTGAGGTACTTCTGAAATCATTTATTCCAGCCCCCTTGTTATAGGAACTGTAGTTCTAGATAACAGCCCAGATAATTCCAGTGACTGGCCAGAGCAAGAGCCCAGGCCCCATGTTCCCCATCTCCCACCTAAGTCAATGTGAAAACAGCACCACCTAAATACAGTCAAAAGACAGACATTTTCTAAAACTGCAGCAGAACATGGCACAAAGTCTGTTCTTTACCTTCAATCCAATGACATTCTGTCCATTGATTTCACAGATGTTATGTTCTGTGAGAAGACCATTTCTGGCTGCAGAGCTATCTTTCACTATGGATGTTATTTTTCCATTTTTAAAGATAAAACCAACATGTCCAGTGCTATCCTTATGCATGGTAATCGTCCGTTCAAAGGGCCTACAAACATAATAGGTTATATTAAAAACTTAATTCTAAGGTAAACATTTTAATGGATTTCATATACCATAAATGTTGCCATATTGGATACTTTTATAATAAACACTCTTTCTAAATAAGAGCAACTTACAGCTCTGATTTTATATATTCACAGAACATCTTTGTGTAAAAGTTTTTTTTAAGTTTATTCATTATGGTTTGACTGATTTACTAATCAGTATTTCCTTCTTTAAGTATCAAAGACAACTGCTTTATATGGTTTTATCAATATGTTTTCCTTTATAATTAATCAGACTTTACAGCATTAAGAATAAGATAAGCTTTTAATTAAATCACAGTGGTAAAATAATTTTATTTTTTATTAACTTTTGGTATTTTCTACAGCCAAATCATATTTACGAACTATTTCTTTTGTTTAAAACCTTTAAAATATTTCTCACAACTTGACTTTGAAAATTCTATACATTGCTATATTTGAAAAGAAAAACTAGAGCAGCAGTAAGACTAAGTTCCTCAAGCCCCTTTGGAAAGGAAGGCATGCAGCTATTATTAAAAGGCATCCAGCTGTCCCTCTGAAGTTGTTAAACCAGTTACATTTGCTTGATTCTCTATAAACTCTGTTATCATGTTAGCATAAGGGTTTTATGATAAACTTGTGTTTACAATATTAAATTCAGAAGAGGCATTTCTTCCTGTTAGTACAACTTACTCTTTGAAACTCTGCTTAGAGTAAAAAGGACATTCATCTGAAACATTTACTAAATACCTAAACTGAATGAGCAACTGGAAACACAAAGATAAAACAGAGGTTTCACTGAGAAGGAACAAAAACTCAAAAGCTTACTATAAGGATGTGATATAGGTCTACCCTTAATTGGGTACGGAGTAGACAAGAAAATAAATGGAGGCCCCTATTTCACGTGCTAAATGTTTAAGGTCTAAGTGAATGAGCTGCTAAACAGAATATTCCATGTTCTTGGAAACTACTGCTTCATAACTACCCAAAAGTCTTGATATGGTTTTCAGAACTCCCACACTACTTGGAAGTCTGCATGGGCTGTGACCCTCACAATGAGGGACCACTGTGATAGTGATAGTATGTCTACAATTTGAGAGTCCTGATAAAACTAGGCCAGATGTACCTAAGCAGTAAGTCGGAAAGTGAGCCCAGAGATACCCTGCTACTCAGTTACTTCTCCAACATTTTCTATTTTCTAGAGAGATTTGTCCTATAAATTCTGAAATAAGGTATCAGAATGCTTTAAAACATGCTTTAAAACAAACAGTCTGCACCACACAGCTGCAAAACTGTAAGGCTCATCAATAACATTTTATCATTTTCTGCAACAAAATAAATTCACAGACTCTGAAAGTCCAAAAAAATGGAAAACTAGTATTGAATTTTCATTTGAGCTGTTTAGTAACAGCTTACCTGTCACGAATGGTCATGGTAATCTTCTCTCCAAAAGCCTGTTTGAGCACCTTGTGCGCTTTATCCGAGCTCCACCCTGCACAGTTTTCACCATTGATCTGGAGTACTTGGTCCCCAAATCTCAGACCAACCAATGAGGCTGGAGAATTAGCCTGGACTAGCTGAACAAATATACCCTAGATAATAAGAAAATAATTTTTGTCATTTACCACTACTATGATACGGTTTAAAATGCTGGAAAATTAGGAAACAACTGTTTATATTAAAAACTCTAGTGACAAAAAAAAAAAGGAAAACTATATGAGTGTATCCAGTTATCACCTCAAAAGAAACTGAAAAATTTATCAAGACAGTAACTCCAAAGAATACGGCAAAAAAGTGAGATTTCAATGGCAATTTTTATACCAAATCATAACCCACCTGACCAACCACAATCCCCCCATTCAACTTGGAATACAAAACTAAGGAAAATAAAGTGGGACAACTTTAATAAATGCAAGTGTCTATGAATCTGATAGAATACCAGATTATCAGTCCATAATCATATTTAGGGGAAAAGCAAGTCACATATTAAAAAGTTTGATGAGTTCTTTTACAGCTTAATAAATGACAGTTTAAGGTCATAATTCTACCTTTTGAGCTGAAGCATTCTTTTACTCATTGGCTAAATTGTGTATAATCAAGTAAGATTAAAGTTTATTTGTCAGACTAAAAAGATGGGCATATTAAATCCACATGCGCAGGCTTATAAAGAACACACAATGAAATAAATACAGAAAACTCAAGTACTGTTAACAAATAACTACTTACATGGATATTTTTACTTACGTAAAATCTCAATCAGAAGTTGAACAAAATATAAATAGATAAGTATAAAAGAAGAATAAGCCTGGTAAAATATAAGTGCATCTACTTCAATCCTAAGCTAGGTGACACATTTCTATCACGTATCTTGTTACATTGTAGAGTGATAAGCAAGAACTAGGTAGCACCCCATATAAGAACAAATGCCCTTTGGCCAAGTGAACAAATCCACTGCAAGTATTTCCTACAGTAGGGCCAAGGGGTCTATGAAAAGTATCTTTTCTCTTTAGGACAGAGGAAAGAACACAAGAGCAATCCTGGCGGAAGGGGCAGCAGTATACTCTATTCCCTGAAGATTTTGGAGAAAGGGCAGCAAAGTCAGAGCATCCCAACCAAGCACACAGATGTATTTTGAATAAGATACAAGTGAGCAAAGCCATCATCGATGATGGCCTCAGCCCCCTGGGTGGGCAGGCAGGGTTGGGGCTTCCTGCCAAGATCAGCCTCCTCCATTTACAGCAGTGCACCACACTTACCATTTTCTGTGTGGAAAGGCTGGATGCACTAAGCTACAGATGTTATGACTGAAACTGAATCCAATAAGGCTGAAACTGTAAATTGGGGTAAAGACTCAGCATGTCCTTAACAATTCTAAATGGTTCCTCAGAGAGTAACCCTGTTTCATATATTCAGCATATTAAGGTGAGAGGTAATTATAAAGTAATGGCTGCCCTAATTAGAAAGAAACTTTTACTCAAAAAATGACCTATTAAATTCAAATGTGAAGGATGTTAATAACAAATCTGCAAAAACCACCTCACAAGTTAAACACTGGTCATCTGGTTTAAAAATGCACACACATCCGGGAGATGGAGGTTGCAGTGAGTCAAGATCGCGCCACTGCACTGCAGCCTGGCGACAGAGCGAGACTCTGTCTCAAAAAAAAAAAAAAATCACACCGACATTGACTATTATTGGTCAGTTTTTTCTTAACCTTCACATCTGCTCTATTTAATTGCCACAATTCTATTATACAAAGTATATTATATGTAGGCCAGTGAAATGTATTCCAGTTAGAATATTCAGAAAAGAAAAATATCTTTCAAAGTAATGTGGCTGGAAGTCCCAACTATGCCTCTGCAAAATAGAACACCCCCAGCTGAACAAATTTAAGTTAGTAGATTTAAAATATTCTCAACTACAGATGCACTATTGTAATTAAAGCATTTCCATTTCAAATTATTTTAACATTAATCAATTATGTAAGATATTTAGACAAATTCAAATAGGTATTTAAAATACTTACATTATCTATTGATTTAAGCCTGAGTCCAATTTTTCCATCTTGATCCTTACACAAAATGACTTCACGAATCCCTTGCTTAATTTCTGCTCTACGAATTCCAACATCATTACCCGTAACAGGAGCCACCATATAGTTCACACTGGAAGGTCTTGCTACCAACTGCTGACAAAACCGTATACAATGTGTCAATATTCAGAAACACTCTCCTTGAAAAGAACAATGATAATTAACTGGGCAATCCACAAATAATTTCCTTCAGATAAAGTTTGATGTCTATGAAAATGGCACTGGCTCTATCACTAATTCTTCACTAACTTATTCCCACACATATCATCTCTAATAGATTCAATGACTCTCTGTTGCCCTTTGAATTCATTGGCATTTGTTTCACCGGTATATTGGCTTGTCTTCATCTCAAATGTATTATCTTTGAACTTAAAGGCCATATACTATTGAAATATTTTCCAGACGGTTCTTTATGTCACGATCTTTGACAACGATCTTTGACAATCTGCTTATCCTTTCAGAATTTCCATACAAGGAGCAAACTTCTTACCTCAGTGTTACTGAGAGGATTAAATGAAAACTGCATGGGCACTGGCACACAAAAGAGAGTCAACTATTATGTCTCCTCCACTCTAATAACCATCTATTATTATGATTAACAAATCATATGCACGAACTAGACTGCTCCAGAATACCTACATTAGGGACCTGTGTCAGGTACCATGTTACAAGTTTCTAATTTTTTCAAGTTTTCCTAACCAAAACTGATGTCTTATTTTAAGCGGAACCTTTCCCCAACCAAAAAGGAAATGGAACAATATTAGGCCATTAAAAAGAGGAAATCCTGCCATTTGGACAACATGAATAAACACAGAGAATATTATTCCAAGTGAAATAAAACAGACACAGAAAGACAAGGACCGTCTGGGTCTCACTTATACGTGGAATCTGAAAAGAGTCAAACTCACAGAAGTAGAGAGTAGAAGGGAGGTTGTCAGGGGCTGGGGGTGAGCAGGGCAAAGAATGAGAAAATGTTGGTCAAAGTGTACAAATTTTCAGTTATGAGTATGTTCTAGAGATCTAATGTACAGCATAGTAACTATAGTTAATAATACTGTACTGTATACTTGAAATTTGCTAAGAGTACATCTTTTTTTTTTTTTTTTTTTTTTGTGAAAACCAACCAGGAACATTCATTAAAAAGATAAGCAAGTTATCCCCAAGAGGGTGAAGCATCACTGGCTGGTTCTGACATTTGATTCAGGCTGAAGGCATGGCAACTCCTCCGGCCCTTGCTGGGAAATGTCCTGCCCAGGCCGCGTGCGGTGCCCCAGTGCAGCTGGGCCCCTAAAAAGCCCCCAAACACATGATCCCACCAAAGGCTTGAACAGAGCAATGTCATCAAGCAGGCAGGGACCACACCTGAGACACAAGGGCAGGGAGGTAAGAGTACATCTTAAGTGTTCTCACCACATACCAAAAGAAACGTAACTATGTGAGGTGGCAGATATGTTAATAACCTTGACTGGTAATCATTTCACAATGTGTGTTTGTGTGTGTGTGTGTTTATCAATACATCAAGTTGTATTGAGATATACAGTTGAATATAAACAATTTTTATTTGTTAATTATACCTCAATAAATAGCTGGAGAGAGGAAGATCCGGATGGAACATCAAGAGAAGAAAATAAAATATGTGAAATGAAAATTCACTAGATATGAAGAGTTAACAGAAATCTCCAGCAACAAATTAATTTAAAATAAAACAGAAGAAAAAGAAAAGGTGGCGCACTGAAGAACCCTGGAGATGCAGACACAACAAATGAAGGTTTAGGTCACCCTTCTAGGTATTAACTTTTTAAAAAAAAAGACCAGCTGAAGTATTGCCCAAGGGCAAAGGGATCTAAGCATCCATTTAGTGAACAAAGGAAGTTCTAAATTTTAACTACAGCCTCATGACCAGTTACTAAAATAAGAATCAGAGCAGCTATGACTCTCTTCTTTGTATTTGTATATTTCCTGTAAATACAGCAATTAATCTTTCTGTTCCTCTATACCTCCTTTTACCTTTATGTATGAATTGCTGGTAGTGGTTAACTTTACACTTTTGCCTTTAAATTAAAAATATTCTGTTGGGAATGTGAATACTTATAAGGGTAATTAATATCATATAGTAATCAATACCATGACCACTGCCCAGAGATGGCCACATTAACTGGTATCATCCCTTTGTAGAGAAAGGGTGAGAGCAACTTCATTTATATCGAGGGATACATGGCTTCATTTCATACACCCGAGTTAAAATGATTTTATATTTTAAAGATTGTAAACAAACAAGAATATGTGATAAAGATCATAAGTGACCATGAAAGCCTAAGGTATTTATTATGGAGCCCTTTATAAAGTTTGCTGAACTCTGATTTTATGAAGAAGTTCATCTTTTAAGGAGAAAGTATAAAGTTGTTGTTGTCACATGAAATTCAAGTATCTGTACAAGTGTGTGGATATACTGAGTAGTCAAAGGTGTAGGTGGTAACAGATATTAAGCTACTGTTTGTCAGCTCCAAATCCACCCTTCTAGACTCTACTTGGTGATGCTGGGCCTAACTGTGCAAATTATAATTTTGTTTGTCAGTGACTGGAGTGACAAGCACCTCGTTCCTTCCTGTGTGCTTCCTGCTCCTGTCAGTACTGTGTAAACCTGGCCCTTTACCCTGGCAGTAGCAGTTGGTTCCAGTCTGCAGCTTTTCCTGACACTCCCAGAACCAGCCTCATTACAACCCCTCAGAGGCACCAGTAGTGTCCCCTCATTCGAGGTCTGAGTCCCAGCTCTGTGGGGCTCTTCCCTCAAGGTTCTAGGTTCTGCTAACTCCAGTCTCTCCCCTGTGTCATCTCAGTCCTAGGAGAAGCTGTTAGCTAGCTGCAATTACATCTATGTCCATTTATTTTTTTTTCAATTTTTCAACCTCTTAAAATACCTACTATTATTTGTTTTCCCAACTGCATCACCACTAACACAAGTTTTCAATAAACATTTGGTAAATACATAAATGCTAGGTACTGTATATGCATTGGGATATGGCAACAAGACAGACACAGATTTAACTACAATTATAATAAGTGGTACAAAGTGCTATGGTCATAGCAATAACCTTAATAAAAGGTTATCAGATCCATTATAATTAAGCTAGAATATGGAGTCTAATTACATGGAGCTTTGGATTTCAAAAAGAATGTTAAAAGACTAAGAGCAAAGGCTGGGCGCAGTGGCTCATGCCTGTAATCCCAGCACTCTGGGAGGTTGAGGCAGGTGGATCACCTGAAGTCAGGTGTTCGAGACCAGCGTGGTCAACATGGTGAAACCCGGTCTCTACCAAAAATACAAAAAATTAGCCAGGCGTGGTGGCGCACGCTTGTAGTCCCAGCTACTTGGGAGGCTAAGGCAGGAGAATCACTTGAACCCAAGAGGCAGAGGTTGCAGTGAGCTGAGATCACACCATCGCACTCCAGCCTGGGTGACAGAGTGAGACTCCATCTCAACAACAACAACAACAACAACAACAACAACAACAAAAGAGATTATGAGCAACAAAGATATGATAGACCTAATGTATATTTCAGAATGATTAACTTAGCAACAGCTTAGTACCATCGAAATAAGTTACTAGAGGAAATTTAAGAGAGTACTATAATAATGAAGACTAGAAGTACAGAAACCCTGAATATGGTTATAGTAGGACTAGAATGGATAAAAAACAGACAAAATGAATACAAGAAACAGAAACGGAATCAACAGGACTTAGTAAATGACTAAATGCAGAAGACAAAGGAGAATGAACTAGTAAAAGGTATCTGAATCTAAGTCCTAATAAACTCAAAACAGTGTAGCACAAAATGAAGTAGACTATGTAAGAAACAATATCCAAAAGGAAGTCTAAAATTTCTGCGAAGTGAGGTCCAATGCTATTGTATATTTGTAAGTTAGCCACAAACAGGAAAGCTTATATTAACATGTAAAGTATGGTTTTATATAATTCAAAATTAATTACACTGTACGTACCCCCTGAAGTGGTGCACCAGAAACCACGGCCACATTTGCACGTATTTCTTCTTCATTTAAACTCAGCCCCATGTATTGAGACAGCTCCGGATATAGTTTGGGATAGAGATCTAATAAGTAAATGAATGAATGAATAAATTAAAAAGCACTTACAGAATACACAAAATGAAAACCTCTTTTATTATGGGCTTCTGCGTATTAACAAAATTATACTTAAGTTATAAAATCTAGAATGAATTTAAAGTAGCAATTTGGAAAGGCATCTCCCCATCTCTGTAACCATTAGAAATGGAAAATACAGAAAATGTTTAAAATTCATAAAATATGAAGACATCTGAACTAAAACAACCAGATTCCTAAACACTCAAAAGTAGAAATAACTTTTCCAAATAAACTATCTTGCCTTTCCTGTTTCTTAAAATAAACCTACTTGATTAGGAATTTAGTAAGAATACCACTTACCAATTCAGAACAACTGACTAAAATATCTATTTTTCAAGTCAGCTACTTTATAACTCATTCTGTAAACAGGGCTATGGAATGATTCTTCTGAACAATTTTTTTTGAAAGCTTGTAAATTTTAGTGTCTTATCATTTTAATAATTTTAACCACATTCCAATGAAATCCTGCAAATCATATTTTTAAATATTAACATTATTTCACTTAGTAGTAGTTATATACTATTTCCAAAAGCTCTTTTCTGCATGAGACTTAAATTATCTGTGACTTAAAATGAATTTTCTATGAGGCAAGGTTATAAACTGTTGTAAGACAAAATGACAGGCCACAAAACTTTATTTAACACTTATTTTGTATCTTAAGTCACAGTATTTAGGAGCTCTGTCCTGAATCCCTCTGAACCTTGAAGAAAAAGGGACCAAAGACAGGATACAGAGAATGAATAAAGGCCTCAATATTTAAGAGGCTTCCCAAAGAGGAGGTGGTTGGAAATTTCAGAAGCTCCCATAGGAAAGACAGAAGACAATTCAGAAAGTTCAACAACAGCAGCATGATGATAGTTCTTAAATGTGAATTCATATAGTTCTTACATGTGAATTCATATATATAATTCATTCATAAATGAATCAGCCACATGTTAGGGATTTACAAGTCAGTCTAAAATCAATTTTCATTAAGCCATGAAATACATCCCCATATCCACAGTTCACTATCTTAATTAGAAAAAGGGTTATTTTTTGAAGTAAACTTTTTTTTCTTATTCATAACTATTTGAGCTTAACTACCAATTTTTATGCAGCCTGTCAAGAAAAAAAATTCTTGGATTCCTTATTTGAGCAAAAGAAGGTAACAATATTTCTGTTCACAGAGAATGAACTCAAAGTATAAACCTACTTCCATCTTGAGAGATAGGTGCAGAAGCTTCTGACAAAATTGCTGGATTGGCAGGGTTTGCAGAAAAGCAGTTTGAGCCTGAAAAAGAAAAGAAGAAAACTGTAACAATATGCTATACTTACTTTATATTCTTATATAATTTATAAGCTAAATCCAGTACTTCCAAAAAGAAACTAAAACAATGAATTTATGTAAGAAAGTTTAATTTCAAACATGTCACCAATACATTTTTTCAAAGGAAATCTGCAAATCAAAACTATATTTGATATTCTAAATACTTTTAAGGCTATCACAAAAAAATTGTAGAAGTACTATTCTACATGTCTTATAACCAGTATTTCATAGTGCTGCCACAATAAATATTTTCAAAGTGCATTCTAAAATGAATAAATTTTACATTTTCATTATTCTTTTACTAATTAGTCCAAGTAAAATATTTTATTTGCATAAGAAAAAAGCATACCCATATTCATATAAAAGTCACATATCAGAAAACACCTAACAAATAAATACTAAGTTGCTAATATTTACCATTTTAGCATGTCCCACTGAAATCATCTTTATCTTCATCGCAGCAAGTATAGGAAAGGGTTTATGCTAAACACTTTTAGAATATCAGAAATTATGAAAATAGCACAGTTTATCACTGACATAAATGGATGATGACAAGGTAATATAATTTGTAACTGTTAAACTTGCCAAAATCATTCTGACACACTCTGACACTCTAGCATTTATCAGTGCTATTCATGCCCAAGTATCCACTTCTCAGGGCTGCCTTGATGGCCTACATCATAAGTATTTCACTGATGGAAATACTTTATCCTTTACCATTAGATCTGACTTTCTGAAATAGCTGTATGTCATTAGAGACAAGTTTGGTAATAAGTTGTATGACCAATTTCTACCAACTTTTTACTTTATTGGAAACCTGTCATTTTAAAAATGAAGTTCATAGTAGTATCTCAACCTAGCCCTAAAATCAATGTCAAGAGTAGTCCCAAAGATGCTTTGGAGATATGAAAGCTTAGGTTAAATAAGTAAAACCTACAAAAGCTTTGAATGGTACTAAAGTCATATGTTCTGATATACTTGTTGAGTCATCCTTTAATATTTATTATTTCATAATTTGTTAAACATTCTAGATTTAAACAAAATACAGCATGAGCATCTTTATAACTGTAAATAACAATCCACAAATTGAACATGTGTTGAACTTTGAAAGTTCTTTCACCACGATTAGCTAAAAGGAGCTAGTGGCTTGTTATATTACTTCTTGAATCATGTCTAACAAAAAAAGTACTGTGCAGCACTGAAAAAAAAAAGAGCTATAAAGACATAAAAAGACATGGAGGAAATTTAAGTGGATATTACTAAGTGAAAGAAGCCAACCTGAAAAGGCTACATACTTTATGATTCCAACTATGACATTTTGAAAAACGCAAAATTGTGGAGATAATAAAATATTAGGCCAGGCACAGTGGCTCAGGCCTTTAATCCCAGCACTTTGGGAAGCCGAAGTTGGAGAGGTGCTTGAGGCCAGGAGTTCAAGACCAGCCTGGGCAACACAGGAAAACCCTGCCTATGCAAAAAATTGTTTTGGCCGGGCACAGTGGCTCATGCCTGTAATCCCAGCACTTTGGTAGGCCGAGGTGGGCAGATCACCTGAAGTCAGGAGTTCAGCTGACCAACATGGCATGTTGTCATGTTTCTCATCGCCAACATGGCAAAATCCTGTCTCTAGTAAAAATACAGAAATTAGCTGGGCATGGTGATGGGTGCCTGTAAATTCCAGCTACCCGGGAGGCTGAGGCAGGGAGAACTGCTTGAACCCAGGAGGCGGTGGTTGCAGTGAGCCAAGATCGCACCACTGCACTCCAGCCTGGTGACAGAGCAAGACTCCGTCTCAGGAGAAAAAAAAAATTTTTTTTAAGCTAGCTAGATGTGGTGGTGTATGCCTGTAGTTCCAGCTACTTAGGAGGCTGTGGCAGGAGGATGGAGGCTGCAGCGAACTATGACTGTGCCACTGTACTCCAGCCTGGGCAACAGAGCAACATCCTGACGCTAAAAAAAACACAAAAGCAAAAGCAAATTATTGGTTGCCAGGAGTTTCTGGAAGGGAAGAAAGAACAGGCATTAAAGGATTTTTAGAGCAGTGAACCTATTCTGTCTAATGCTACAATGGTATAGTCATGTGCTGCATGTTCTGATCAATGATGAACCACATATACAACAGTGGTCCCATGAGATTATAAAAGAGTTAAAAAATTCCTGTTGCCTAGTGACATCATAGCTGCCGTAACACAACTCATTAGTTTGTGGTGATGGTGGTGTAAATAAGCTTACTGCACTGCTAGTCATATATAAAAAAGTATAGCACCTACAATTATTCATGGTACATAATACTTGATAATGATAATAAATGACTTTGTTACTCATTTATGTATTTCCTGTGTTATACACTTTATCTTTAGAGTATATCCTTTTACTTACAAAAACAGTTAACTGTAAAACAGTCTCAGGCAGGTCCTTCAGGAGGTATTCCAGAAGGCACCGTTACCATTGGAGATGACAACTCCATGCATGTTACTGCCTCTGAAGACCTTTCAGTGGGACAATGTGGAGGTGGAAGACAGCGATATTGATGATCCTGACCCTGTGCAGGCCTAGGCTAATGTGAGTGTGTGTTTTAGTTTTTAACAAACTTACAAGAAATTTTAAAAAACTAAAAATTTAAAAAATAGGAAAAAAGCTTATAGAATCAGGATATAAACAAAGGAAATATTTTATACAGCTGTACAATGTGTTGTGTCTTAATATGTTATTACAAGAGTCAGAAAGTTAAGAAATTAAAGTTACAGGAAGCTAAGGTTAATTTATAATTCGACAAAGAAAAATCTTTAAATAAATTTAGTGCAGCCCAAGTATAGAGTGTTGATAAAGTCTACAGCAGTGTACAGTAAAGTCCTAGGCCTCACATTCACTCACCACTCACTCACTGACTCACTCAGCGCAACTTCTAGTCCTGGAAGCTCCATTCATGGTAAGTGCCATATACAGATGTACCATTTTAAATCTTTTACATCGTATTTTTACCATACCTTTTCTGTGTTTAGATACACAAATACTATTGTGTAACAACTGCCTACAGTATTCAGTACAGTAACATGCAGCGTTACTGTATCATACAGGTGGGATCATACAGGTTTGTAGCATGGGAACAACAGACTACACCATATTGCTTAGATGTGTAGTAGGCTATGCCATCTAGATTTGTGGAAGTACACTCTATAATGTTTGCACAACAAACTGTCTAATGTGGCATTTCTCAGAACATACCCGTCTTTAAGCAACACATGACTATATACATGTCACTATACATTTGTCAAAATCCATAGAACATATAACACCAACAGTGAACCTAATGTAATGTAATGAAAATATGTAAACTTCAGGTGATATAAATGAGCCAGATGTACCGCTCTGGTGCAGATGCTGATACTGGGGGAGGTTGTGCATGTGTGAGGACAGAGGGTATACCGTACTTTCTGATCAATTTTGTTGCAAATCTAAAATTGCTCTAAAACACAGCTTACTAATTTAAAATACTTCTCCTTTGTATGTAGTTATGATTTTCTATTCTTTCATTGCTATTGTTTTTAATCCAAGGAATACTGAAGAATACATATAGACAGCTCCCTGCAAACAAAGTTATATAAATTTAATTATGTTATTTGCAGAAAAAATGAAACAAAAGGATGTAACCCAATTTTAAGTACTGTAAACCATTAAATGTAGCCACTTATTTCAAACTTACTTTGAAATCTGACACTACTAAAAAAAAGGGGTTACAGAGGAGCATGCCAGGGCCTATTATTTCTGCCATTAACAGAAAGGATGTGGAAAAGACATGCTTGTAGCATCACTTCTGCCAAATTCTGCCCACCGTATTAGGAAACTGATAAGCTCTGGTTCTATATATCATTATTTATTAAAAGCTTACTTTGCATAAGTAGAGGAAACCACAGGCTCTTGTCAGGATTTGGAATGGAGAGAAAGGTCTAGGGACTGTATGATGTTAAAAGCCACAGCCTAATGGCTACTGTAGAATAGTTTACAAAATACGAATTGTTGGTTCATTGCTGTAATTTAGCTTTGCTGTAGTGTTAAAGGCCAGCAGATGAGAAAATGAACACTACCTTCCTTCATAATAACGTTTCAGGGGAATCTTAAGAATAAAAACAAACATGAGTATCACCTACCTTAGAAAATGATACAAAAACAAACACTATAGCCAAAGAGTTTAATGGCTAGATTAGGAATATTTTTAAATTCAGGAGTAATAAAAGAACCATGTTTTCCACTCCTTATTCACTGTTCTATCTCCCAGCTGCTTTCTGCTCTGAATATAAAAGGTTCTTTAATGTAAATATCTATGTAATTCACTTCTGCTTAAAGAGGGCAGCATGATACAGATTGTAGCCCTCTTTATTTTTCATTCCAATATTTGTCAATATCAACTCTTCTTCTGCTGCTGTTTTCAAAATCAAAAGCCTCAGCTCATATCTGACTATGGTAAATTTACATTCAATTCCATAAAACCTAACAAAAAAAGAATGAAAACAAAGAATAGATTAGTTATTCTTATGGGTCTACCTAAAAATCCTTATCAGTTAATGTGTTGATGTCATATTAATGGCTAAGCAGTTATTCTGGAAAGCTAAATATTTCAGATAAAAGTCTTTTAAAAAGAGTGCTTGTTTAGATGAACTACGTGGAAATAAAACCACATGAAGAAAATACTGACAAAATACTAAAGAAGTGATAGGAAGATGTAAAAGATGACTGAATAGGCCACATGAAATTTTGAGGCATCAAAGCCTTGGCAGCTGAACTGTAGATTTCAGAGATTTTACAACCTTCATTTTAACATCCATACTGGATCTATGATAGAAAATAATTGTTCATAATTCAATTATCAATAAGTAAATCTCACTTTCTAGTAAATTGAAGACAGGGCACCAATAAAATGATCTTCAAGGTAAGGAGTTTTCATTTATTTTGTCAAATTAAAATAATAAACAATAGCTGAAGAAATTCTAAATTGATAAAGAGATCAAGCTGAAAGCTAACCGTAAACAGACAAATCTATCATATATTACAAATTATCCTCAGTTAAAATAATTATCAAAAATTTCCCAAATAGCCAGAATTGGTCCCAATTCCTCACTTTGTTCTTAAGCAGAAGCATGTGTCTTCAAAATACAAAGGACTATAAAAATTTTCAACTCAATGATATTAGAAATACTGCAATCTCTACACATTTAGAGAATAAACAAGTGAAATGTCTGCTGCTCATCTCTCAAAGGAAAGAAATCACTACACTTTCCCTGTGCTTTTAAATAACTGCTCTTCTAAAAGTAGCATGTACTCCACTATTTCTGTAATTTTAACTTCAATTAGGAGGCAGAGAATTACTTTAAAGAGTGGTCATACCTAAAGATCCAAAAGACAAATATACCAATTTTATACAAAACTATGAATATCTAAAAAATTGGAGCATATTTTATCAACTCAAATATGTTACATATAATTTAAATTTTAGACAGAAAATTAAGCTACATGTAAAAAGTGTAAGTCAAATTAAAAAAAAATCTCATGCCTATTAATTCACAGTGAAATGAAAAAAAATTGCTAGTTTTCTGTAAACTTTTAGTCTGCAATTAGTAAAACTAAAGAAAGGTTTATGAAGTGTAAAAATGAACAAATATATCTGCCATTTAGCTATCTTGCTTTACTTCACCTATAAGTAGAATGTATGTTACTGTGCTTGTTTTGAAAAAAGTATTTAAACTATCATACCTGAATTACTTTGTCTACCTTCAAGTCTTCAAGAGATGGATAGAGCGACATTTTTGCAGGATTCTTCTAAAGAAAAAAAGAAAGTTATATTACTCTGATGTCACACAAATTGAAATAGACACATAAACACGTACAACTATTTAACACAATAAAAAACATTTAAGTGGCAAAACATATTAAAAAATAGGAATATATAGGCCATACCAAAAGTCAGCTGATAAACTTAAGAATCACCAAACTACCTCTCTTCCCCTAATATTATTACTGAACTATATCCATCACCGATTTTTAAAATTCCTTTCAAGTAAAAGTCTCTTCATTTTACAAACTTAGAAAATCAAATAGAATAGTTATGTGACTTACTCCTGACTTACACAAGTACTTGCAACTTAGCCAAGACTACGAAACTACCCTTAGTACAATGCCCTTGGGCACCACACAGCTACAATTCCTTCCAACAATAAAAGCCTAAAAGCAGACCATATGCAGTAACAATACATGAAACCTCTATTACTAAGAAAAATATATACACACATATATGTATATAGAAGAAACTATATTAACTAACAGATTTATCTTCAGAAGACAGATGGTAAAGGAGTGAGGAATAAGAGGGAAATTTTTACTTTTCATTTAAAATACTTCTATATTAAATAAAGTATGTTTTTTAGTTATCATAAATTGCTTTTTGTAATAATTTAAAACATAATTCTCTTAACGTATTATATGAATCCATATTTTGAATTTTATTTAGCTGTTTTGAGATGAATACCTGATACTTTCACTCAACCCAATAAAACAGAATATATGCTTTAACGGTATATGGTTTAACGTTAAGATTCTTGATTCAGGTATCAATTTATTACCTCCCATTTCCAAATCCACTTCTTAATGCTTTCTCTCCCAAAACGGAACTGAGCTCTTTCAACATTGCTCTGTTACCAGCTGGGATGATGTTAAGCCTTGTCAGTAGAGGCAACTGGAAGTACACTGTAGGAGGAAGAGGTTTTCTCCTCATGGTTCCAATGTACTACTCCAGTCAGACTCCTGCAGTACCTGCTCCTACAGCATCTTGCAACCTGCAGGAAGTAGTTCCATAAGCATGCAGAAGCTAACCCCAGCACTCTGTTGAGTAACTCTGCAGCAGAATGCCACCACCAAGGAATCTCCCAGAGCAGCTTTCTCAACCCTGTCATGTGGTTTCTGCAGCAAATTCCAAGGTTCAGAATGCCAGAGGGAGAATTTCAGGGAGTTCCAGAAGCAAGGTCCAGTGACATCTGTCCCCTCTTCAGCCAGCCAGACCTGGATCTCAGCCCAGGTAAGGGAGCAGCCCTAGAGTTAGTGGCTACTTATTAAGTCTGCTCTTACAGTATTCTTCAAAGTTGTCTTTACTTCTTACAAGTCAATCTCCATTTCTTCAATCATGTTATAACTAATAGTTCTGCGTATTAAACCTCCACTGTTAAAATCACTATATGGTCTCTGTCTCCTAGTTGGACAGTAGATTTTTTTAATTAATACAATTCACACACTCTAAAATTCAGCCTTTCAAAGTATACAATGCAATGGTTTTTAATGTATTCACAGACTTCTACAATCATCTCCACTACCTATCTTCGAATATTTCCATCCTCCCCAAAAGAAAACGCATGCCTCCCCATTCTACCCTCCTTCCAGCTCCAGGCAACATACACTTTCCCGCCTCTGGATTTACCTGCTCTGGATACTTAATCTAGAATCTTAGGATATGTGGCCTTCTGCATCTGGCTTCTTTCACATAGCATATGTTCAAGGTTCATCTGTGTTAGAGCATTTATCAGTATTTCATTCATTTTCACAGCGGAATAATATTCCACTGTATGTATACCACATTATATTTATGCTGTCATCAGCTCATAACATTTGGGTTATTTGCACTTTTTGGCTATTATAAATAATGCTGTTAAAAATGCCAATGAGCATTTGCATTGTTAGCAAATAATATGTGAGTTTATATACGTTTTTAATAAATGTGTCTTTAATTCTCTTGGAATATAGCTAAGCATGCAACCGCTGGGTCATATGGTAACTCTAATACCATCCCCTTGATGATTACAGGATTCGACGTATGAATGGAGGGACACCGTCACAAACATTCAGACCATATCATAGACCACTATCTCATATGATTTACAAATACTTTTCTTATTCTGAAGATTGTCTTTTCATTTTTTTTCACAGTGCATTTTGCAGTATAAGGTTTTTAATTCTGATGAAGTTGAATCTATATTTCTTCTTGGTTGCTTATGCTTCAGATATAACATCTCAGAAACTATTGCCCAACTCAAGGTTATGAAGACTTATCCTTACGTTTTCTTCTAAAAATGTTATGTCTTTAATTCCTGCATTTATATCTTTGATCTATTTTATGTTAATTTTGTACGTAGTGTGTGGTATAGATCCATATTCATTATTATCCATGTGGAAACCCAGTTATTTCAGCACCACTTTTTGAAAATAACATTTTTGAATTGTCTTGGCACCATTGTTGAAAATCAATTGATCATAACTGTAATGCACTTATTTCTGCAATCTCAATTCTATTTCATTGATCTGTATGTCTATCCTTATACCAGTACCACACAGTCTTGAGTAATGTACATTTGTATTAAGTTTTAAAATCAGTTAATGTGAATCCTCCCACTCTGTTCTTTTTTGAAATTGTTTTGGCTATTCTAAACCCCTATCAATTCAGTATCTGTTTTAGAATCAGTATATCAATTTCTGTAAAAATAAATAAATAAATAAAAGGTGTCCTTAAATCTGAAGTGAGTCTCTTATAAACTGGGTATAGCTGGCTCTTGGTTTTATTTTTTTTAATCCATTCATCCCCTCTATGTCTTTTCATTGGAGAGTTTAGTACATTTAAAGTTATTACTGATAGGGAAGGACTTACAATGACATTTTGTTAATGATTTTCTAACTTGAAACTTTTTTGTCCTTCCTTTCCTCTCTTGCCATCATGCTTTTTGTTTCATTGTTTTTTTTTTTTTTAATAGATATGCTTTGATTCCTTATTTTTGTGTGTGTATTTTCTATAGGTATCTTCTTTGTGGTTACCATGGAGCTTAAATAAAACATCTTCTAATAAATCTTTTTTAAGCTGATAACTTCAACTGCATACCATACTGCTTCTTCTCATCCATCCCCATACTGCATTACTGATGTCACAAATTACATCTTTTAGGTTGTGTATCTATTAATATTTTTATAGTTATAGGCACTTATACTTTTGTCTTAGACTTATATATCAGAAATAAGTGATTTACTCACCACCATTACAATAATATGCAGGTCTGTATTTGTCCATAGCTTTATCATTTAATTTTATACTTTCATATTGAACATCCTTTTGTTTCCATTTAACAGACTCCCAATAGCATTTAAGTCAGATATAGTGGTGATGAACTCTCTTAGATTTTGACAATCTTATTTCTCTTTTGCTTTTAAAGAAAAGTTTTGCCACATACAGTACTTTGCTGGCAGTTTTTCTTCCAGCAGTTTGACGATATCATCCCATTTCTTTCTGACCTGCAAGGTTTCTGCTAAGAAATCCACTTAGAGTCCTACAGAATCTCCTTTGTACATGACAAGTTGTTCTTATCCTGCTGCTTTCAAAATTCTTTGACAATTCGATTATAGTGTGTTTCCATGTGGATGTCTTTGGATTGTTCTACTCTGGAGTCCACTGGGCTTCTTGAATCTGGATGTCCACTGCCTTCCTTCAATTTGGGAAGTTTTAGCCATTATTTCTTCAAATAAGCTTTTTGCTCCTTTCTCTTTCCAACATATGGAACTTCCATACAATCTATATTGATACAATTGATGCTCTCCCATTAGTACTCTAGGCTGTCTTCATTCTTTTTTTTATTCTTTTTCTTTTTGCTTCTCTGACTGGATAATTTCAAATGACCTGGCTTCAAGTTCACTAATTCTTCTTGAAAAACACTGCTGCTAAACTCCTCTAGTAAATCTTTTAATTCGGTCAAAGCATATTGCATCTGTTACGTTTGTTTGGTTCCTCTTTATGTTTTCAATCTCTTTGTTGACACCATTTTGTTCATGCAGCATTTTCCTTGGGTCACGGAATATGTTTATGGTGGTTAGTCTGAATTCCTTCTGAGATAATAAAGATATCTGTGTTTCCTTAAAGTAGGTTTCTGGATATTTTGACCCTTTGATTGTGCCATGTTTCCCTATTTCTTTGTGTGCCTTTTAACATCATGTTGGGATCCAAGCACTTGAAAAAATATCACCCCTGCCAGTCTTTGTGGACTGGCTCTGTACAGAGAAAGATCCTCACTGATCAGCCTGACTAGAGATTCTGCATGCCTTCTGAACCTTTCCTGAGGATGCTTTTTCTCTACCAGTGTGTATAAATTCTCAAGATGAACTTGCTGGTTTCCTTTTTCAGGATATCATAATCTTTAGCTCCCTGTGCTCTCTGGAGCTGCTGCAAGCCACCCAGCTCTCTTTTGTTTTCGGAGGCCTCCAACCTGGTGCCCTTTCCTGTCAGTGGGCTTTTAGAGTATGTGCACTCCTGCCTGTGCTCCAAGTCAGGTGAAACAGAAGCCAGTCCCTTGGGGTTAGCTCTCTGAAGTGTTGGACACATACTCCACTATTCTCTCCCCAACCCCTTTCATGCCATACCTAGGGACAGGCTGCTGAGCTGTATCATCCTCTGCCTGCCCTACCATAGGTCCTCTAGAGCAGAAACAAGTCTTCCAGTTCTCTGTTGTTCTCAGTGGCTCCCGGACACCTGGAATACACCAGCTCCTGTCAGCTTTCCAAGACAAGCAAGACAGAAGCCAGTCCCTCAGCCCACTGAAAAGGTGAAACACTGGACACACATTCCAACTCTTTTGTCTCCCCAAGGAGAAGCCAGGAGTTGAGGATTTTCTCCTGCTGGTTTCATGCTGAGATGGGGGGAGGGACCATGGTGAGTGCACACTAAACTGTCAACTTTGTTTTCAATGACCCCACAACCTGGTGCCCTCTCCTGTCAGAACTTATATTGAGGCAAAATAAAAACCAGACCCTTGGGCAGACCTCTGAAAAATCTGAATGTCAAACATATGTTTCAGTCTTCTCTTTCCCTCCCCAAGGAAAAACCAGGAGCCTGGTGTTTCCTCTCGCTCATGCCATGCTGAGCCAGGGGAATGAACTATGGTAAGCAAGTAGGATGAATTTTCCTACCATCTTCACTGCAGCTGGTTTACTGCTCACCTAGAATGCAGGAGCCTCTTAACTAGTTTCTGGATTTCTTACAAAGAGGTCTGGTGTGTGTATTGTTACTGAATCAATATTTCTGTGGGGAGAAGAAGTGTGTGAGCTTTCTACTGTACCTTCTTGCTGATATTACACATCTTTTATTTGTTTCTTTTCTAATTTCTCTGGCTATAATCTCCAGTACAATGGTGAATAGTAATGGCCTGGTACAGTCCTTAAGGGAAAAACAGAATCTGGGTTTGTGGAAAAAAAAAAAAATTCACTCTTGAGAGAGCACTATCAAAGATGATTTAATTGTATTAATCCAGGAGAACAAAGTGAATTACCTTCTTTGGTTCAAAGGATCAATTTCTTAGCAGCCTTTCCTTTAAACACAATTTTTTTGTCTTATTTAAACTTTCAGCCATTCTATCAATATAAAATGCATATGATAAATATACAAAATGTAAAGCAAGTTGCAATATCAACAACCAAAATGCACTGAAAAGAATGTTACCTGGTCATCTAATATTATTTCTATTTTAATTTCTTTTTTTGATTCTGTCACTGGCTAACTTTAAAATCCCACTGTTTTCATGAAAAATGAAGTGGTTTCCTAACTTTTCTCTCCATAGAAGTTTCTCTTCAAGTAAATATTAACTGAAGTTGTCTGAACAACTCGAGTTAATTCATACACTAGCAACTCAAGCCTAGAAGAAAATGAACTTTCAATTTTTTTAAAAAAAATAAATATTACCGTAATTTACACTTATGTAAAAAGTAAGTTTCAGGTTTGCTTTAAGTGTATCGATCTTAATTAACTCTCTCACAAAGCATTCCTCAATTTTACTTTCTTGACCCATTTCATTAAATTTCTTTCCAAGTATTAAAATGTTGTAGCTGCAAACCACTGACTGACTATTTGCCACCCAGGTCACATGCTTCCATGCCTGCATATTTTTGTAAAAGGTGCATTCTCTTCCAGGAATGTCCTTCCAGGACTTCTCCACGATCAAATTCCTAGTCAGCCTTGAGGCCTAGGTCAAGTGTCAGCTTCTTAAAAGCGGGTGACTTTGATGGCTTCAGTTGGATATTATTTGCTCCTCCCAACTCCTCTCAACTCTGCCTTAGATTATAGCTAGTACATGTTTATCTCCACTACTTAAAGGCAGGACTCACATTCAATATATTTACACAGCATAAATGCTTTTTCCTCATCCTCAAAGATATCAAATGTAGCTAGGTGCAGTACCTGTAATCCCAACAGTTTGGGAGAACAAGGTGAGCGGATCACTTGAGCCCAGGAGTTTACAACCAGCTTGGGCAACATGGAGAAACCCCATCTCTACAAAAAATATAAAAAAGTAGCCAGGGACAGCGGCACATGCCTGTAGTCCCAGCTACTCGGGGAGCTGAGGTAGGAGGACCACCTGAGTGAAGGAGATTGAGGCTGCAGTGAGCTGTGGTCACGCCACCACACTCTAACCTGGGTGGACAGACTGACACCCTGTCTCACTAATGAAAAAAAAAACTTTTTAAAAAGAAGATATCAAATGTTAGTATTTTGACAAATGTCATCAAAACAACAGTAAATAAGATAACTTTAAACACTTATTGAAAAGATCAAAATATTCTTAGGGCAAGTCTGTACTTTTGAAGCTAAGAGTGTAAAAAGCCTAACAGTGTAAAAAACCTAGCAGTGTAAAAAATAAAGCATTTATCATTTGTGGAAATGATAAATGCTTAATTTTTCTGAAGGGCTCCATTAAGTCACTTGTGTATTATATTTAAATCTTTGACCTAATGGGAACGTCAGAAACACAGCCCTTTTTCAAGAACCACAAAGCTAACTCCGGGAAATCCTCCTAATTGTGGCTGGAATTTTATAATGACCAATAATGAGGTTTAAGAGGATTCTGAAAGTAACTATTACATCAGTGTAAGAATCTCATTTTACCTCACTTGCAACTCTTATCAAACATTATTATTGTATGAACTAAACTACAGAATTTTGTCTCTAGGCTTTCCTTCAAGCTGAGTAATCACTAAGAAGATAAAACTCCCAAATCTACTCTGTAAGAGTTTGATCAAACCTTCCTGACCACTACAGCTTTTTTCCACTGGCGTAATTCCTTGTAAAGAAATGGTACTGCCCACATACCCTTTGATCAGGTTTGGCCCACACTACAATATTTGCAATCTCTGTGACTCACTTCACGCCTTATGAAAGGCCCCTAAACCCAATGTATCTCAGGCCTCAGAAGTAACTCCCAAATAGTTTCTATTAAGAGATCTTTCAGTGGTTGGGATAGTTTCAGGACTTCTTCAGAACACCAAAACGCTATATATATATATATATATGTGTGTGTGTGTGTGTGTGTGTGTGTGTGTGTGATGTATTTATATTTTGTCTGCCTCAGTACCAAGTTTTCCATTTGTCCCTCAACCCCCCTCAGGGCAGTATCAGAGTAATGTCCTTGAAGTCTTTAAATATATGTACAGAACAAAGGCCCTCAACTTAAATACTGTATGTGATATTTTGGAATTCTAGTTTATTTGCTCTCTGGATATAATATTCTGATTAATGAAGTAGGAAACACTGGCAAAGTTTTCCAAATAATATCACCTAGAATGGCAATACTCATCATTTTCTGAGTTATTAACCTTACCCCTCCTCAAACCACCAACTACAACTGGCCTCGCTTAAAAATGGCATGTGACTGTTTAAGATGAAATAATGTTTATTTGCTTCTTTTAATCTAAGCTATTAAAACAGGAGTTCCCAACCCCTGGGCCACGGACCAGAATCAGTCGGTGGCCCATTGGGAACCAGGCCACCACAGCAGGTGAGTGGCAGGTGAGCCAGCATTACCACCTGAACTCTACCTCCTGTCAGATCAGCGGCAGCATTAGATTCTCATAGGAGCAGGAATCCCATTGTGAACTGCACTGCAAGGGATCTAGGTTAAACTTTCCTTGTGAAATAGTTTCATCCTGAAACCATCCCCCTATGCCGTCCGTGGAAAAACTATCTTCCATGAAACCAGTCCCTGGTGCCAAAATGTCGGGAATCCTTGTATTAAAACATCTTGGGATAATAAAATTTGGGACTGCAGAATCATTGATTTTTTAAAAAAAATTACATGACAGTTGATAAGCAATTAGTTGATGTTGCCTATTTCAACTACTGATATCTTCAAAACCAGAAAAATTTGGAGTAATAATTTGGGTTTCTTTTGTTGAAGCAGTTATAAAATTTCTAGTAAAGTTGTGTTTCATTATTTCACTTCTGCAAACTATTCATAAAATGACTGAAAATTTAAAATATAAAATAAAGTATCAGGCCAGGAACCGTGTGGCTCATGCCTGTAATCCTAGCACTTTCGGAGGCTGAGACAGGAGGACTGCTTGAGCCCAGGAGTTCAAGACCAGCCTGAGCAACATAGCAAGATTCCATCTCTAAAAAAAAATAAAAACCAAAAAATGAAAAAATAAAGTATCCATTGGACCCAGATGGTAAGCATTCCAGATGGCTCATACATGAGGTCTAGAAACACAATTTGATATATCCTAAGCAGTCTTCCAGAGCAATGTTTCTCAATCTGGCTAATCATCACAGCCAAATTACCCGAGGCTCTAGTTATTATAAAAACAGCTTCCTGGGCAGACACAGATTTCATGGAAGGACTTAGGAACTCTTCTTTTTAATAAATATCCTGGGGGTTTCTGATGATCAGCCATTAAGAAGTATGTCCATATGAAGCCCACTCTAAGTAGAATATTTAATCCTTACCCATAGGATTCCATTTCTCACCTAGTGAATTGGCAAAAATCCAAAGTTTGACAACATTCTCTGACAGCAAGGCTTTGAGAAACACTCATATACTACTAATGGGAGCGTAAACTAGTACAATTACCATGGAGAGTGAGTTTGCAGTATCTACCAAAATTCTAAATTCAGATACCCTCCAACTCTGCAGTATCACTTCAGGTCTCAAAACCTGAAGTGCACAAATATATGTGCAAAAGGAAGCAACATATGTAAAAGTTTATTCACCGCAGCACTGACTGTAACAGCAAAAGACTTGAAAGCTATATATGCTGATATTAGAAAAGCTCCAAAATATTATCACTAACTGGAAAAATAACAGCAAAATGTGGAGCAGTATATAAAATGTTAATGTTTGTGTTAAAAGGAGGCAAATACAGCTTATATGTTTGCCTGTGTAGATATAAAATACTCCTAGAAGAATACCTAAGAAATGTAAAAAAGTTGCCTGCCTGCCAGAAGGAGACTTGATACTATATACCTATTTACACTGCTTAAATGTTGAGACATGTGACTGTTTACCTACTCAAAAACAATACATTTACAAAAGATGTTGGCAGCACTTGAAAAGAAATTAATAAATGCTAACGTAACTATTGCTAAAAGTAGAAAGTATTTTAAAGTTATTTGGGGAGCTTTTTTTTTTTAGAATCTCTTGGCATTTAATACCTATAAAAGTATCCAAATCTGGCAAAACAGAGAAAATAGTTGTGTCACGCTCATTTTAAGAAACTCTTTAAACAGTATATTTAACCGGCAACCATTAGCAAATTCTTCCCCTATTGTTCCTCTTTTTCTCCTTTTTACATCTTTTCCTATAATGCCCAAAACTAAAAGTTAATGTCTCCAAAGTTAAGTTTAGTTTATAACAGAGTGACTACTTACTGACCATTTTAAAAGTCATTCTACTACTTTTTATTCTGTGCCACACACCACTTGATTTGTAATATTTATGTACCATTTAAGGCACAAAAGTTTATAGAATTAAGTTGGTAACACAGAAGACAAAAGGACATATTTTCTACCGTTATCCCTCAATCTTAAACAGGAAAATAAAAGACTGAACAAATTTGAGTTTTAACTAATCACATATACATTTAGAAATCAATTTAATTTAAAAGGCCCGCAGTTGTTTTTCAATGTAAATGTCCTCCTTTAATCAACTATTTATTTTTGAAACAAGCAGATATTAAGAGTTTGGTAAGCCGAGCGTATTTTCTAAGCTATGTACGCAATGGAAAAGTCAACAGTAAACTTGTATGTGGTTATACACACTTGATAATCTAGAAACTCCTTTCAAAAATGGGCACATTCGAAGATTCCATGACTCAATAATCCCACTTTGGTAAAAGTGAAACTTTCCACATCCATATGCCTTCCCTTTCCCATTATTACAAGGAAATCCTGAAAGGAAGCCTCTGAGTCGTCAGATCTCAGGGGTATTTCCTTCTAAACACACCCAACTGGAAACGTTTCTCCCTCAGGTCCAACTTCTCCAGGAAAAGCTCAGGGCGAAAACCTCTCCCCACCCCTTCCAAAAAAAGTCAAGGCTTCGCCCACTAAACAAACACTTCCTTCCTCCTTTCAAATCCAGGACTTCCCGAATAACCCAAAAGGAGGGTGATTAAGTACAGACCAACAAACGCGGAGCACGGGGAGGAACCGTGACCAGAGGCTCTTTCTTTACTCAACTCGAGATCGTATCGAGGAGAAAACAAGGATCGAGAGACTGTCCCAGGAAGAACCCCAGAGCTGGGGTGGGGGCTGCCGGCGTTCACCCGGCAGGGCCTCCGGGCTCAGCCAGCCCCGGCGCCAGCCCCAGCCCCAGCCCCAGCCCAGCCCAGGCAGGAGCCCGAAACCCGCGGGGTCGCGGCAGGCAGAGCGCGCTGCTCCCGCAAACTTACCCCCAGCCAGCAGGACGCAGGGAGGGGCTGAGGAGGGAGCACCCTGAGGAGAGGGCGTCGCCGCTGCCTCCCGAAAACGGCTGCGACCGGGATGCAGTCCGTGAAGTGGCCCGGGGACCCTCACGCCTCTGCCCCAAGTCCCCGCGCCCGGGACCCGGCACCGGCGTCCCTCCTCCCCCCTTGGCCTCTCACCTAGCCCACAAGGAACCGCTCGCCGCCACCGCCTCCGGTCACTGGCACGGACTTCTGAGGCCCGAGGGTAAGAGAGCGGCGCGCGCCCGAGGACCGCCCCCGAGGCGCGTCATGGCACCGCCCCCACCTTCAGCCCGCGCAGGCTCACGGCGCCGGGTCAGGTGATCACGTCCCTAAGGTAACCGGGCGTTAGGGGTAAAGAGGCCTGGGCGTGGGTCGTTCCTGCAGCTCCAGGTGTCCGGTAGTGCGGGGCGGTCCATGCTGGCCGCTCTCCGCTGCCCAGCGGTTATGCTCCCAGTCTTCCCCGCTCTTCGGCAGTTCGTGCCCGTGGGCCCCGTGCCACCCACTCACTACTGTGTGTATCGCAGCTCACGGTCGCTTGGTTCTCGTCGCCTCCAATTCAAAGAGGTCTCGGGAGCCCATGCTCCCTCTTGGGATGCCTTCGACTTCCACCACTGCTGCCCTAGTAACACTCTCCGCTTGCTGTACCTGTCCACTATAGGCTCAGAAACGTTCCTCTCACGACCCCTTCGCAACTCCTGCTTTATTTTTCTGTTTGAAATTTGGGTGTTGGGGTTGGGGGGGGGGAGGGAGCATATTACTCTGTCCGCCTGAGCTAATATTCCTTCGCTGTTGAGAGTTACTTGTGGTGATGCGCAAAAGTAATTGCTTCCCAGTACAAAAACATAACGATCATTTCTTGAGGGCTGATTTTGTGCCAGCCATAGCTCTACGAACTTAATGTATAGTCTTATTTGGTCTTCACATCAGTCTATAAAATAAATACAACATCCCATTACAGAGAAACTGAGGCACAGTTTACCCAAGAGTAATCGTAGTTACCATGGAATACTGTAGAGTCCTTGACAAAATAGCATTTACAAGCTGTTTATTTCTAGCTAAATTAGTGCCACAATAATTTAATATGTGGCAAAACTAATAAAAATCTGAGTGTAAAAGAGGTGACAACTAAAGATGAAAACTTTGCCGTCAGTAAAGTTATAGTTAGGCTGATGAAATGGACATTTAAAAATAACTACAAGGTAGATTGGGAAGGAAGATATATAACTTTCTGCTTTCAGATGAGATGATTTCTAACATAGAAAATCTGGGAAAAATTGACACTCCTTCTCTAAAAAAATGGAATAAAAGCAATTATAGCAAGTTTGCATGAACAATTTTAAAACAGACTCATTCTAAGCCAAAATGCTTGGGACCAGAAATGTTTCCAATTTTGGATTTTTTTTTTTTTTTTTTTTTTACTTTTGTAATATTTGCATTATATACTTATGGATTTACCATCCCTACTCCAAAACCCAAAATGCTCCAGTGAGCATTTCCCTTGGTCCTCATGTTAGCACTCAAAAAGTTTCATATTTTGGAGTAGTTCATATTTTGGATTTCTGTACTAGGAATAGTCGACCTGCATACATGGTCTGTCGTTTTCTTACATACCAGCAATAAACAGTTGGTATTTGAAATTAAAAACACAATAACCACTGACATTAGCACCAAAATAAAATGAAATACTTAGGTGTAAATCTAACAAAATATGTAAAAGGTTTATACAAGAAAAACTACAAAGTTCTAATAAAAAAAAGTTCCAATGAAAACTACAAAGTTCAAAGGAGATCTAAATAAATCTAAAGATATTCCATTTTCATGGATAGGAGTACTTGATGTTTAACTGTCAGTTCTGCCCGACTTAATCTATAGATCTGATACAATCTCAATCAAAATCCCAGCAGTTATTTTGTGGTTGTTAACTGATTCTAAAGTTTATATGGAAAAATGAAAGACCCAGAAGAGCCAAACCAATACTAAAGGAGAGGAACAAAGTCAGAGGCCTAACAGTACCTTAGTTCAGGCTGTTGGAACAAATTACCATAGATTGCGTGGCTTAAACAACAGAAATTTGTTTCTCGCATCTCTGAAGTCTGAGAAGCCCAAAATCAAGTTGCTGGCAGATCTGGAAATCTGGTGAGGGCTCACTTTTGGGTGTGCAGATGGCAGTCTTCCCATTGTATCCCCACATGGCAGAAAATGAGACAGATAAAGCAAATTCTCTTGTATCTGTTCTTGTTAGGGCATTAATTTCATTGCGAGGGCTCAACTTTCATGAGCTAATTCTCTCTCAAAAACCTTAGGTCTAAATACCCATCACATTGGAGATTAGGCCTCAACATATAAATTTTGGGGGGACACAAACATTCAGTCCATAGAAGTACTGAACTTTGAAATTTACTGTAAAGCTATAGTAATCAAGAGAGTGTGGTATTCACAAAAGAACAGACAAATAGATCAATGGAACAGAATACAAAGCACAGAATTTGACCCAAACAGATACATTTAACAGATCTTTGGCAAAGTAGCTAAGGACAGTCTTCTCAATAAATGGTGCTGGAACAACTGGGCTTCCACATGTAAAAAAAAAAAAAGTTGAATATAGACATAGACTTTACACCCTTTACAAAAGGTAACCAAAAATGGATCATGGACTTAAATTTAAAAGCTGAATTATAAAACTTCCAGAAGATAACATAGGAGAAAATATAGGTGACCTCAGATTTGGCAGAAAGATTTCAGATGAAACAACAAATGCTCAATGGAAGAAAAGGTTGATAAGTTGGGCTTTACTAAAATGAAAAACTTTTGCTTTGTAAAAGACAATGTCAAGAGAATGAGAAGACAAGCTACAGACTAGGAGAAAATATTTGTAAAAAACATGTCTGATAAAGAATTTGGGCCAAGTGTAGTGGCTCACACCTGTAATCCCAGCACTTTGGAAGGCTTAGGTGGGAGGGTTGCTTGAGCCTAGGAGTTTGAAATCAGCCTATGCCTAGGAGTTTGAAACCAGACCCTATCTCTAAACAAAAAATAAAATTAGCTGGATATGGTGGCAGACACCTGCAGTCCCAGCTGCTTGGGAGGCTGAGGTGGGAGGATCAGTTGATCCCAGGAGTTTGAGGCCAGCCTGGGCAACATAGTGGGAACCCATCTCTGTTTTATGTAAAAAAAAAATTGTATTCCAAATGCGCAAACAACAGTTAAATTTCAACTATAATAAAACAAGCCAACTAAAAATTGGACAAAAGATCTGAACAGACATTTCACCAAAGAAGATGGATATGGCAAATAAGTATGTAAAAAGAAGCTCAACATCACATAACATTAGGGAACTGCAAATTAAAACATCAATGAGATACCACTATACACCTATTAGAATGGCTAAAATGCAAAATATTGACAATACCAAATGCCAACTAGAGTGACAAACTCTCATTGCTGGTGGGAATGCAGAATTGTACAGCCACCTTGAGACAATTCAGAAGTTTCTTACAAAGCTAAACATAGTCTTGCCATATGAACCATGAATCATGTTCCTAGGTATTTACTCATATTGGTTGAAAATTTATGTCCACACAAAAGCTACACATGAATATTTAAGGAGGCTTTATTCATAATTGCCAAAAATTGGAAACAAACAAGATGTCTTTCAATAGGTTAATGGAGAAACAAACTGTGGTACATCCATGAAATTGAATATCATTCAACAGTGAAAAGTGAGCTATCAAGTCTTCATAAGACATGGAAAAGTCAGGCACAGTGGGACTCACCTGTAGTCCCCGCTACTAGAAAGGCTGAGGCAGGAGGGTCATTGAGCCTCAGAGTTCAAGGCTGCAGTCTATGAATAGACACTCCACTCCAGCCTGGAGAGCATAGTGAGACCTCATTTCTTTTTTTTTTTTTTTGAGACGGAGTCTCGCTCTGTCACCCAGGCTGGAATGCAGTGGCCGGATCTCAGCTCACTGCAAGCTCCGCCTCCCGGGTTTACGCCATTCTCCTGCCTCAGCCTCCCAAGTAGCTGGGACTACAAGGCGCCCGCCAACTCGCCCGGCTAGTTTTTTGTATTTTTAGTAGAGACGGTGTTTCGCCGTGTTAGCTAGGTTGGTCTCAATCTCCTGACCTCGCGATCCACCCGTCTCGGCCTCCCAAAGTGCTGGGATTACAGGCTTGAGCCACCGCGCCCGGCCGTGAGACCTCATTTCTAAATTAAAAAAAAAAAAAGGAGATTGATAAATGCATTTTCTAAGTGAATAAGCCAGTCTAAAAGACTACATATGGTATGGCTCCAACATTGTGACATGCTGGAAAAGCAAAATTATAGAGACAGTAAAAAGATAAATGGTTGCCAAGGGTTTGGGGGAGATGCAGGTGGGTGAGTAGGTGAAGCACAGGGGATTTGTATGGTAGTGAAGCTATTCTGTATGATACTATAATGATTGATACATAACATTATGCATTTGCCAAAAACCATAGGACAGTATGTGGTATATAAAGTCTTTGTCTCTGGCTCCTGATACAGAGATTCAAAAACCCTTGGAATATCCTTAGTGATAGAAATGCCTTTGTTATGCTGATGAGATAGTTTGTGTCAGGGGAGTGAGGAAGAGGGGACTTAAAAAGCTTCAGGATGGAGGCTTGTCACCAGAAACACTGAGCATGTGATTAGGCTTAGAACTACTGAAAAGCGTAACATGATTAGATTTGCATTTGAAATGATTACTCTGGTTACTGCTTGGAGGATGAATTGGATGTGGTAAGTCTGAGATGTGGTGAGTTGTACTAGGAGACTGCTGCAGTCATCTTGATGTGACAATTACATTGAAGATGGAAAAAATAAAAAATTTTAAAAAGATTAGGATAAAGAATCAGGAAGAACTTGTGGTTGGTAGGATGTGGATTAATTACAGGGACATGTGTAAAATGAGTACCAGGATTCTGGGATGAGGAAATACGTGGATGTTGGCACATTTGCTGAGATGGGGTTCGCTAAGATGAGCAGATTTTGGAGATGGGAAAATTAGAAGATTGTCTTGGGATTTATTAAATTTGGAATAGCCCGTGAGTTATCAGTTGTGCTAGGCTGAATGATGCCCCCTCCAAAGATGTCCACATCCTAATCTGCAAAACTGTAAATATGCTACCTTATATAGTAAAAGAAACTTTGCAGATGTGATTAAATTAAGCATTTTTACATGAGGAAATAGTCCTGGATTATCAAGGTAGGCCTGATGCAATCATGAGAGTCCTTATAAGAGGGAAAAATTGAAGGTCCAAAGTTGGTAGAATTAGATATAAGGAAGAAAGCAGAGATTGAAATGATGTGACCGTGAGTCAAAGGACATCAGCAAGCTCTAGAAGTTGGAAAAGATAAGCAACAGATTCTCTCCTAGAGCCTCCAAAAGAAACCAGCCCTGTCTACACCTTGACAGAATAATCTTGAACTGCTGATCACCTATGTCTGCAGAAGAATGAAGACTTACTCCCTTGTGAAAGAAGAAAAAGGATGTGAAAATCTGTATATTGAATGATGAAAGCCCTGACCATTTGTTTTTCATCTGCCCTTTGGCTTCAAGGACACTAGTGGTCAGGTTTATACCCATCCCTTGCCCCTGCTCAGGCAGAAGATTGAAAGATGTCTCTCTAGAAAACTGAGCAACTCAAGAAAAGAACTTAAAGATACTGACAGTTCACCTCATCCCCTGTAATGAAGTCCCATCCTTGCCCTGAGTCATCTTTTTATCCCCTCTTAAAAGTGAGCAGATACACCAAGATTCCCCAAAATTTGAAAAAGCCTCTAGCATGAAAGGCAGAATATAAAAGAAACAAAAAAAGGAAGAAAGGATGACACAGCTGGTTAAAATCTATTATGAACCTTTTCAGAAAGATAAAGAAGATATTTAATTCATAAAAGAGGAACAGAATAATATTTTAAAGGAACATTCAAAATGCTATGTTTAAAAAAGATGTTTGAAATGAAAAGTATTATGATAAAATTTAAAAAATTTATATACTCCAGCTCTCTTATGATTAAAAGAAAAAAATTGATAGAAGGTGTGGGAGATACAGTCAAATAAATCTTCCAGAAATGAGAACTAAAAAGGTAAAAAATGTAAGAGAAAAAATAAGATAAAGGATTGATCCGGTAAGTTCAGTGTCCAAATACTAGAAGTACCTGAAAGAGCATATGGAAAGGAAGAAATTATCAAACTCATGCACAAATAGTACCAGAGCTGGACAACAGGTATCTCCAGGTTAATAGGATGCACTAATTGCCCAGAAACAATTAACTATACGAAAGACTCACACAATAACACATCATTGTGATATTTTAGAATATGAGAGAAAAGAGAGAACCCTAAAAGTTTCCACATAGAAGAAACAGGTACATACCCATGACAGGAAATCTTAATGGCATTGGGCTTCTCAACAGAAATGCTTGAAGCTAGTGGATAATGCAGCAATGCCTTCTGAATTATAAGAGAAAGTTATTTCTAACCTAGAAGTCTAAACATAGCCAAATATGTCATTCAAGTGTGATAGAATAAAGACATTTAATCCAAATAAGGAATCAAAGTTTACCTCTCATGCTCCCTTTGTTAAGAAATTAAAGCTGTACTTGTTCCAAAAACATAAGATTACAACAACAAAAAGGAAAAGGAGGTGACAGGGTTCCCACAACACCGGGGCACAAGAAAGAGGCAAACAAAGTTACAGAATGTTGTTGAAGGGAGGGCCTTGGATGACAGTCATGTAGAAGGCCCAGAAAGTAGAAATCCAAGTTGGAATTGGATGATAGAGGATCCTAGAAGGAATGTCTCAGAGAAAAGTTGTGTGTTTGGACATAGTGAGGGATTCTTGCTTCCGGTAGAAAATGGGGAAGGGAGGAAAGAGGTAAATTGACCAAAATGTAGTCATATTACTCTACATGACTCATTTTCGAATAATATTTATGAAAATGTAGTAAGATCAACATATTATTAGTGTAGGCCCAAACCATGATCATAGGTTAACTATGGATCCTAATTTAGTTATTTTCCAGAACATGTTACTTTCTTTAGAACTTTCAGTGGTCTGATGTAAAAATAAATCCACAAATATAAATATACTGTTACCAAAGATATTATTGCATAAAAAATCTCTTTAATATTCCGCACTATGCCTAAAGTATAGCATTCTTTATTCAAAATGATACTTCTTAGGTCTCTCCTTGGTTTATAATGTTGCTTATGGGTAGGAGTAAAGATGAGAATAATTGCCATTTGTTTTATTAAATTTTCAGAACTGATAATTTAATATTTTGACATATCAGTATAATACTATGATCGTAATTATCACTATTGCTCTTTCTGAAGGTTTTATTTCACAGTAAATGATTTTTTAAAAGTTGATCATTTGCAGATCACTTGCTCTGTTGGATTATGGAACTTCCTCTTCCTTTTAAAAATCTCAGCCACATGACAAATAAATCAGCCTGCCCTAAACTCCTTATAATATCAGCCTTTGTTCCAGAACACATTTCCCCTCTCAGGGTTTTATGTTCCATCAGGAAGATTATGAACAATGTTTTGTTGACCAGTGAAACCACCACTTAAAACATTCTTCAGCTGACTTCCCTGGAACAAATTTATTTATGTACATTTAGAGGATCTCACTCGAAAGAAAATATATTCCTAAGAAGAAATATGTAAATCATATTTTGTCAATTTAGTCACCTTCTAAATGTGCTTCTAAGGATGTTGTCTATTTGAAAAGAACATTGAAACAAATCATTTTGTAAAGCCTAGGCACTTTTGAAAGGTGACTAATTATTCCTTATTTAACATGATTTTTAACTTTAGATTTAGTATAGCTGGGCATTTAAAATAGAATATTTTCACATTTTTGCATAAATTATAATAGTCTCTATTGCTAAATTAAACGTTTCTCCAGGTAGTTATAATTCTACAAACCTTTTTTTTTTTTTTTTTCCAGACGGAGTCTTGCTCTGTTGCCCAGGCTGGAATGCAGTGGTTCTCTCTCAGCTCACTGCAACCTCCGCCTCGTGGGTTCAAGTGATTCTCCTGCCTCAGCCTCCTGAGTAGCTGAGATTACAGGCATGCACCACCACGCCCAGCTAATTTTTGCATTTTTAGTAGAGACAGAGTTTCACCATGTTGGTCAGTCTGGTCTCAAATTTTTGACCTCGTGATCCGCCCGCCTCGGCCTCCCAAAATATTGGGATTACAGGCATGAGCCCCTGCACCCGGCCTATAAAGCTTTTCTTAAAGTTTGTCCATCATAGAATATTTTGCCATAGTGAAGAAATTATTTGTAGTAAAGATTATATCACATTCATGACCCATACCTTTTACAGGTGGTAAAAATATTGTTGGTTGACAAACCAATAAGTTAAACCTAACTTGTAAATATAAGTTAAATTAACATAATTTATAATATAGCGTTTGGATTTTCTTTCAAAGATGTGTTGAATTCTGCTTTCCTAAAGAATTAAAACAAATTTTACGTGTTTAGAAAAGTCTCCCCTTCACAAAATAAGACCATTTTATGGGGCTACCAAAACTGTTAAAGCAAAGGTGAATTGACTTGTGACTTTTTTTTTAAAGGAGTTTCCGTTGTTGACTGGGTCATTTGTTTTATTTCTAGGTCCCATTTTCTACTTTCTTGGACAGGATTTTATGAATATTTATGTGGAGAGAAATTAACAAATATATTAGCCTACTTTATAGGATGTTTATAACAGAAAATATAAAGAGGTGATCAATAATATACAAGAATATACTATCGTAAGTTTGAAATAGCCATGTTGGGAAAAAGGATACAGCTCTTTCTACATCAATGTTCAAAACAATTTTTATAGAAACCCTAACTACAATATTTTGTGGCTGCTTTATAATAATATCTGGAGTATTTAAGAGCATCTGGGTTCTGTTGAGAGAGTAAAATCATTTAAGTCTCTGAATGCCTCCACATTCCATAGAGAACGTGCCACACTGGCATTTGAGCTGCCCAGGGATCCATCATTTATTGGCTGATCTCTCTCTACCAGACAGCAGCGTACTCTTTCAGTGTGTTAAAACTTGTGTTTGCTTTTAACTGTGGAATTCGATTTGGGATTCTTCCCTAAATTGTGAATACACACACCCTTGAAAAGAATGCCATATCCTCGGTTCCAAGTTACACATGTCCAGAAGTGTTCCAGATGTTCAGAATCAACTATAGCAGTCGTATTTGTGCAGTCAGGGTAATGCATAATTTCTCAACTGTATTTATATGGAAAATTACCATTGCTTCTTTCATTCATTTAGTTTCTTGTATGTGGATAATTTGGAATTAAATTTATTTGATGTTTGGATATCAGCCTTATCCTTCAGCTATTAATATAGTTCATAACTGTATAATTTTATATGGAATCAGAGGTGATCTTTTTTTCACTTTTCTTCCCTATGGTTTCTTCAGTATCAATCATTCTTTCCTCTGACCAGAACTTCCTGAGGGCTGGGGCTATACTTTAAATGGTCTTTGATGCCTGCCACAGTGCCTGAGGAACTGAAAAGGGTTGCTTCTAGAATTACCATATTTTCTTGTTTCTAAGAGCAACGTTTTATTTTTTTTTTATTTTTATTTTTTTTTAGTAGAGACGGGGTTTCACCATGTTAGCCAGGATGGTCTCGATCTCCTGGCCTCGTGATCCGCCCGTCTCGGCCTCCCAAAGTGCTGGGATTACAGGCTTGAGCCACCGCGCCCGGCCAAGAGCAACATTTTAAAAAACCACATTAACAATTCAGAACTTAAGATGTCTGTAATTATCAATGTCAAAAGAATATTCCCACTGTCAGACCAAAAAGCAAGTTGAAACTTTCCCTCACCTACCCACATGTGACCTTCAGCCAGGCTCCAAAGGTATCCCTTCAGCAGATTGTCACCTCAGTTCCATTTTTTGCATTTATAGCTCTCTGACAGTGAAATTTCTAACATAAACGAGGGATTCCCAATTTTTGCTGAAATTCACGCCCTCAAAAAGATTGCACAATGAAGTAACTCAAAACCATGAGGTGAGAGGCAGCTTTCAATTAAAGGCAATAAAACAAGGCCAGAAACAGATGGGATTTCCCTATCTCATCCTGCACATATTTTAGTTCTAGTTCCCTCTCTGAGGATTAACCCCATCAGTGATTGCTCCTATGAAGTCCCAACCTTGACAAGAGAAGCCTGCTCATCAATAAACTTAACATCTGCATACAAGACGTGTCAAATGAGCAGGAGAATTTTTTCAGGATCAAGATCTAAGTTGGACATAAGGAATGAGAAATAAGTGTTTTGTCGTTGTGTAAAACCAAAGGTCTGCACAGAGGATACACAACTTGAAAAGAGCCACATGCACTATCAAAATCATAGAGCTCTTACTGTGTTTTGCACCTGTGAGGGAGGGGCAGCAATGGGGCTTCCTGACCACGCTTTAGGGAGATAGAGCAACCCCCTGGAGTGAGGCCACTGGCACAAAAGCAGGAAGGTGTTCCATGTGGTTACTGCAAGTAAATCTATTAAAACTACCAGGTTTTTACGGGGACTTTTGTTGTTGTTGTTATTGTTGTTGTTATTATTACTATTATTATTATTATTATTATTATTATTATTATTATTTTGAGACTGAGTCTCGCTGTATTCCCCAGGCTGGAGTGCAGTGGTGGGATCTTGGCTCACTGCAACCTCTTTCACCTCCCGGGTTCAAGCAATTCTCGTGCCTCAGCCTCCTGAGGAGGTGGGATTACAGGCGCCCAACACCGTGCCCAGCTAATTTTTGCATTTTTAATAGAGACGGGGTTTCACCATGTTGGCCAGGCTGGTCTTGAATTCCCAACCTCAGGTGATCCAACCGCCTCGGCCTCCCAAAGTGCTGGAATTATAGGCGTGAGCCACCGTGCTCGGCCAGGACGTTTGAAAAGTAACAGGATGGCATCCATTTTTACTGTTCTTAAACCCGAAGAGCCAACCTAGGACACATGATCCACTCTACATAGTGGGAAATACAAGTACCATCAGCTCTCCATATTTTCACAGCTAATTCTTCTTGGCGTTCCCAATATATCTGTGAAAAACACCTTTAGACATTACTTTTTAAATATCAGATAGTCCTTCAATTCTAGTCGCCCCAAGAAGCTCCCTCTCCAGAGCCCAGTCTGAGCAGTTTGCGCTTCAGTTGTCCACACAGCTATTTTCCTGCGACTTAGTTCACCATCATCTTGGTCTTTATTCCACGCTCTCCTACACTGAGTCCTTGATTCCTGTGATCCCTTGTTCACTGTCTCATTCTGGATGAACATGTCCTCTAGTGACTTTCTGAGAAAGGAAACATGAAAGGTAAAATGTTTAAGACGTTGCATTTTTCAAGATTTGATTCTAGACGTTAAATAAAATTATGGAAGGAAGCAGGTTAAAAAGCCAACCCTGACTAAAGAATTGATGTTAAGATGTGAAAAAAGAGTATCAGTTATACTTTGCTCTGAAGCTAGTCTTCTTGCTTTCTTACATACAGCTATGTCTTTGTAAAACCATATGTGCATTCACACCCAGCTTTGCATTCTACAAAAGCATACACTGGAAATAACTGGGCATATGGCACAAATAGGGCTATGGACAGACCACACCACCCAATTTTATTACAAGAACACCAACAAAAACAATAAGCCTATATAAAATACTGGCGCAGTCAATCTCCACTAGCAGCCTACCCTGAGTAGGTTTTCAATCAGGGGCTTGCTCTTTTGAGATATGGGGACATTTACTTTCAAGATACCAATTTTATCAGTGCTAAAAATCTGCTTCAGGGGCCTTCCTAATGTTTTCAAACAAAACTGGATAGCTTAATATCATGAAATAGCAGTTCCTGAAACCACTAACCCAGCCTTTGCTTTCAATAAAGAAAGGTGCCACTGTAGAAGTTTTTCCCTTAAGGTGTTTGCATATTGCTAAGGCTTACTTTTTAATTGTTTACAAAGTTTCCCCTTGATTTCTTGGAAATCACATACTGGGATAATTACATGCATATCAACCAAAACAATTTCAACATTATTAGATAAATATCACTCTCCCATTTACCAGTTTTGTATGAGCTAATTCACATTACCAAAACATATGTGGTAGCAGAACAGACTGGATATTTTGTTGTCTGAAAGACTTTAGGGAATACACCACCCCTAGATTTTAGATTGCATTTTTTTAATGTTTCCTGATTCCTCTGAATCCACTCTCCATGTTTCCTTTTTTTATTTTTCTCCATGATCAAGGGAAACATTGTTTGATTTAATTAGGAAAATATTTAGCTGCACACAGAAACCTAAAATAAAATCACTTAAACAAGACAGACATTAATTGCTCTCACATAAAGGAAATCTAGAAGTAAAATCATCTCGTGATGTAAAAATTCCTGTTCTGCTCCAACCGTCACATCTCTATTCCAGACAGAAGAAAGGAGGAAGAGCAGATGGGCCACAGGCCACAAGCTTTCTCCTTTTATGAAGCCTTCCCAGAAGCTTCAGAACACTTATGTCTCACTGGCCATATATAGCTGCAAAAGGAGCTAAGAAATACCATCTTTTATCCAAGCACTTTTTTAAGGGTTCTGTTACTAAACAAAAAGAAAGAATGACTATTATGAGCCAATCAGCATTCTCTGCCCCAAAGTATTGTTTCAAAGTATTTAATATGTATTGAGCATTTATAATATGCCAGAAACTGTGTTAAGTGATGGGAAATTCAAAGATATGTAAAACTTGGCTCCTGCCTTTAAAGATACGTTACAATATGATGCATAACTTTAGTCAGGATAATTCATGGAAAGTAGGAGAACAGGGATTCAAACTCGCTCGTGGCAGAGTGCCTTACCCAAAGAGTATACTGCCAGAAATTACATGTGTCTAATTTTTCTCTTTATATAAAGAGACTGCCACCTGCTTCACAGTCACAGCCAGGGACAGAAGAGTCACCTTGAAGCAGAATTTTCTCATTTGAGAGGACCAAGTGCCACTTTAGTTAAAGAGCTCAGAGACTTCTTGAAGGAAAAGAATCTATGCCCTAATCTTTATTCTCTAAGATCTGAAGTTATGGAAATCTTCCAGAATCAGCCAGGATGACCCAGATAAAATTTCAAGGTGGACATAGGAAATAGGATGCCTGAAATAAGTTACCATAAGGTTGGAGGGGGAGTCATCTCATGTTGAATCAGAGAGAGAGGAAGTGAAGCATGGAGCTTCTGGGTCCTGTGAGGTTAGGTCCTGGCTGGACCAGCCCCCGCCTATAGAAGTCAACTTGGGCTTCACAAGTACTCACACATCTCAAAGAGCAGGTTGCTTCCAGATGTAAAATTTGGACTTAAGAACTTAAAGACATAGTCCTGGGAGATTTCTTTCCCTGAGAGATTCACAGCCAAGAGACTCTGGAAAGCAGCCAGAGCAGAGAACTAAGCCAGGTGGTCCGTGCCTTGGACCCAGTAACCAGTGACAGTTTCATCAGGGCAAGCAGCCCTTCGTTTGCTCACATCTTTGCACGACTTTCCTAAACCATATTTCATCCTTCACCTCCTAATTGCATTCCTGAGTCATTTTGCCCTTCCAGCAGCCAACAAGACCCGATAGCATGCTTCCACTGAAGTGCGAACTGCCATGGCTCCCCATTTGCGGGGTAGATAGCACAGCACCTATCCATTATTTTGCCTCTGGCAGGGAGGGAGAAAACTAAGATTTATCCGAAGAGCTTTGGTTGATTGGCTTGGACTGCCCTTCATTAAAGATAGCACAGGGAATATGTATCCCATACCCAGAGAATCGCTATTGCTGGAGAAAGATGCCACCTGTATTAGTTTCCTATTGTGTCTGTAACAAATTGGCACAAAAGTATTGGCTTAGGACGACATAAATCTATTATCTTACAGTACTGGAAGTCAGAAGTCTGAAATGAATATTCTAGGCTGAAAGCAAGATGTTGGCAGAGCTGTGTTCTTTCTAGAGTCTCTAGGGGAGAATCATTTCTTTGCCTTTTCCAGTTCTAAAATCTCCCTGCATTCCTTGGCTCATGGCCCCTTCCTCATCTTCGAAGTGCATCATTCAAAAATCTGCTTTTGTGATCACATCTATTTTTCTGACTCTAAACTCTTGCCTTTCTCTTATAAAAATCTTTGTGATTATGTTGGGCCACCTTGATAATCTAGGATAATATTTCTATCTCATGATCCTTAGGTTAACGACACCTACCAAGTCCTTTCTGCCATGTAAGTTAACATAGTCTCAAGTTGTGTGGATTAGTACATGGACATCTTTGGAAGACGATTATTCTCTTTACCACCGTAGTACACAGGACCACTATGAAAAGAAGAGACTGTTTAGCTTTGGACACAATCCATCAAAGCCATATCCTACCTGAACAGTAGCTCTCTGCTGCTGTGAGCACAATGAGTATCCGTTATGCAGACACCTCCTTGGTGACCCTCAGAAGCACTCAGGTGATGGGCAGGTTTCTGAGATGGCTTCCCCCCCCCACCCACCCCAGCAGAGAAACAAAACTCAGAAAAATTTTAGCCCAAAATATATGTAAAAGAACTCCGACTTGAGCACATGGACATTTCACAGCAACTCCAAGCCCAAATAATTAAATCCAAGAGGCAAGAGAGAGTCATCAGGATATTTGGCAGAATTATTTAGGAAGAACTGGATGCAGAGCAGGTACACTTACTCCCCCTTCTCCCTTTCTGCCTCCCAGGTGGACAAAGAGCAGCAGCAATCACCTCACAGGTAAAACACCAAGTAAGGAATCTGGAACTGGATGAGCCAGAAATTATTCCAGGTGACTGATTTCTGGAAAAACTGAAACTCTCTCAAAGTCAAGCAAGCTAAAGAAATATCCACATGCCCTTTTTGAAAGAATTATTTGAGAGTGTATTCTAGCAAATTAAACAATGATTATAAGAAAGGGGATATACATGTGGGATATAAGAAGTAGTGGTGAGTAATACTAGCAAAACTTATAGTTAAGTCTAATCATTGATATATAATGTGAAAAGACCCAGTAACTTAAAATAACAATCTGGAATTTAAATTGTAAATTACATCGTTTCTGAGATATAAAAAGGAAGAAAATCAAATCATGCTAAATTTTTCTCACGATTGAGAAGACAAAAGGACACAGAATATCTCTGTTGCTAGAAAAAATACAAGATAAATGCGTGTATTAAAATATGAGTATAGCTACTATAAAAATTAAAAGAAGATATATAACTCCTTTACCACAAAAGAGGATGAAAATAAAATAAAGGGGGAAAAATCCTCAATCCAACAAAGGTGGCAAAGGGATAAAGAAAAAAGAAAGAATGATAATTGGGAAACACAAATAGGATAATCAGACATGAGAAACCAAAATGAACAAAAAAAAAAGGTAATTTCATTCAATTAAAAGACAGAAGCTCTTACAGTGAGTTAAAAACAAATTTCAGCTGTTTGCCATTTAAAACTGTACTTAAAAAAAATTTTAATGACCAGAAGGAATTGAAAAGATATTCAAGGCAAACACTAATTTAAAAATGCAGGTATAACAATATATAGATAAAACTAATTAGACTGTATGGCAAGAAACTTTATTATTGATAAAGAGGGCCATTTTCTTAATCATAAACCAATAGGTACCTGTTAACACAGCTTCAAATATATAGAGAGCAAAAACTGGCAAAATGACAAGGAGAAACTGACAAATCTTTAACCATATTAGGAAAGTTCATTACAACTCAGAAATCAAAATATCAAACTAAGAATATTAAGAATATCAAAAATTTAAACACAGATAATAATGATTATATAATAAAAGGATATAGAATTTTATACTTAACATGTAGAAATACAAGCTTTATTTTGAAATCACATGGAACATTCACCAAAACTGATGGTATATGAGGCCACATTGAAAAAATCTCAGAGTTAAAAAATCTGAATTTATATAAGATTACATTCTCTAACCACAGTGCAGTAAATTTGGAAATTCGCAATAAAATAACAAAAGTCAAAACAAAACAAACTCCTTCCATTTGGAAACTTATAATCACCCTTTAAAATAACTCTTGGAGAAAGAGCCAGGTGCCGTGGCTCACACCTGTAATCCTAGCACTTTGGAAGGCCAAGGCAGGAGGACTGCCTGAGCTCAGGAGTTTGGGTCCAGCCTGGGCAACATGGTAAAACCCTGTCTCTACTTAAATACAAAAATTTAGCTGGGTGTGGAGACGCAGGCACCTGCAGTCCAGCTTCTCGGGAGGCTGAGACACGAGAATTGCTTGAACCTATGAGGCAGAGGTTGCTGTAAGTCAATTGTGCCACTGCACTGTAGCCTAGGTGACAAAGCAAGACCCTGTCCCCCTAAAAAAAAAAAAACCCAAAAAACAAAATAACTCTTGGATAAAGAGGAAGTAGGAACAAGAATTCCAAATTATCTTATTTTTCCTATATCATATTAAATATTAAAACAAGATATATACCGAATATTGATGGTTACAAATCATTTTAACAAAATTAATGAACTTGATTTTCTCATTTATTATTTGAATTAGAATGAAACTTTTATTTGTTTGCTTAGTCCTTATAAGTTTTTATTTACATAAATTGAGGGAACAACTTGGTAATAATCTACTGAATAAGCCAGAATAAGAACTTACAACTTTATTGTGTGCCCAAAAGATTTAGGTAAAAAAAGAAAATACACTTTGTCCAAGTGAACTAGTTAGGAACTGAGCCCCACATTGAAAAACTAATGGCTGAGTAATACTGAATATGTAGACTAAAGAATATGTGGCAAATATAATTTAAGATTCTGCAGTCATTTAAAGTTGATCCCTTAATATGATTTTCTTTCTCCATATGTTTGCCCTTGGTGACAGTAACTACACTTCAAGGTTGGAGTTCCATGTGTAGTATTTAGAATGGGAGACTCTCCCCTCTGTTGATAAGTAGCATGACTTATACCTATCTAAGAACCCCTTATATGGTAGTGTCCCTCTTATCTGCTGTTTCCTTTTTGTGGTTTCAGTTACCTGCAGTCAACTGCAGTCTAAAAATATTAAATAGAAATTTCCAAAAATAAAGAGCTCATAAGTTTTTAATTGCCAGTGTTCTGAGTAGCATGACGAAATCTCCAGGCATTCAGCTGCATCTAGCCCAATCATCTCTGTCTGGTGCATCCACACTGTATGGACTATGCTCCTGTCAGTCAGTAGTCATCTTGGTTGCATCAAAAAAATCATAGTATATCTAGGACTCAGTATTATCCATGATATCAAGCATCCACTGGGAGTGTTGGGATGTCCCCTGGGGTTAAGGAGGAACTAACCTCTTTGGGAAAGACTTAATGGTGGCCTCTATGTGGTGAACCAGCCAAGGACTCTAATTATTAAAAATGCCCAATAACATGTTTGGAAGGTATCTGTGGGAAGAGACTGAGCTGTTTTAGGGTAAACACACCTGATAGTAATAATTTAGGCATACTCTTAGAATGACCCTGTATGACATATGCACCTGAATGTGTATTCCAAACTAGGAAATCTGGGAGTGGCCGACCCAGAGATTCATTCCTTATCTATGATAAAAATCTGAGCCCCCAGTCTGTCCTGTAGAAGATGAGCTGTATGGGGACGGAGGCCTGAGTTTTGAGGTAAATGAAAGTTGCCAGGTGGAAGACGTTAAGGAGAGAGTGTTCAGTGAAAACGCTGTAAAAACTGCATGGTGTTTGCAGGCGGTTGCAGTTCTCCTGTCCAACCCACCGCCACTGGACTCTCGAATATGTAAGCCCCTAGTAAAAGCCCATGTGTCTTTTGTGGGCCTTGGTTCTCTTCTCTGGCCTCATGAACCTGGTGCCTTCCTTCCTGAGGTTAAGAGCGGTTCGGCACAGCAATTGGCGAGGCAGCCTGGAGGTCAGAGGAAATCCCTGAACACTAACACAATGGGATAGGGGAAGGGGAAATCCTCAGGGGAAATCCAAGCTGGCCAGCCATCCACTTCAGTGTGGAGCCCGATAGCCGTTCTCCTTGATGGATGGATGGGGTCCGCGAGTACGGGTCGCCCTGAAAACACTGAGGGGTCTGGAAGAGTTGTGGCAGGGGGTGCATCTGACTGAGCAACGCTCAAATGCCCGAGGGGCATAGCCGCGGTTGACTGGCGCTTCTCACTGTACTCGGAGCAGCCACCGAGGTGGAGCCACTGCGGCGGAGCCACAGCTAGGGCAAGAGGTCATCGGCTACAGGGCAAACTGCCATTAGAGGTGCCAGACAGAACGGAGATGGAGACCCTGCCTTGTCGGGTAGCTGGTTAGAAAGGCCATTGACTGCCCTGCGCCCACAGGGACTACACCCACAAAACTTGTCCCTGCCTGGAGGGTGACAGCACAGCACAATGAGGACAGCACTGCTGTGGAACTGGAAGAGCTGAGAAATAGGTTCAGACAGAGTTGGTCTCGGGTGTCTTCCTCTATGAACTCAAGGGTGGAGGATATTATACTCCCTGAACTTGAGTAAAATGGCATGCACCACAAACCCCCCAAGCCCTGAGGCAGCTCCTCTGCGGCCCTGGTAATGGGGATCAGGCTATCCCCTTCAGCTGGTGGTTGCGGGCTGCAGGGCAGCCTGGCTAAATGAGGGAGATGTCCCCATGTCTCCTGTGCAGTGGCAGACTGTGGAGGAATTGCGGGACATCCATGGGGAATTAGGGATGAAGGATGCTATTATGCTGAGCATTACCGATGTCCTACAATGAGCTTCTCACTGCCGGCGTAAAAGATGCCATCTTAGAGTTGGCACCCTATCAATGGTAGAGCATGCCAGTGTCTATCCTGAGAGCCCTGGTAGGACACGCAGTGTCTCAGTCAGCCCAAGCAGCCTCTGCCTTAGGGGAACCGGAGAAACTGCATGGGCAGGTGTGTGGGTAGCCAGGATGAAAGACGAGGGAACCAAAGGGAAGGAGACAGGGAAGAGGCCCACTAAGGTGGCCTGTGGACAAATTTGGCATGAGTGGCAGGGACACCTACCATGCAAATAGATGAGCAACCTAATGCTGTTCTGGTTAGACTGGGATGAAAGCTCAAGTCACAACAGCAGTTCACTAAGGAGCCTCAGATTCAGCCCACTGTCCCTCCCACAGAGGAATGGCAGACACCAACCCCTTTAACTTAACTGGTATGAAGGTCAAGGCCTCAGAATCCCAATAAGAGTAATGGTGGCCAAGGCATCCAGGGACTGAAGACCACATGTAGAGCTAACTATATATTGGTCACCTAATAATAAATAGACTGTGTTTGCCCTAGTGGATACTGGAGCTGAATGCACCCTCATGTATGGCAACACTCATTGGTTCCAAGGGCCTATAACAGCAATAGATAGCTATGGAGCGGGAGCTGTGAAAGTCAGGCAGGTTGAACTAGTATTACAAGTTGGGAAACAGCCGCCCAAACTCTCTTTAGTATACATAGCTCCCGTCCCAGAACACATCTTGGGAATGGCTCTTATCAGGCAGGACCCCACACGAAACAGCTGGCGGGGAATTCCAACTGAAGCCTGTAATTGGGGTGGAGGGAATGGGAATGGACAGACATTAGTACAGTTACCAGCACCACAGTGAGTAGTAGTGCTGAAGCAATACCACCTGCCAGATTTCTGGATCTGCCCTGGGCCAGAGGGGAGCCCACTGCTCTGAAAAGTGAGTCACAAGCCTGGCAGTATGTACCACAGGTGACTGAGGAGCTTTGGGGCCTTCAGTGAACATCTGCAGTGGCCTGGCAGTATTCCCCATGGGCCTATGGTGGTGGTAGTCATAGAGAGAGGCTTCTCTACCCGTGGAAAGGGAGGGAGAGTCCTTCCCACTCTTCCCTCCCGTTTAATTTGAATCCTTGAGTGGGAAGAGTCCTTGCCACTCTTCCCTCCCCTTTCCACAAGCAGAGAAGCCTCACTCTATGGCCACCACCACCACAGGCCCATGGGGGTATTTTCCCATGAAAGTGTCCCATGGTTTGAGGGGCAACTTGGCTATAGCAGAATAGAACACCAGATAGACTTCCTAGATTTTTGACTCCAGTCTCTGGCTCTTAGATAGCATCACTGGACCTGCCACAGGCCTGGGGGAACTCACTGCCCTGAAGGGAAGGACACAAGCCTGGCTGGCTTTACCACTTGCTGATTGTAGAGCTCTAGGGACTTGAGTGAACATAGGTGGTACCCAGGTAGTGGTTGTGGCAGGCCATGGGCAAGACCCAGTGATGTGCTGGCTTCAGGTCTGACCCAGTGCAGTCCCAGCATTGGTGGCCACAGGGGTGCTTGTGTCCACTTCCAACTCCACTCCCCACCCAGGCAGCTCAACACAGAGAGAGAGAGACAGAGAGAAAGAGAGAGAGAGAGAGAGAGAGAATGAGAGAGAGAGAGAGAGAGAGACTGAGACTGACTCCGTTTGTTTGGGAGAAAGTAAGGAAAGAGAACAAGAGACTCTGCCTGGTAATCCAGAGAGTTCTTCTTCATCTTATCTAAGACCACCAAGGCAATACCTCTATGATTCTGCAAGAACCACAGCATTACTGGGCTTGTGGTTCCCCCTAATGCAAATATGTCTTAGATTACAACACCCAAGTCCTTTCAAGTGGCATGATCTTGGCTCACTGCAACCTCTGCCTTCCAGGTTCAAGGGATGCTCCTGTGTCAGCCTCCCAAGTAGCTAGGACTACAAGCATGCACCACCATGCCTGGCTAATTTTTGTTTTTTTTTTTTTTTTTAGTAGAGACGGGGTTTCACCATGTTGGCCAGGCTGGTCTTGAAATCCTGACCTCAGGTGATCCACTCACCTCGGCCTCTCAAAGTGCTGAGATTACACTGATGGGCCATTGTGCCCAGCCTAGAGTCTCTTAATAGCAGAATTGATCAAGCAGAAGAAATTAGTAGCTTGAAAACAATAAAGCATGCCTACAGGATCTAGAAAGTAGCCACAAAAGGGCAAATCTAAAATTAGCTAGGAGTGGTGTTGGGCACCTATAATCCCACAAAATAACTAGAAAACAAATAACAAAATGGTAGGTGTAAGTCCTCACTCACCAAAAATAACAATGAATGTAAATGTACTGAACTCTCCTCTCTTAATAGCAGAATTGATCAAGCAGAAGAAATTAGTAGCTTGAAAACAATAAAGCATGCCTACAGGATCTAGAAAGTAGCCACAAAAGGGCAAATCTAAAATTAGCTAGGAGTGGTGTTGGGCACCTATAATCCCACAAAATAACTAGAAAACAAATAACAAAATGGTAGGTGTAAGTCCTCACTCACCAAAAATAACAATGAATGTAAATGTACTGAACTCTCCAATCAAAAGACATAGAGTAGCTGAATGGATGAAAAACAAAACCCAAAGATCTGTTGCCCACAAGAAATACACTTCACCTATAAAGAAACAAATAGACTGAAAATAAAGGAGTGATAAAGGATATTCCATGCCAATGGAAACCAAAAAAGAGCAGGAGTCACTATACTTATATCAGACAAAATGGATTTAAAGACAAAAACTGTAAGAGACAAAGTCATTTTATATTGTTAAAGGGGTCAATTCAGCAAGAGGATATAACATTTTTTTAAAAATTTAAGTTCTGGGATATATGTGCAGAGCATGCAGCTTTGTTACATAGATATATATGTGCCATGGTGGTTTGCTGCAACTATCACCCTCCTCTAGGTTTTAAGCCCCGCATTGCATTTGGTATTTGTCCAATGCTCTCCCCTCCCCTTTACCCCTCACCTGCACAGGCCCCGTGTGTGATGTTCCTCTCCCTGTGTCCATGGTGTTCTCATTGTTCAACTCCCACTTAGGAGTGAGAACATGTGGTGTTTGGTTTTCTGTTCTGTGTTAGTTTGCTGAGAATGATGGTTTCCAGGCTTCATCCATGTCCCTGCAAAGGACATGAATTCTTTCTTTTTCATGGCTGCATAGTAATTTCCCATGGTGTATATGTGCCAACATTTTCTTATCCAGTCTACATCTGATGGCATTTGGTAGGTTCTAAGTCTTTGCTATTGTAACTAAGTGCGCAGTAAACAATATGTGCATGTGTCTTTATAGTAGTAGCATGATTTTATAATCCTTTGGGTTATATATCCAGTAACGGGATTGCTGGGTCAAATGGTATTTTCCCTGGCTCCCTAGATCCTTGAGGAAATCTGCCACACTGTCCTTCACAGTGGTTTGAACTAATTTACACTCCCACCAACAGTGTAAAAGCCTTCCTTTTTCTCCTCAGCCTCACCAGCATCTGTGGTTTTCTAACTTTTTAATGTTCGCCTTTCTAACTGGTGTGAAATGGTATCTCATTGTGGTTTTGATTTGCATTTCTCTAATGACCAGTGATGATGAGCTTTGTTTTATATGTTTGTTGGCTGCATAAGTGTCTTCTTTTGAGAAGTGTCTGTTCATATCCTTTGCCCACTTTTTGATGGGGTTGTTTTTTTCATGTAAATTTGTTTAAGTTCCTTATAGATTCTAGATATTAGACCTTGCTCAGATGGATAGATTGCAAAAAGTTTCTCCCATTCTGTAGGTTGTTATAAGAGGATATAACAGTTTTAAATATATGTGCACCCAAAAATGGAGCACCCAGATACATAAAGCAAATATTATTAGACCTAATGAGAGACATAGATCCTGGTACAATGAGAGCTGGAGACCTTAACACCCCATTTTCAATATTGGGCAGATCTTCCAGACAGAAAATCACAAACCTCAGACTTAATCTGCAGTATAGGACAAATGGACCTAATAGATATTTACAGACCATTTCATTCAATGACTTCAGAATACACATTATTTTCCTCAGCACATGGATGATTCTCAAGGATAGACCATATGTTAGGTTCAAAACAAGTCTTAAAATATTCAAAATAATTCAAATAATATCAAGCATCTCCTCTAATCACAATGGAATAAAACTAGACATCAATAACAAGAAGAATTTTGGAAACTACTCAAACACGTGGAAATTAAACAATATGCTCTTGAATGACCAGTGGGTCAATGAAGAAATTAAGAAGGAAATTAAAAAATTTCTTGAAACAAATAATAATGGTTCCTTCTCACATAAGGGGACAATCGTACTCTCATTGTGGTGCTGCCAATGTCTTGCTCTGGCCTCCCGCCACATGTCACAGAGGAGACCAATCTATTTGGTATTGTAAACCAGGTACCAAACTGTTGCCGGGGGTAGTGCTCTATCCTTAGAGAGATAGTGATACAACTTCTTGTGTCTTGGTAAATGTCATGACTTGCCCTTTCTTCTACCCACTAAACTTGTCACTTTCCACCCATAGATAGTGTGCAGTAAACCTACTTGCTGATTGGGCACAGATAGTGACCTTTCTCCAGGGCAAAATAGACTGTTGGACCTCAGGAGAACTGCCCCTCTCCTCCACTGTGGGCCTGCCATGGTTCATCCAAGATCAACTCCCAAGCGCTTGGAAGAACTTTGTGATCGTTACTGTATTAGTTGTTCTTTTGTTGCTATAGTTTCTATTGCTGCTCAGGCATCTGGCTGCAATGCTGCTCCACATACCTGGCCCCAGGGAAACTGCAGAAGGATGTTGTGATAAGAATGTGAGGGCCATTCTAGGGTATGCTGGGTGGACTCTAGGGTACACACACTTGAAAGCAATAACTTAGGCATACCCTTCCCTGTATGGCAGACACACCTGAATGTGTGTTCCAAGCTAGAGAATCCAGGAGTGCCCAACCCAGAGATTCGTTTCTTATCTATGGTAAACATCAAGCCCTAGCCTGTCCCATGGCACACAGGCTATACAGGAGGTTAAGGGCCTGAGTTTCGGGTTAAATATAAGTTGCCAGGTGGAGGTCATTAAGGGGAGGATGTTAAGTGAAAATGCTGTATACACTGCATGATGTTTGCAGGTGGTTGAGGTTTTTCTGCCCAGCCCACCGCCACTGGACCATGCAATTTTCCTGCCCAGCTCGCTGTCACTGAACCATTCCTGTAATTAAGGCAATCCTCTTATCCAGCCTAACACCACTGGACTCTCTCCCCTGTATGTAAGCCTTTAATGAAACCCCACGTCTAATTTTGCTGGCTCTGGATCTCTTCTTCTGCCTCTTGAACATGGTGCTCTCCCTATTGAAGTTAATAGGGGTTTGGAACAACAGCTGTAAGAGAGCAAATCCCACTGTAGATGTGCTCAAATTCTTTTTTGAAGTAATTTAATAGCAATTAATATATTGAAACAAATAACATTGATAGTTGGTGTCTATCCACTGGACTTTAAGACAATGTCTAGATGACCGTCATGTGGACGGAGTGAGGAAGTATACCAGAAAATATTTAACAATGTTTGAGTACAAATATTTTTATCAACAAGGCAAAATATTAAGTATTTGCTGCCACTATTTCAAGTGATGGAGTCTTTAAAATAAATTCTTCTTTTTCAACTTTGTATTTGGCTGTATAATAGGAATACCATACACAGACATTTTACCGCAGCCAAATAATCATTAAAAATTTTGTGGACTAGAATTTCTTATTAGAAAATATAGAAGACAATAAACTCTGACCTGGCTGTGAGAATGGAAGCAGGATGGGGGAAAGACTGGGTTTGGGAAAGAATAGGGGGTAAAAATATTTGAGCACAGTCCCAGTACAGCTCACAAGGCAATAAATGTATTGAAGTCTTCAATAATTAGCTATTGTTATGGGTTAAGTTATCCAATGTAACACCTGTACCCAATCAATAGACACCATGGACCAAGTACAGACAACCAGAGGAAGAATGAGATATGTTCATACTAGTTGAAAAGTACTATTTTAGGTTGGGCGTGGTGGCTCACACTGGTAATCCCAGCACTTTGGGAGGCTGAGGTGGGTGGATCACGAGGTCAGGAGATTGAGACCTTCCTGGCTAACATGGTGCAACCCTATCTCTACTAAAAATACAAAAATTAGCCAGGCATGGTGGTGCATGCCTGTAGTCCCAGCTACTCGAGAGGCTGAGGCAGGGGAGTCGCCTGAACCCAGGAGGCAGAGGTTGCAGTGGGCCAAGATCACGCCTCTGCACTCCAGCCTGGGCGACAGAGCCAGACTCTGTCTCAAAGAAAAGTACTCTTTTATAACAAGTTGTGATATGCTAACTATGTATGTCACATAGAAAACAGAATTGATAAAAGCAAGATACTCTAGAGTATGATATTAAAGTCCTGTGATATGTAAAGATGTGAGATCTGCCCAGTCAGTTTTTACATCCACAGAAGTATCCATTTCTGTTTCTCTTTGAATAAGATGTTCACTTTTTAACTTCTTCCAGTGATTTACATTCTCTGTTTCTACTCAGATACCCCTACAGGAGATTTTTACCAGTTCAGTTTGGGAGCCCTGGTATTCTGTCCTTGCAGCTTCTGAAACACTTTTGCCTTTGCTCTAAACCTAGGGAACAGTGGGGGCCATATCATACCACTATTGCTTGGGAAAATACCAGGCAAGTCTTACATTGGTTCAAAGAACAATGAATGTCAATTTAACGAAACCAGTTAATGTCATTATCTATACTGCTATGAAGCCCACATGGGCTGAGGGATAATAAAGAAGCTCAAAAGGAGAATTTGATGTTTGGATCAAAACTTACAAGAGCCAGAAATAACATCCTTGGTCCAAGGATTTAAACATAGATCATCTTTACCAGTTTAAAGCCAAAATAAAACAATGCTATCTAATGCTGTATCAAAGGCCAGTAGAATATAGAGAAGCCATAGAGTTAGTCATTAAACAAACCTAACAATATGGGAGACACATTGCATGAATTAGTAACCAGTTAAGAACTAATAAATGATGCTCTCTAGGCAGCTGGGTAAAGGCACTCGTGTGTCAAAGCCCTGTCCTTGTGTGTCATTATTGTACTAATTTTATGTTGCAGCTGAGACAGACGACAGCTATTTTCTTGACTTTGTTTTGGATAATGGCCAAACACAGGGATGTATTGTGCCTTGTCAGTGACAATTGCTGAAAGGTGGAATGTGACAAGAGCTTTAGAAATTGTGTCTTGCAAGCAAGCTAAGGCTTTTTTCTAATTTGCTTCATCACAATACTTCTTTCATTTGGGAAAAGAGTAAAAAGTAGACTACATAAATATATCAAAGGTGTACCACATCACGATTTGATATATGTATGCAATCAAAATTTCAAACCTTTCCAATATGACTCAACACCAGAGATTTTCCTTGAGGATGTGCTGAGTTCTGCCTGCTTCTGGAGGTGCAGGCTGCTGCCTATGAAGCCCTCACTTTTCTCTGTCACCCCAGTGGCTCCAGCCAGCCTCTTGGCTATGCATTCAAATGCCACGGAGCACATAGCAAGGTCCAGGAGTAGTTACTTTAAAAGTCCTCATCCTTCCAGTATCTGGGGAGCACACAGCACATTGGCAGTGGTCATCAGAGCAATCCTCACTGCTGACCTCTCTTGAAGAATTTTCTTACTTTTACCTATAAATCCTCAAGGTGGGTGATGGGCTGCATTTTAACAGTTGGTTTCACAGTCTCTTGGAATGTCCTGCATGGAGGGCCTAGCACCTATATTTCTTGGTCTTAAAATGCTCTGCTGAAAATCTGAGACAATAGGAAAAGAGTCATTTAACATCTTATTACATATAAATAAATGACTAAAATCAACTCAAAAATTGCTAAAAGTAAAGCTGAAAAGGTTGGCAAAAGATTTATCTCTAAAAAGGAAACATCTGGCTGGGCATGCTGGTTCACACCTGTAATCCCTGCATTTTGAGGGGCCAAGGCAGGAGAATCACTTGAGCCAAGAGTTCAAGACCAATCTGGACAACATAGCTAGCCAGAAATGGTGGTGTGCACCTGTAATCTCAGCTACTTAGGAGGCTGGGGTTGGGGAGATCACTTGAGCCCCAGAGATCAAGGCTGTAATGAGCTATGATTGCGCCACTGCACTCTAGCCTGGGTGATAGAGGAAGACCTTGTCTCAAAAAAAAAAAAAAAAAAAAAAAATCAACCGTGATAGTTTTAAAGTATGTTTTATAAATATTTAAAACATAATTCTGTGTTCTATTAATATTTCCAAAGCATAGATGGTGCTGGAAAACTTCCTAACTCATTCTAAAGGCTAACATGTCCATATACCTATATTGGACAAGGATACCATGAGGAAGGCCAGAAGCCAGTATTACTTATGGCCATAAAATGCAAAAACTCCTAACTAAAATATTAACAAATAAAAATCTAATAATATTGTCGAGAATAATTTACCCCAGAAGTGCAGGAATGAATTAAAGCCTCTAAAATCTATTGATGTAGTTCAAACATTAATTGGTAAATTTCTTGTGATACAGTAGGCCAAAAAACCTGAAAACCACTCCCTTATAAACCACCTAAATACTAGATAAAATGTAATAATTGCCCTCTTACATGTCAAGCCGAACAATTTTTTCTTGTTTACCCTTTCTCTTAACGCCCTGAGAGTTTTTTTTTTTTTAAGGACAACGAGGGCCCTCACTTTATATGCCTCAGTTGCAATGCTCCACCTTGCACAAAGAACTCGATCCAGTTCCCCTCACCTTTCTGACTTTCCAGTTTTACTTTGTTCTCCCCCCAAGAATTTCTCTCCTTTCACTCTTTCAACAAATATTATGGGCCCGATACGTGCTGATACTCTCTTAGGCATTTAGAATATAGCAGTAATTAAAACAGGCAAAAATCACTGTCCAAAGTATCAAAACTTCTTAGAAAATATAGAGGAAAATATATCTTTATGACTTTGGGATAGAATAGATTTATTTAAACAAGATGCAAAAGCACAGTTTTTTTTTAAGATTTAAAATTTTACCACATTAAAATAAAATATTTGTATATAGAAAAATCTCCATAAACACAACATGAAAGGATGAGTCACAAATTAAATCATATGCAATTCACATAACATATAGTGCATTAGTAGGCAAAATATACCATGGACTATTAAAATTCAATAAGAAAAAGGCAACCAACCTAATAAAAAATTGGATGAAGAATGTAAATAGTTTACTGAGGAGGAAATTCAGATGATGGACACAAGTGAAAAGAATGCTAAAGCTCACAAATATTGAGGAAAATGCACACTTAAACCAAAATGAGACAGCAGTTGGTATTTATGAAGTTTAAAAATTATACAGTTGAACACTAAAAAGTGTTGATGAGGCTATGGAACACTGGAAACAATATACAACCACTTTGGAGAATAATATGGCTATTCTGGTAAAGTTGAAAATGCAATATCTACAAATCAGCAATTCTATTTCTGGCTATATATTCTGCAACAGTGTTTTACAAACTGTAGGACTTGGATATATTAGTAGGTGGAGAAATTAATTCAGTGGGACAAGAAAAGTCCTTTTTAAATGGAATGGGATGATTTCCTAGTCTGTTTTGTGTTGCTATAACAGAATATCTGAGGCTGGGTAATTTATAAAGAAAAGAATAATTTGGTTCATGATTCTGGTGCCTGGAAAGTCCAAAAGCATGGTGCTAACATCTGCTTGCTTCTGGTGAGGGCTTTTTTGCTGAGTCATAACATGACAGAAAAGTGGAAATGGGAGCAGGCACATGCTAAAAGAGACTAAACACAAGGAGGAACAACCCACAGCTATGGGAATGAATCAATTTTCTCAAGAATTAATCCAGTGTTAAGAGATTAAGAACTCATTCACTACTGTGGGAACTAAGCTGCCATGAGAATGGAGCACTCATGACCCAAATGCCTTCCATTAGACCACCTCTTAACAATCCTACCTCTCAACACTGCAGCACTGGAAACTAAGGGTCCAACATGAGTTTCTGCAGGGACACTCAAACCATAGCATTGGCAGTAAGATGGAAAAGAAAGAATAGAATTGATTTCAGTAGGAGAAGAGTAGTAGAGTAAATATTGTGTGAGACTGTTTTTGTGTTACTATAAAGAAATAATACATGAGGCTGGGTACTTTATAAAGAAAAGAAGTTTAATTGGCTTATAGTTCTGCAGGTTGTACAAGCATGGCACCAACATCTGCTCAGCTTCTGGTGAGGTGCTCTGGAAGCTTACAATCATGGCAAAAGGCAAAGCACGAGTAAACATTTCACATGGAAAGAGTGGGAACAAGAGAGCAAAGGAAGTGAGGTCTCGGACTTTTAAACAACCAGCTCTTTCATGAACAAATTGAGTGAGAACTCATTTATCACCAAGAGATGGTGCTAAACCATTCATGAGGGATCCACGCTCATAATCCAATCACCTCCCACCAGGTTCCACCTCCAACATTGGGAATCACCTTTCACCATGAGATCTGGAGGGGAAAGACTTCCAAACCATATCATATATCAATTAAATCAATTAACATTTTTTGGAAGCTTTATCTTTGACTACTATAAGTGTGTGTGTGCTGGGTCATTTTATACAACATTTCTCATTGTGTTCTCTAAACTCTTATAGGGTTGTATTATTTGAAACTAAAAAGATTATTCATGATTTATCTGGAATTCAGATTTAACTGGGCATCCTGTATTTTTATTTGCTAAATCTGTCAACCATAATTTGCATATGAGACAAGGAGAAATGAAAACAAGATTAAAAGAGCAAAAAAAATAAAGTAAATAACTATCACCAGGAGGATGGATAAATAAGTTTTGTGTGTTCATTCAGTATGACACAGGGCAGGTTCTTGGTTTCACTCAGGAAAGAATTCAAGATGAGCCAGTGGTGGAAGAAAATGGTTTTATGAAAGCGGCAGTGTTACAGCTCAGTGACTGCTCCTTGCAGAGCAGGGCTAGCCCATGGGCAGTGGGCTGAGAGCAGCAGTGTTTGGGCTGTTGACTAGCTGTTTTTATACCCTCTTTTAATTACATGCAAATTAATGGGTGAGCAATTCAGAAATCTTTAGAAAATGGACAGTAACTTCTGGGTGTTGCCATGGCATTGGTACACTGTCATGGTGTTGGTGGGAGTGTCTTATGATGGGCGGTGAGGTTAACTAGAGGTTGCTTTGGATACCACTTGCTGACTCCAGCTGATTTCCTATCCAATCTGGGAAATAAGACCTGCCAGTCTCCTGCCTCAAGTGGAACACTAAATTGTGGTTAAAATAAACTAGAATTATATCTAGCAGACAGGCTGAATCTCAAAAACAATGTGGAGTGAAGAAAAGTAATTTGTGGCAAGATACATACCACATGAAACCTAAAATACATGTATTAAAAGCCTGAGCAATATTATATATGTTATAGAGAAATATATGTGAGGCAAAGTATATAGGTAGTATAGAAACAATAAAAATCAAACTTAGGAGAGGGATGTGGTGTGGAATATTAGAGGAGAAAAGAATTGGGGAGAAATACAAGGAACTTTACTTGTATTTGTAATGTTTTATTTATTTAAGTGGGTAATTGATACACAGCTATTTATTGTAATGTATTTGTATGCCGGCAGTATCAAATTGAAAATAAGAGCATTATATAATCATCTTAATAGATGCTTAAAAATTAGTAAAATTAAATACCTATTTCTGATTTCTTTTTTTTCGAGATAGAATTTTGTTCTTGTCACCCAGGCTAGAGTGCAATGGCTCAGTCTCGGCTCACTACAACCTCTGCTTCCCTGGTTCAAGTGATTCTCTTGCCACAGCCTCCCAAGTAGCTGGGATTATAGGTGCTGGCCACCACGCCCAGCTAATTTTTGTATCTTCAGTAGAGATGGGGTTTCACCATGTTGGCCAGGCTTGTCTTGAACTCCTGACCTCTGGTGATCCACCCGCCTCGGCCTCCCAAAGTGCTGGGATTACAGGCATGAGCCACCTCACCTGGCCCTGATTTGTTAAATAATTAGTAATCTAGAAACAGAAGGAACTTCCATAACACAAATACATAAGAATAAAATGACAATACATTTTGATATATTTTTGAATACTCAACCATATACTTTATAAAATACAAAATTTTACTGAAAATTAGAAGAAGATCTAAATAAATGACAATTTAAAACATATTGCAAAATGAGAGGAATTACCATTGGATGGTTACCAGCATATGGAACTGCCCAATATGAAGATTAAAGGCCGACTAAGTTTTTGAAGGCATCATATTGTCACACACACAAAAAATCAATCCCAAGCCAGCTCTGCAAAAATCCTGTGCTTATTTGAGCCCTAAGGACACCTTCAGGCCACCTAACTTCAAAAAATCTATCCAATTCTTGGGGCAGACCTTTTCCATAATGCTCATATTAAATGTGGCCACAGAGATCATGGTCAAGTAATATCTTGCTACAGAGGTTAAAGGACTAGGATGTTTGTCTCTGAGAATAGAACGGGGGACAACCAGACAGGTTCTTTCCAAGGAGCTGACTTCACTGTGAAGTCCTACCCAGTACAGTGTAATAATTGTTACAGACCTTGGCTGCTGTGTGTTTACCCATTCTTCCTTTTTCAAACAGAAGTTTCTATTGCAGTTATCTCGGTCCTATTCAGCCGCTGAATGAAGCATATTGGGAGGATATGGGGGAGAGTAGGCTAATAACTCGTATTTTGGTTGACAAATTACTAGACCCACCATGAAGAGCCATATTGGACACAACGGAGATAACTGTGCATCACCCAGAGATGTTGGATTTTTAGCAGAATGCAGTAACTGGATAAGACTGAATTATTTCCCTTGGCAGGGAGATGAGTGTGTTCTATGCACAGGAAGAAGGGTAACATTGTAGTGGAAATCCTGGCAGTTACCATCTGAATCATGTGATCAACGTGAATATCATCAATGACCAGAAATTGGTATCGTGTTCCTGATAGGATGTCATGACCAAAGTGTAGCATCATTCTGTGGTATTTCTGCCGGAGATGTGGAACACAAATCTAGGGGGATCTTTTAAAGAATCTAAATTAACACACGGTGTATAGAGTAACTAGCCTGTAACCTAACAACACTGCCAAAGTCATAAAAGTCAAAGAAAGACTGAGGAACTATTCCAGACTGCTCCAGACCAAAGAAGACTAAATAGATGTGACCATCAGATACAACATGAGATTCTGAACTTCATCTTTTGGTTAAAAAAAGAAAACATATTGGGGACAATTGGCAACACTTGAATAGAATCTGAGATTTGGTATCAGTTTCCTGATTTTGAGGATTGGAGGGTAGCTGTGTTGAGAATGTCCTTGTTTGTAGGTAATACACACTTAAGTATCTGTGGGTGATAGGGCATGAGGTCAGCAACACACTGTCAAATGCACAGGGGAAAAAGTTTTTTGTATTCTCCTTACCACTTTTCTGTAAATTTGTGATCATTTCAAAATTTAATAAAATTAAAAACTTATGAAGAGTTACATTATTGAATGAGAAGTAAACAGGTCAATACAAAAAGGTGTATGGTGGAGGCTTGGGATAAACTAAGGGGAATGACAGATGGGGCCCATCTCAAATTTTTCTTACCTGACTTGGTATCTCAACCATTGTCCACAGGCTGATGACATTTGAAAAAAAACTTTTGGTCACAAAAAGAAGTTATAAACATCAAATTAATAAAAAGTGTACAAGAGAAAGACAGGAAAGGTTTGGTGATAGTCAGATGCATTGAATTTTCATCTGCAATTATGTGTGTCTCCAGAATTTCAGAAAACCAAAGTGACTCTGTGATATCTGTATATGTACTAACTATACATTTGATTTTATGTTCCAATATGTGGCATCTTATCAAATTTTTTAGAACTCATAAGTTGTTTCCAAGAACTTTAAAATATGGAATTTAGACCAGATGTGAGTTCACATTCTTGCTTAAGCATTTACTGGCTTAGTTAGTTTCCTTCATTGATCTCTTCATTTTACAGAAATGAGGTAAAATGAGGTTGTTAGTTAGAAAAATTATGGTGATGATAATGCTTCACCACCAGATTAGTTGTTATATATTTTACTATTACATGAAGCTTCACCTTCCAATTTTAAAATATAAAGTTTGAAAATTCCATTAGTAAAATTAGACATATTTGTTCGGGAAAATTTAGAAATTGCAAATAATCACAGCCTCTGCTAGGAAGTCTAATTGAACCATAAAGAGAATTCATACATATAGTAGTTAGTACACTTTTGGTTTCCATTAACAAAGCAATAAAAATCAAATTTGCTTAAACAGGCCAATGTGGTGACTCATGACTGTCATCCCAGCACTTTAGTAGGCCAAGGCAGGAGGATCACTTGAGTCTAGGAGTTTAATACCATCCTGAGCAACATAGTGAGATCTCATCTCTGTAAAAAAATGTCCTAAAATTAGACAGGCTTAGTGGAGTGTGCCTGTAGTCCCAGCTATTCAGGAGTCTGGGTTGAGAAAATTTCTTGAGCCCAGGAGTTGGAGGCTGCAGTGAGCTATGATCATGCCATTGCGCTCAAGCCAAGGTGAGCCCCCCCCCCCCCGCAAAAAAAAAAACGGGCGTTAAGCAAAATCGAGCAGGCATTGACTTTTTAATCTGAGAAGTCCAAGGTAGATCTGGCTTTAATGATGCTATCTGATCTATTCTTACTCTATCTCTTGCTGCTGTTTTCTTAGGTAAGCTCTTCCCTCCTCCATTCTTAGGCTAGTTGGTGGAGGCATGATGACTTTCTCTTTTCCTATGCTTATATAATACCCTCTCAGCAATGTTACAGACAGAGAGACTGTTCTAGTTTGTATAAAGTTCCAAGTACAGTACTTCATTGAACCACCTTGAATAACAAACCCATCACCTAACCATCCACTGCAGCTATGGGGATGGAAATGATGACTGGCCAGAGTTGGGTCATGTTCTCAGTCCTGAACCAAATACTATGACTGGGTGGATTGACTGTTCTGATTACCTGCATATGAGTTAACAACCCACCCCTGGAACTGTTCCAGTTATCTGTGTAACAAGCTGCCCTAAAGTTTAATGGTGTCAGGTTTATTATACTCATGATTTTGTGGGTCAAGAATATGGGCAGGGCATGGAAGCAATGCTTCATTTTTGCTTTCCAATGTCTGAGTCCCAAATTGTTAGAGAGAATGGAAACATCTTGACTAGGACCACATATCTGGGACTTTGGTTCTGGCTGATAGCTGGGTTTCCAGTCCTCTATACTGCAACTGCTAGAGCTTGTAATGACCAAGAAGACTTTTTCACTCATAAGTGCCTAAGCTGGGACATCTGGAGCTGGCCAGATGTTCATCTCTTCTGGAAGCCTTTTCACGTGGAAGCTTGGGGAGTATGGCAGTCTCAGGGTAGTCATTTTTCTTATCTAGTAGGCAGTGGTCCTTAGAATGAGTCATTCAAGAACCCTGAGTAGAAGCTGCAAATCTTCTTCAGACCTAGTTTTAAAAGTCTCAGATTCTCATTTCCGCTATATTCTATTGGCCATGCAAGTCACTAAGGCATCCCAGATTCATGAATAGGGAAGTTAGACTTCTCTCAACTGGAAGAGTAACAAATAATTGTCAGCCTTTTTTTTTTTTTTTTTTTTGAGACAGAATTTCACTCTTATTGCCCAGGCTGGAGTGCAATGGCACGATCTCTACTCACTGCAACCTCTGCCTCCCAGGTTCAAGTGATTCTCCTGCCTCAGCCTCCCTAGTAGCTGGAATTACAGGCATGCAGCACCACGCCCAGCTAATTTTGTATTTTGAGACACGGGGTTTATCCATGTCAGTCAGGCTGGTCTCGAACTCCCAACCTCAGGTGATCTGCCCACCTCGTCCTTCCAAAGTGCTGGGATTACAGGTGTGAGCCATCATATCTGGCTGTCAGCCATTTTTAATCAAACACAAAAGCCATTAAAGAAGTCAGCCCAACTAAACTATTCAGATTACATGGAAAAGGATAACTCCTCAAGAAAACAAAAAAAAAAGAGTTCTGTTATCAGAATGAAGTGGAATGCAAAATGTGTGGTATACGTATGGCCATCAAGTAGTGTTAGGAGAGACCAGCAGGGGTTTGTTTGAATATAGGTCTGAGAGACCTCTTGGGAAGTATTCCGAAGAGAGAATAGAGGTTCACAAACTCAAGTAACAAAAAAATTGTTCTCTGAATCTACTTTGAGGGTCTTATGCTGAGTTCTTGGGAGAGGAAATCCTGCTCTTTAGCTAGATAAGAAGATTCTCTATTACACATTGGGAACACAAGTCGGAACAGCATTATATCTTATAAATAGTGTTTGGTAAAATAAATGGGGGTAGAAGTTAACTAACCTTACAGTTCAGATCAAAGACTGACAGGGTGCCATAGCAAGAGAAGGACAAAACAGCCGGGACAGGGAGCCAGGCTAATCCATACTCCCACATACAGGGCAACCTGGGAAGGAGGCATTCACAAGGCAAGACGGGGGTGGGAAAAGAACCAATGCAAATGACAAACAGTGCCCTCTATCCCTTGGGGCTTCCATAACACTACAACTGTGACATGTCCTACATTTATTTCCAAACATTTAATCAGTTTTTCTTTCTCAGTGGTTCAGGCTAGTGCCTGGAATACAGAGTTGGCAGAATTTGGAGGAATTTGAGGTGTGTGTGTGGTGTAGGGGAGGGGTATAGTGTTGGAGGATGGAATGAGAAAGTCCGTAATTCACAGAGTGGAATATGAACCAGGGAAACACTGTTTTATCATTGTTATTGTTTGTTTACTGAATTTCTAGACAAATGCCACCTGGCGAAAGAGGAGATTGCATTTTTAAATGTAAAAAATGAAGAAATACTGTGTACTTATTATCCTACTACACAAAGGCAACTGTTCTTAGCTTGAAATTTAAATGTCATCATTAATTTACTCAGCTTGTTGGAAATGTCATTTATATTCACCTGTGTGAAGGTAATGAACATTGTTAAGGCATATTCCCTTCTTGTCTTTTGGAATGAATGGGAAAAGGGAGAGTTTTAAATCATAACTTTAAATTCTCTTAAAACCTTAAGAATTTGACTGAGAAGCCAAATTCTAGGTGAGTCAGCATTTATAGTAGTAAGCAGCTAACAGACGGAATTATCTTAAGACATATATTCAGGTGTACCTCAGAGATATTGCAGGTTCAGTTCCAGACCACTACAATAAAGATCACAGTAAAGCAACTCAAACAAAATTTTTTGTTTCCCAGTGCATATAAAAGTTATGTTTAAGCTATACTATGATCTACTAAGTGTACAATAGCATTATGTCTAGAAAAAATATTAAATATCTTAATTTCAAAAAACCTTATTGCTAAAAAATGCTAACAATCATCTGATCCTTCAGTGAGTCCTAATTGTTTTGCTGGTGGTCTTGCTTTGGTGTTGACAGTGGTTGCTGAAGGTTTGAGTGGCTGTGGCAATTTCTTAAAATATGACAATGAAGTTTGACACATTGATTGACTATATTTCACTAAAGATTTCTCTGTAGTGCATGTTGCTATTTGATAGCATTTTATACATGGTAGAACTTTCAAAATTGGAGTCAATCCTGCCACTGCTTTATCAACTAATTTTATGTAATATTCTAAATCCTTTGCTGTCATTTCAACAATGTTCACAGCATCTTCACTAGAAGTAGATTCCATCTCAAGAAACCACTTTCTTTGCTTATTCATAAGAAGACTTGCTCGCCAACAGACACATGAAAAAATGCTCATCATCACTGGCCATCAGAGAAATGCAAATCAAAACCACAAGGAGATACCATCTCACACCAGTTAGTATGGCAATCATTAAAAGTCAGGAAACAACAGGTGCTGGAGAGGATGTGGAGAAATAGGAACACTTTTACACTGTTGGTAGGACTGTAAACTAGTTCAACTGTTGTGGAAGACAGTATGAAAATTCCTCAAGGATCTAGAACTAAAAATACCATTTGACCCAGGCATCCCATTACTGGGTATATACCCAAAGGATTGTAAATCATGCTGCTATAAAGACACATGCACACATATGTTTACTGCGGCACTATTCACAATAGCAAAGACTTTGCAACCAACCCAAATGTCCATCAGTGACAGACTGGATTAAGCAAATGTGGCACATATACACCACGGAATACTATGCAGCCATAATAAAGGATGAGTTCATGTCCTTTGTAGGGACATGGATGAAGCTGGAAATCATCATTCTCAGCAAACTATCGCAAGGACAGAAAACCAAACACCACATGTTCTCACTCATAGGTGGGAATTGAACAATGAGATCACTTGAACACAGGAAGGGCAACATCACACACTGGAGCCTGTCATGGGGTTGGGGGAGGGGGGAGCGATAGCATTAGGAGATCTACCTAATATAAATGACGAGTTAATGGGTGCAGCACACCAACATGGCACATGTATACATATGTAACAAACCTGCACGTTGTGCACATGTACCCTAGAAGTTAAAGTATAATAATAACAATTAAAAAAACACTTGCTCAATGCAGGATTGCCACACCTTCAATTAGTAAAAAATGCAATATCTGAGAAGCACAATACATTGAAGTTCAATAAAACGTGGTATGCCCGTACTCACTTCTTCCTGTCTCAGAGTGGAGAGAGGGTGGGAAGTGGCGGGCCAGAGGCACATAAAAGATAATCATGGTTTCACTTGGAGTCAGTTTACTAAACCTTCAGTTTTAACTGGATTCTTTTTTTTTTTTTTTTTTTTTCCGAGATGGAGTCTTGCTCTGTCCCCAGACTGGAGTGCAGTGGCATGATCTCAGCTCACTGAAACCTCTGCCTCCCGGGTTCAGGCAATTCTCCTGCCTCCTTCACCTGAGTAGCTGGGATTACGGGCGTGTGCCACCACGCCCAGCTAATTTTTGTATTTTTAGTAGAGACGGGGTTTCACCATGTTGGACAGGCAGGTCTTGAACTCTTGACCTCGTGATCCGCCTGCCTCAGCCTCCCAAAGTGTTGGGATTACAGGCGTGAGCCACTGCGCCCAGCCCTTAACTATGTTCTTAAAGGAGATCATTTTAAGTTGCTTTGTTCAAAACACCTTTCCAAGCAAGAGCCAATGTTGTATGGCACATTACCTCCTTACATAGCTTAAAGTGCAATTACAAAAATATTGTTCTTATTTTTTCAATTTATTACGTAAGTACTTACCTGTTTAAATTAGAAAGCATCCAATACTCATTTGTAAGCTCTTCTCATCAACAAGGTATAAGAACCCAAAGGACTTACTAAATCCAAAGATGTCAATTCTGTTCCCAAACACCAAAGAGAAGTCAGAACAAAATCGCATCTGTTCCCCAGTAGATTCTCATTTTAAAATACTGTTGCTGCACCTTGTAGCACTATTAAAAACTGGTTCCAGCTAACAGCACCAAATGCTGGTGAGGATGTGGAACAACGAGAACTTGCATTTATTGCTGGTGGGACTGCAAAATGGTACAGCCACTTTGAAAGACCATTTGGCAATTTATTACAGGGGTATATATAGTCTGCCATACAAGCCAATACTAGTGTACCAAGGTTTTTTCCCAAATGAATTGAAAACTTATGTTAACACAAAACCTGCATAAATTTTATAGCAACTTTTTTCTTAATTGCTGAAAGGTAGATACAACCAAGATGTCCTTCAACAAGTAAATGAATAAACAAATTGTGGTAAATCCATACAGCTAAATATCATTCAATGATTAAAAAAATAAACTGTCACGCCATGAAAAGACATGCAAAAAGTCTTCAATGAGTATTATAAGTGAAATCCAGACTTTTAGACTAAAGCCAGGCTGAAAAGTTACATACTGTATGATTCAACTATACGGCATTCTGGAAAAGGCAAAGCTATAGATAGTAAAAAGGTCAATGGCTTCCAGGGGTTTAGAGGGGAGAGAATAATGAATAGGTGGAACAAAGGAAATTTTTATAACAGTAAAACTATTTTCTGTATAGTACTGAAATGGTAGGTACATGACATTATGCATATGTCAAAACCCATAGGACTATACAAGGAGTGAACTTCAATATAAATAATGGACTTATTTAATAATATTGTGTCAACTGTAACAAATGTTACATAACAAAGAAAAATGTTAATAATAGGAGAAACTGGGGAGAATGGGTTTATGGGAAGTCTCTATACTTCCTGCTCAATTTTTCTGTAAACCTAAAATGGTTCCAAAAAATAAAGTCTATTAATTAAAAAAACCCAACTGATTCCACACAGCCAGATGACTCTCTGCTGTGATGGTGCTGCTTGTCTGAATCCCTGTGCAAGCAGCAGGATGTGTTAGACTTGGTATTTTATTATACAATAAAATTATTATGTTGGTTTTTATAATTTTATATTCACATACCTAGTTATTATATTGGCTTTTACAATTTTTATATTCACATACCTAGTTTGTTTGTTTGTTTGTTTGTTTGTTTTTTAAAAAGCTTGACTGCCTTCTCTGGGAGCTGGATCTCAGAAACCCTTTCTGCTTCAGTCATATACTTTGACCAGACCCTACTCTTGACCACAAATATTCAAGCCTCCTATTGAATCACAGACCTCAGTAGATTCCCTTTTCTCTCATGGTAAATTTTTTTCCCTGTCAGTTGACATAGGACCATTTAAATCTCATCAAAGAGAAATTATACAAATAGTAGGAGAAATCAATCTATCTTCAAGAGATAAAGCATTCAGCAGATCCAAACTCAGAGATGACCCAGATGTTGGAATTGACGGACAGTGAATTTAAGATTACCATGATTAGTATGTTAAAGCAGCAATTTCCAACCTTTTTGGCACCAGGGGCTGGTTTTGTAGTAAACAATTTTTCCTCGGACTGGGGAAGGATGGAGGATGCTTTTGGGATGCAACCATTCCACCTCACATCATCAGGCATTAGTTAGAGTCTCATAAGGAGCACACAACCTAGATCCCTCACATGCACAGTTCACAATATGGTTCATACTCCTATGAGAATCTAATGCCTCTGCTGATCTGACAGGAGGCAGAGCTCAGGCCGTAATGCTCCCTCACCCACCATTCACCTCCTGCTGTGTGGCCCAGTTCCTAAAAGGCCACAGACTGGTACCACAGTCCGCAGCCTGGGGTTGGGGACCCCTTTGTTAAAGTATCCAGTGGAATAGGTGGAAAGTTGGCATTAACAGATGAGGAATTTTATTAGAAATGCAGAAACTAAAAAACAGAGTTAAGTGAAAATGCTAGAAATAGAAAACATGGGTGCAGAGGTGAAGAATTCGTTCAAGCTTACTAGCAAATTGGAAACTTTAGAAGAAAGAATCACCAAGCTTGAAAATAAGTAAATAGGAATCAAATTTAAACATAAATAGAAAAAAGAGACAGCTGTGGGATAATAACAACTGTCTAACATGCATGTAATTGGAGTTCCAGAAGAAGAGAGTGAAGTAAAAGAATATTTGAAGAGATGATGGGCAAGAATTATCCAAAATCAATAAAGGAAAACAAACCAAAAATTAAAAAGAAAAAAACCCTAAAATATCATTGTAAAACCAATGAGAAGCAAAGTTAAAGGAAAAACCTTGAAGGCAGCCAGAGGAGAAAAAAATATTATGTATAAATCTAGCACGCACCCTGGCAAAACAATCATATGTTCAGTAGGAGTCAAGTAGCAGCCATCACTGTCAATCTGACCCACTGCTGGGTTTGTCATATTCCTCTACATAGTATGGAAATAGGAAAACTCCTGTAGGCTAGTTCTGGTATCTCTAGGTCTGAGCTTCTCCAGGATCTTGTCCCTTAACAGTGTTGCCATCTTGTTTTGTATCAGAGTCGTGGCTTACAACAACAAAATAGAGTCTTTCCCAAGCCCGGGTTTTGCTGGCTTTCAAATTTGGCAACTGGGATCTGGTTGTGTGAACTGGGTTTCTGTAGAACTTTCTAGGATTCTAGTTCATAATTCTATCACTAAGGGTTATGGCTACCTCCTCATGTTCACTTACACTAAGGGTTATGACTGCCTCCTCATGTTCACTTACACTAAGGGTTATGGCTGCCTCCTCATGTTCACTTAACTACAGAGGATGTGTCAATGTACATAATTGTCCACTAGAGGGTGATATGCACATTAGCTTCTTTAAGCATGACACAACCAAATTTCTAGCACAAACATAATTTGTACCTTTGGAAATGAACGAAATGAATGAACTCTAGAACAACAAATATTTACCTTATTTTCATATTACTTAGGATTTGTGCTATGATTGCAATATATTTAATATTTTCCAGAAATGCTTATAATAGGGGAAAAGGCAAACAAATGTAAGACAGTGTTGCTAGAGACAAAAAAGGACATTCTATAATGATCAAAGCATTAATCTATCAAGACGTTATAACAATTATAAGCATATACGTACCTAACAACAGATTCCCAAAATACGTGAAGCAAAATTGACAGAATTTTAGGGTGAAATAAGCAATTTAATAATGATAATTGGATACTTCAGTATCTCACCTGTAATAATGGATAGAACAGTCCAGGTATGGTGGCTCATGCCTGTAATCCCAGCACTTTCGGAGGCTGAGGTGGGCAGATCACATGAGGCCAGGAGTTTGAGATCAGATTGCCCAACATGGTGAAACTATGTCTTTACTAAAACTACAAAAATTAGCTGGGTGTGGTGGTGCATGTCTATAATCCTAGCTACCCAGGAGGCTGAAGCACAAGAATCACTTGAACCCAGGAGGCAGGGGTTGCAGTGAACTGAGATCATGCCACTGTACTCCAGCATGGGCAACAGAAGGAGACTCTGTCTCAAAAAAATACAATACAATACAATACAATACAATACAATACAATACAATACAATACAATACAATACAATAATAATAAAGAATTTTTTAACTGGGAAATTTATAAGTATGTGGAAATTAAAAAACATAACTCCTAAATAACCAATGAATCAAAGAAAAAAATCACAAAGGAAATTGGAAAATACTTTGAGATAAATAAACTAAAAATGCAACAAATCCGAACTTATGAGATGCCACCAAAACGGTGCTTGCAGGGAAACTTATAACTGAAATGCCTGTATTAAAATAGAAGAAAGATCTCAAATTAATAACCTAGCCTTTCACCTTGAGAACCTGGAAAAATAAGAATGAGATAAACTCAAAGCAAGCAACAAGAAGGAATGAATAAAAATCAGAGCAGAAATGAAGGAGTAAAATAGAATAATAATAGATATAGTCAACAAAACCAAAAGCTAATTACTTGAAAATATCAACAACATTGACACACCTTCACCTAACCTGAAATGAGAGGGGGACTCAAATGATTAAAATTAAGAATAAAAGTGGGTTTATTATTACTACTGACCTTACCCAAATAAAAAGTGTTATAAGGAAATGCTAAGAACAGTTGTATGCAAACAAATCGGATATCGTAGACAGATTAAATACATTTCAGAAAGACACAAACTATCAAAATTAACTCAAAGGGAAATAAAAGAAAACACAATAGATGTATAACCAAAAACATTAAAATAGAATTTTAAAAAACCCTACAAAGACAACTTCAGAACTAGATAGCTTCACTGGTCAATTCCACCAAACATTCAAAGAGGAAAGAACAGGCCCGGCACAGTGGCTCACGTCTGTAATCCCAACACTTTGGGAGGCCAAGGCGGGCGGATCACCTGAGGTCAGGAGTTCGAGACCAACCTGACCAAAAAAAAAAAAAAAAAAAAAAAAGGAGAGAACACTAATCCTTTGTAAATTCATCCAAAAACTGGAAGAGGAGGGACTACTTCTCAGCTCATTCTGTCAACCCATTATTATCTGATATTCAAATGAGACCAAGATATTACAAATAAAATTAACTACAGACTAATATCCTTTATGAACATAATGCAAAAATCTTTGACAAAATACTAGCAAACCAAATCTGGCAACATATAAAAGCATCATACACCAGGACTAATGCAAGGATTTTGGGGTAAATCTTATTTAGTCCTGTTAACACCATGTTAAAACAATAAGGAAAAAACTCACTTTATTTTCTCAATAGATGCAGAACAAACATTTGACAAAAAATCAACACCCTTTCCTGATAAAAACACTAAATAAACTAGATAAAGAAGAGAATTACCTCAACATAATTGAAGGAAATCTGTGAAAAACCCACAGCTAATAACTTAATGGTAAAAGACTGAAAGCTTTTCCTCTAAGACCAGGAATAAGACAATGACATCTGTTCTTACCACTTCTATTCAGCATTGTACTGAAAGTTATATCTAAGGCAATCAAGCAAGAAAAAGAAAAGGAAAATAAAATTATCTTTATTTTCAGAATACCTAATTTTACATATCAAAATTCAAAGGAATCCACAAAAAAACTTATAGAGCTAATAAACAAGTTCACCAAAGTTGTAAGATGTAAAATCAACATCCAAAATTAGTTTGTTTCTATACAGTAGCAATGAAAATCTGTAAATAGTTAAGAAAACAATTCCATGTACAATAGGATAAATAAAAATGAGATACTTAGGAATAAATGTAACAAAAGAAGTACAAGATTTGTACACTGAAAACTACAAAACATCAATGAAATAAATTACAGAAGACCTCAATAAATACAAAGGCACCCATGTTTATGGATCAGAAAACAGTATTGTTAGGATGGTAATACTCTCTTTCCAAATTGATCTAGAGATTGAGTGCAATCCCTTTCAAAGCTCCAGTTTCCAGTTTTGCAGGGATTGACAAGCTCATCCTGAAATCCACATGGAAATGTAAAGTATTCATAATCCAGAATATTCAGGACAGTCTTGAAAAAAACACATTGAGCCAGGCTCAGTGGCTCACATCTGTAATGCCAACACTTTGGGAGGCCGAGGCAGGTGGATCACGAGGTCAGGAGTTTGAGACCAGCCTGACCAATGTAGTGAAACCCCGTCTCTACTAAAAATAAAAAAATCAGCCAGTCTTGGTGGTATGTGCCTGTAATCCCAGCTACTCAGGAGGCTGAGGCAGGAGAATCGCTTAAACCCGGAAGGTGGAGGTTGCAGTGAGCCGAGATCGTGCCACTGCACTCCAGCCTCGGAGACAAAGCGAGACTCTATCTAAAAAAAAAAAAAAAAAAACAATGGGAGGACTTACACTTTCTGATTTGGAAAGTTACTACCAGCTTATAATAATCAAAACTTGGTGTTACTGGCATAAGGATAGACATATAGATCAATCGAATGGAATTGAGAGTCCAGAAACAAACACATGCATTTATCAACTGATTTTCCACGAGAAAGTTAAGAGATTTCCATGGGGAAAAGAATAGGTTTACATGGTGCTGGGACAACTGGATATCCTCATGCAAAAGAATGAAGTTAGACTACTACCTCAGCTCCTATGCAAAAATTAACATGAAATGAATCAATGAACTAAGTGTAAGAACTGAAACTATAAAACCCTTAGAAGAAAACATAAGCATACATCTTCATGACCTTGGATTAGACAATGTTTTTCAGATACGGCACCAAAAGTCTAAGCAGCCAAAAAAAAAAAAATTTGATAAATTGCACTTCATCAATGTTAAAAACTTTTGTGGCCAGGCGTGGTGGCTCACGCCTGTAATCCCAACACTTTAGGAGGCAGAGGTGGGCTGATCACTTGAGGTCAGGAGTTCGAGACCAGCCTGGCCAACATGGCAAATCCTCTACTAAACCTCTATTAAAAATACAAAAAGTAGCCGGGTATGGTGGCGTGCACCTGTAGTCCCAGCTACTCAGGAGGCTGAGACAGGAGAATCACTTGAACCCAGGAGGCAGAGGTTGCAGTGAGCTGAGATCGCACCACTGCACTCCAGCCTGGGCGACAGAGCAAGACTCCATCTCAAAAAATAATAATAATAAATAAGAGTAAAATAAATAAAAAGGCCGGGCGCAGTGGCTCACGCCTGTAATCCCAGCACTTTGGGAGGCTGAGGTGGGTGGATCACTTGAGGTCTCCGGAGTTGGAGACCAGCCTGGCCTACATGGTGAAACCCTGTTTCTACTAAAAATACAAAAATCAGCCAGAGGTGGTGGTATGTGCCTGTAATCCCAGCTACTTGGGAGGCTGAGGCAGGAGAATTGCTTGAACCGGGAGGTAGAGGTTGCAGTGAGCAAAGATCGCGCCGCTACACTCCAGACTGCATGACAGAGCAAGACACCGTCTCAAAAACATACATACATACATAAATTTTAAAAAGCTTTTCTGCATCCAAGGACAGTAGCAAGAAAGTGCAGAGACAACCCATGGGATGGGAGAGAATATTTAAAAGTCTTATCTGATAAGGGTCTAATTGCCTGGAATAATCTTGCAGCTCAGCAATGAAAGAGACAGAAACCCAGTTTAACACAACAAGGAAAGGACGTGAATAGACATTTCTCTAAAGAGGATTTACAAATGGCCAATAAACACATGAAAAGATTTTTAATATCATTAGTTACTAGGGAAATATAAATCAAGGCCACAATGAGATACCACCTTCCACCCTCTAGGATGGCTATACTTTAAAAAACAGAAAATAATAAGTGTTGACAAACAATACGAAGAAAATTGAACCCCCTTTCTTCATTCATGGGGAAGTAAAATGGTTCAGTCATTCTGGAAACCAGTTTGGCAGTTCCTCAAAAAGTTAAATATAGTTACCATAAGACAGGCAAGTACACCCTTAACTACATACTCAGAAAATTTAAAACATACTTTTACACAAAAACCTGTCTGCAAATGTTCACAGCAGCACTATTAATAGTAAGTAAAAAGTGAAAACAACCCAAATGTCCATTAATTGATTAGTAAATAAAATGTCTTATATCCTTATAGTGAAATATTTTTCGGCCATATAAAGGAATGAAATACTGATACATACTACAATGTAGGTGAGCCTTGAGAATATTATGCTAAATAAAAGAAGTCAGATGCAAGTATTTATATATAATAGTATTATATCATTTATATGAAATGTCTAGCACAGGCAAGTCTATAGAAATAGAGAGTGTACTGGTGATTGCCAATACACTCTCTGTGGTGGAGAGCGGCTGCAAATGGATATAGAATTTCTTGTGCGGATAATGAAAATGTTCTGAAATTGGATAGGGGTGATGGTCACACAATCTTTGAATATGCTAGAAATTTTGAATTGTACTCTTTAAAGGGGTGAATATTATGGTACTTGAATTTTATCTTAAGAAAAGTGAATAAGAAGTAACTAAATCATTGAAAATATCTGATGACATAGGGTTTGTGGGGTAACTGGCATTCCACAGTGATTTTCAAAGGGCTTGTGCTATTTTCATTTTGCTTTGTTTTAGTTATGGAGCCCTTCCTTGAAACAAACTTCATACTACAGTCCCCTTTCATGAAGCAGAAGAGGGCAGTGGGCAGAGCCTCTCCTTTGGCATTCTCCCCCACCACAACAGGGAGCCCTGGAGCTCTGGGAGAAAAACTCTGAAATATAAAGGGCATGCATGTGCGCTGTGGAGTCCCAGAGCCCTGGGTTTGCATCCTAGATCTGCAATTCCCATGAATTGAGTTTTGGGAAGCTGCTGAAACTCTGACCTCCTGTTTTCTCATGGTACTATTGTAAGGGTTAAATGAGACAATGTATGTGAAGACCCTGGCCCCATAGTAGAGGCTTTGCCACACATTTCAATGATACTTTCATCACGTATTTCCAAAAATGTTTTCGCATTTTCTTAAAATGTCAGAAAGAAGACAACAGAACTTACTTGCCTTTTACAACAGAACAAATGGAGCAAGTCAGAGGTTAAGGTGCTAACATTCTTCGTGGTTCCTCACCATCTTTTGTTCTGTTAGCCTATAGAGAAAAGTCTTCTCCTTTCTCATCTCGTTATCTTCAGGGGAAAATAGTACTTCAGCAAGTGACCCAGTTCAAGAACATCTCCAGAGCCATTAACATACAGAGGTTTGTTCTATTCTCTCTGTGCTCCATCTCTAAGCACCTCAGCCTTCCCTCCTAGGAGCTAGGGAATGTCAGGAAAGTGAAAGTAGTACCCCAGCTAATGAACTGCCCTGTGCTGGTCTGAGAAGTCAAGACCAGCTTCCTCTATGGCTCACGATTTGGTTTTCTTCAATATGTCCTTTTGGAAATATTTCCATGAGATTGGAGAGATAAAAGGAGCCAGGATTGCTCACATTCAGGAAAAAAAGCTCCTCTATCTTTTCTCTCTCCCTCTTTCTCCCCTCCCCTGACTGCCCTCTTCTCTATCTCTCTGTTTCCCTGAGCTGGCAAGGTTAATTGATCACAGCAAGTCCGATGAACCAGTTGGGCTTCTTGGACTAAGTTTCAGAAGGCTGAGATGGGGATGAAACTTATCAAAAGTAAAGGAACCACTTAGCCTTCTTTGATTCCAGGCCCCCAAGCCTGTCTTTCACTTGGGTGAATGGAGTTCTTCCTGTGCTACAGCACGGCATAGTAGGGGCTGCCCTGGGCTTGGAGTCAGAGCTTCACCACATTCAGTCATCTGTACATTGAGGCATCAGTGCCTGCTTCATGGTGCTACCCTGTGGATTAAATGAAGTGAATTTTTGATTATCTTGACACTGAATATTGATGCATTGGCCAGACTTTTTCTGATAGTAAAAAATGGTGGTTTCTTGTCAGAAATCAAATCAATGTATTTGTTCTCCTGTTGATTAGCTGTGTCTCCAGAGGGTAGAGACTGCCTGTCTTATTTATCTCTCTATCTCCAGCACTTAAAAGGTGCCTTGCACAAAGTACATATTAAGTTCATATGAATGAATGAATGAAATGCATATGATTTATTCATATCCAGTTGGTTGTGTGTTTACCCTTTCCTAAACCTGTAGTCAGGTGGCCTTTGACTCCCCTGTACTTCTTGTGCAGTACTGTGCTGTAAAGGTGGACTATCACACTTCAATTCAGAGCAATCTGGGCTTGAATCCTGAATTTGCCAGTTTATTAACTACAGCAAACATTTTTGAGCATAGATTGTGCCAAGTGCTAGGCTAACAGACATGTCTTACATGTCTGTCTTACAGACATTGTCTTACTTCATCTTAATATCTATGAGTCATGCACTATAATCATCCCTGTTTTACAGATAAGAAAGCAAAGACTTGGAGAGGAAAAGCATCTTGTTGAAAGGTAAATACTTAATGGCCAAGCCAACATGCAAGTCTAGATTTAATTGCAGTTTCCTCTTCATCGACCATTGAACTAATTCAAGCTATGTAACATTTTCCACTAAACCTTCTTGCCTCTATTTCCTCATCTTTAACATGGTCAAAATACCCATCTTGCCCAAGTTAGTCATTTCATTAAAGTAGAAAAATACACAAGAAACTTTTAAAATGTGAAAACCTCAAAATGAATGTAAAAGTTATGATTCTTTTAGAATTTGTCAACAGCTTCTTATTCTTTAGTCCTGCTAGGCATTTACAATCTCAAAAGCATGTATTTAAGATGCAAAACTATATTTGTATTTGCCATAACTAGTTTCTTTCCCTATGGCTTCATGAAAATGTGGCTCGAATGTGATTATGAAAGCCCCATATTAATCACGACAAGGCTTCACCAGCCCATTCCACAATAGACTCCCATTACTTTGCCCTGACTTAGAAACCTCATATACAGTCTTGATTCAGGACAATTCTGTGATGCTCTTGGAAAATGCAAAGTGCTGTCTTAATTGAGGCAATCTGTGTCCCACTACTTAACTTGTGAATTCAGGAAAGCAACTGGTTTGACTCAATTTTTTTGACCATGTTCTCAGTTCGTTTTATTTAAAGCAGTCATACTGATGTGTACATTCTATGTTCATTGCATTCCTTAATAGAAACTATACCTAATACCGTAGGTGAGTTTACATAAGCTCATAGCTTTAGTTGTTCTTTTTATATTCTACTCCTCTGGTTTGAGCTTCTGTGTTTTGTATATTTGCATTCATGGGGTTGAGATATTTGATTCAGGCTTTGTATTTTCTGAGGCCCAGAGTAAGTATTTCTTCCATACTTTAGGAAAGTGTGGTCCTCTTCACTACTCTATGTAAACAAAGAGGAAACTGACAGGCTGTGGTGGGATTAGAATTTGTTTATTATTAGAACTCAGTTTATTATGCCAGATTTTCTGGCAACTATACCCCTTTTCTTTGTCAGGGCACTTACTCTTTCTCCTGATGCAGTGGAAACTCCACAGGGCCAGGGCTCAGGCTTTCTTGTTCACATTGTCTCCACTGCTGACTCAGAGCCTGGCATGTAGTAGATGTACAATGTGTGTGTGTGTGTGTGTGTGTGTGAGTGTGTGTGTGTGTGTGTGTGACAGAGAGAGGAGACAGAGACAGATACAGAAAGAAAGTGAGACACAGAGAGAGACAGAGAAACAAGAGAGACACACAGAGAGGAAAGATGGTGAGACAGAGAAATGTAGAGAGAGAAAATAAATAAAACTTTATCAGCCGAAACATGGAGAATAGAAAAGCAGGCAAAGGCTGTGCCACTGAGCTAGCATTTATTCAATAATTGATGCACCAGGCACTGTGCTAAAAACACATCAAGATGTTGTAAAATCCATGCACTCATCAAGAAATCTTTTAGTATTTCCTTGCAATCTATTAATAGTTTTGACAACTGTAAAAAATTCAGTTTTGTATCTGAATTTCCACCTGTTGGATTAGAAGCAGCGTATTTGGGCTGTGATAAGTACCATTTGTGGATGCATGACAGCAGCAAGAAGTGACATCCTGACAAGGGAAAATATAAACCACGTATAATAAGAAAAATAAATAAATATGAATATTTAAGACTCTGCTTTTCTGGGTGTATATGTTTCCTGTGCTTTTGTTGTATAGAAGAGGGGTTGTAAGTGTAAGAGTAAAAATATTAGGATAAAGGAAATCTAGATAGACACTGACCAGTCTACATTTGAAAGGAGCTTGTGATGTTCTGAGAGGGGGTAAAGAAGGTTGTGAATGTATTTCACGGGTTTTTTTTTTTTTTTTTGACAGTTGTTATTTAGTTTTTATTTAGTTTTATTTCATAATCATAAACTTAACTCTGCAATCCCGCTAGGTATGGAAGGGAATAAGGGATATATGGCACCCAAAAGAACTGTAGCAAGAGCACAAAGATTATAGCATAATGTGAGCAAATGGGGTGGAGGGGTGCTCTCCTGAGCTACACAAAACCTGGTGGTTAAGATAAAACACAAGTCAAATTTATTAGAGTTATGCACCATCAGCAATGGTGATCTTCTTGCTGATTTTGCCATTCCTGGACCCAAAGCGCTCCATGGCCTTCACAATACTCATGCCTTCTTTCACCTTGCCAAAGACCACGTGCTTGCCATCCAGCTACTCAGCCTTGGCAATCCAGATGAAAACTGGGAACCGTTTGTGTTGGGTTCAGCATTTGCCATGAACAACACAGGACCTGCATGCTTTAGGATGTAGTTCTCATCAACAAATTTCTCTCTGTAGATGGACTTGCCACCAGTGCCATTTTGGTATGTGAAGTCACCACCTTGACACATAAACCGTGGAATAATTCTGTGAAAACAGGAACCCTTATACCCAAATCCTTTCTCTCCAGTGCTCAGAGTATGAAAGTTTTCTGCTGTCTTTGGAACTTTGTCTGCAAACAGCTCAAAAAAGACCTGACCCCAAGATGTCAAATAATACAGTAGAGTTGACCATGGCTGGTAGGGGCTCCGGGTGTCATCAGCATCTGCAAAGTCATGTATTTACCATTTTTGGAAGCCTTTTAATTTCAAAATAATTTTAGATTCACAGGAAGTTGCTAAGATTATACTGAGAGGTTCCCCCATACCCTTTCCCTTAAAAAAAAAAAAAAAAAGATGGTGTCTTTCTATGTGGCCCAGGCTAGAGTGCTGGGACACAGAGCACCAAGTCCCTAGGCTGCACACAGCAGGGGGACCCTGGGCCTGGCCCATGAAACTATATATTCCTCCTGGGAATCTGGGGCTGTGATGGGAGGGGCTGCCGTGAAGACTTCTGACATGCCCCGGAGACATTTTTCCCATGGTCTTCGGGATTAACATTCAGCTCCTTGTTACTTATGCAAATTTCTGCAGCTGACTTGAATTTCTCCTCAGAAAATCGGATTTTCTTTTCTATCGCATTATCAGGCTGCAAATTTTCCAAACTTTTATGCTCTACTTCCCTTATAAAACTAAATACCTGGCCAGGCGCAGTGGCTAACACCTATAATCCCAGCACTTTGGGAGACTGAGGTGGGCGAATCATGAGGTCAGGAGTTTGAGACCAGCCTGGTCAACATGGTGAAACCCTGTCTCTACTAAAAATACAAAAAGTTAGCTGGGCTTGGTCGTGGGTGCCTTTAATCCCAGCTACTTGGGAGACTGAGGCAGGAGGATCACTTGAACCCGGGAGGCGGAGGTTGCAGTGAGTTGAAATCGCACCACTGCACTCCAGCCCTGGCAACAGAGCAAGACTCCATCTCAAAATAGCAACAACAGCAGCAACACCACCACACCTGAATGCCTTTAACAGCACCCAAGTTACTTCTTGAATGCTTTGCTGCTTAGAAATTTCTCCTGCCGGATACCCTAAATCATCTCTTTTAGGTTCAAAGTTCCACAAAGCTCTAGGGCAGGGGCAAAATGCTGCCAGTCTCTTTATGAAAACATAACAAGAGTCACCCTTGCTCTAGTTCCCAAAATGTTCCTCATCACCATCTGAGACCACCCCAGCCTAGATTTCATTGTCCATATCATTATCAGCATTTTGGTCAAAGCCATTCAACAGGCCTCTAGGGAATTCCAAACTTGGTCACCTTTTCCTGTCTTCTTCTGAGCCCTCCTAACTGTTCCAACCCCTGCCTGTTACCCAGTTCCCAAGTCACTGCCACATTTTTGGTTATCTTTTCAGCAGTGCCCCATTCTACTGGTACCAGTTTACTGTATTATTCCATTTTCATACTGCTAATAAAGACATACCTGAAACTGGACAGTTTAAGAAAGAAAGAGGTTTATTGAACTTACAATTCTACATCGCTTGGGAGGCCTCACAATCATGGTGGAAGGACAAAGGCACATCTCACATGGCAGCAGACAAGAAAAGAGCTTGTGCAGGGAAACTCCTCTTTTTAAAACCATAAGATCTCATGAGATTTATTCATCATCACGACAACAGCACAGGAAAGACCTGCACCCATAATTCAATCACCTCCTACCAGGTTCCTCCCACAACACGTGAGAATTCAAGATGAGATTTGGATGAGGACACAGCCAAACCATGTCACACTACCATGCCTGACTTCCTTTCCATTTTTGTATGTTTGCTTGTTCTTCATTTGTCTGAGAAGTGACTCTAAAGGGCTGTGTTATTTGGATATTAGACTGGCATTTTATCTGACTGGGATACTTTGCTGTGATTGGCCATGTATAAGGTCAGCTTTTTTATAACCGATATTTTTAAAAGATGTGTTAAGTTTTTAAAAATCCATCTGTCTAAATAATATGCACAAAGCACCCCAAAAACCTAGATTCTAAGAAAAATCTATGTACTGCCGTACAATGATTGATATTAATAATTATGGTGATAAATTACACACACAAAATGTGTGATCTCTGTTTAAACAGGCAAAAACAAAAAACCCATGAAATAAATCTATGGCGTCTATAGCCAAAACTGGAAACAACCCACATATTCATCAATAGGAAATCAGTTAAATAAATTATAGTACATTTATCCAATGGAAGATGAAGCACATATTCAAAATTATTTATACATATGTATATACACATGTATAAATATATAGAGAGAATACTGTGTGTACATATATATATATATATATACTTGTGTGTGTATGTGTACATATATACACACATACAATACTCTTGCCTACCTTCTTGTCTTTTGTCTTAACTCTGTGAACTTCCATTCACTCTGCTTCAGTAGGATACTCCCTTCTTTTTGTTCTTAGACTCAGCACATTGATCCTTGACTCAGGACACTGCATTTGCTGCTTCCTCTTCCTGGAATATCCTTCCTTCTGATATTCACATGAGCAGTCTCTTCTTGTCATTCAGATCTCAAATGTCACATCTTCAGAGAGCCCATCTCTGATCATCATATCTAAAGTTGTCCTCATTCCCCCCTAGCTTTCTATACCATGTTTTATTTTTTTCATAACATGTATTTTATTACTCCTTTCTCCATTGGAATAGAGTCTCCATTAGATTAGGAAACCTGCCTATCTTGTTAACGCCTGTAACTAGAATACTTTTGAAGAGTTCTTGGCATGTAATAAATGCTCAACTAATATTTTTGTGTACACAGAAATAAAGTTTGGAAGAACATATGCCAAATAGTTATTAGTGGTTACTTCTGAGTAGAGGAGTAGCGTGGTAGGTAAATTATTAATAGATGTTCACTTTCCACCAAGATATGTTTTAGTTAGTCTTAACTTACTTGAAATGAAATTTATTACTTTATTAGAAAAATTGATAAACATTTTAATTACAAGAATGATAGATAAAATTTTGATGCTTCCAATAAGCTATATTTATCAAGAGGATGCACTTATGTAGAATACTCTCTTGGGGATGTTAGGTAAGTAACATGTTACTATGTGTAGTAAAATATCTATGATTTTATAAAAGCACTGAACACGAAGCAACAGAAATGTTTTTCCCAGTCTCTTTCCTCCGAACTTGATCACCATCTCTCTGGCAAAGCATCTAAATTAATTCTTCTTTAAAAGTTAACAAGACCAAATTATAAGCTTGATGAATAACTCATTCTTATTTTTCTTTATTATATTTTACGTATTTATTAGCTATGCCCATCTTAAACAGGTTTATTTTTTCTTTTTACACATACCAAACTCGTAATACTAGCTGCTGTCCCCAGGTCCGAATGTTAAGTCAACATATATTTGAGAGACCTTCAACTTATCAAGTATTGCAGGTCTCTGATTGCTTTGGAACCACTTCTGATACCTGTGGACTTAGTTCAAGGCCAGTTATTACCACTTTTTTTTTTTTTCTAATAGAATGAACAAATGGCTAATTGTTTGCTTTGGTCAACCAAGTTCAAGTTAATGGATCTGGGTACTATGTATATAAAAAACCTAGCTTGAGTCTCTTTTCAGTGACATCTTTGCCTTTCTAATCAGAGATTTTCTTCCTCAGAGATTTTGGCCTAGATTTGCAAAATGATGACCATATCTTTGATTTGGGGGATTGCTATAGCAGCATGCTGTTGTCTATGGCTTATTCTTGGAATAAGGAGAAGGTAAGGAATGTTTTATCTTTAAATTGCTCTTTAATTCATCCATTTAATGTTTTTTTTTTTTTAACCTTCATTGTTGTACAGTAAATTTAGTTTTTTCTATACTTACACATATTAGCATTATCTTCCTTATTTTTTTAATGAAAATTTGATTTGAATTTTAAAGTAATATCTTTTTTACTATATCTAACAAAATATATGATGGCAGCTTCCTTTTTTAGTATTGGCATATACCAATGGTAATGTATAAATGCATATTGGTGTTAAACATAACTGACAGAAATTTTATAAGGTCTCTATGTACATTTATATGTATATCTAAAGAGGAAGCCTAAATTAGTAAGGATACAAGTAGCAAGTGGGAATCTATGTGGAAAGGATTGCTTTCTCTCACATGGCTTCAATACTCTTATTAAATAAATGTTCTCTTTTAAGCTCATTCTTGTGCATCATATAGACTCTTGTGCATCATATAGACTCAGCCTAAGTCTGGACTAGAGCATAGACCTGAGCTGATCATTCTATTACTGTTTTTAAATCAATGTTAATCAACTATGGTGAATTGGGAAAGTCTGCTGAGTGTATGTGACATTGATTTCATTTATTTACAACTGGTTCAAGAATGCAAGAAAAACAAATACAGTCAGATCCAGAACCATAGTTTATTTAACTGCTAATTGGCTCAAGGAGTAATTGTGGGGAGGCATGTAGATATTCTCTGCTATGTCAATCTCAAAAAGAGAAAATCACCCTGAGCATATTTCAACTTTGTAGATTGCTATGTATTTTCTGCCTTTTGCAGTTTCTTTCAGGCCTGGTAGTTTTTACTTTTTTTTTTTTTTTTTTTTTTTTTTTTTTTTTTTTGAGACGGAGTCTTCTTCTGCCGCCCAGGCTGGAGTGCAGTGGCCGGCTCTCAGCTCACTGCAAGCTCCGCCTCCCGGGTTCACGCCATTCTCCTGTCTCAGCCTCCCGATGTAGCTGGGACTACAGGCCGCCGCCTCGCGCCCGGCTAGTTTTTTGTATTTTTTTAGTAGAGACGGGGTTTCACCATATTAGCCAGGATGGTCCTCGATCTCCTGACCTCAATTGAATCCGCCGTCCTCGGCCTCCCAAAGTGCTGGATTACAGCTTGAGCCCACCCGCGCCCGGCCAGTTTTTACTTTTAATTAAAATACTTATCTTCCAAACGCAAGAAAGAAAAGGTTATTACTTCATACTGTATTATTCTATCAAGAGGTACAGAAGTTTATGTTGGAAAATAAGTTTACATTTTCTAATAGAAACATTTTAAAGGAGCATTGAATTACAATAGATGATTCTGTCAGTGTTTATCTTACTCAATTTCATTTTATAATAAGGTAATTTCTCACATGAGATTCTTCTTCTCTGAAACCATCCTTACAGAATAATAATATCTTTAAACTAGGAAGATTTTGAAAATCTCAGTTCTGAAATCCTCTCTTATTCAGTGATCTATGTCTATAAAGAAAATAATCAAAAGAAACATTTTGAGATATTTAGAAAAATGATGCTTAGCAAAATTATAAACACTAGAATGTAGTTTTGTTTCCGCACTGACAGCAAGAATCTTGTTGGCCTTGTAAATCCTTTCGCCCGAATCATAGGGAAACGTGATGAGCACACAGTAGACAGGTGCTTGTTGAATGTACATATGGACGGATGCATAAATAGATAGATTTAGTAATCCTTTCCACCAACATATCATGTTACTAGGTTAATATAACCTATTTTTGTAGTAAAAGAGCAGGGCCCATCCAACAAAAGAAATATCTATAAACTATAGGGTTCTAAAGTTTGAAGTCAGTGGGAAGGATTTTTAAACCTGATGTAAGCAAAAACCCAAATATGTAATCATCCATGTCTATCATACATTTGTTTCTGACAGGCAAACGGGTGAACCACCTCTAGAGAATGGGTTGATTCCATACCTGGGCTGTGCGCTGCAATTTGGTGCCAATCCTCTTGAGTTCCTCAGAGCAAATCAAAGGAAACACGGTCATGTTTTTACCTGCAAACTAATGGGAAAATACGTCCATTTCATCACAAATCCCTTGTCATACCATAAGGTGTTGTGCCATGGAAAATATTTTGATTGGAAAAAATTTCACTATGCTACTTCTGCGAAGGTAAGCAGTTTTACGTTTATATACCATTCTGTTTGTCTTCTACCTTTTTGTGTGCTGGTCTATTTAGAAATTTTGATGTACTTAGATTTTACGATAAAGGTGTTGAAGAGAGTTATCCTTATGTGGAGATTCTTAGAAACATAAATAAATTAAATTATACATAGCTTCGTAGTAACAATCATTTAGAAAGTCAAAATAGGTATAAATGTGTCATTTGTTGACAAGTTAATGAGGGTGAAATATACACTAAATGCTCTACTGAGACAGGTGGCACTCTATGAATAAGAGAGATAAAAATTCATCACATCAGCAGTGTCTATGCAAGAGTGCAAGTGATGGAAACCTAACATTCAACAGTTGTCTTGCCACACTTGTGCCACACAGTGTTTCATTTTGTTAAGGAATTGGCAAGATATTTTAACATCATTTAGATGTAATAAAAGAAGCTCTGTTGCTAAGAAAAAAAAAACTAGTAACTACTTACTACAAATAAATATTAGCTTTGGTCTTTGTGACTAAGTAGTTTAAAGTTTTGTTAAAATACATCTACAGCTGGACACAATGGAACACACCTGTAGTCCCTGCTACTTGAGAGGCTGAGGCAGGAGGATCGCTTGAGCCCAGGAGTTTGAGGCTGTGGTGAGCTATAATTGTGTCACTTCACTCCAGCCTGGGCGACAATGTGAGACCCCATCTCTAAAAGAAAAAGAAAAAGAAATCTGCAAATAATATAAAAGATAACTAATGGTTTTAAAACATTGTCAATAAGTTTATGTGCAATAGGTGTAAATAAGTGCAGTGGCATACAGTTAAGACATAGATGACTTGAGTGATCCAGGGGAAGTGCCACTGAACTTGGCTTTAAAGGAAAGGTACAATTTGGCCATTTATTTGTAAAGTGCTATGAAATTGTACAAGGGAAAGCCAATTTCCTGTTTTTAAGAAGTAAGGAACTATGAAAGTAATCCGTTTTTCAGTCATTTACTATGACTAGGTCAGGTTTAATTTCTTTTTCTGCATGTTTTATTTGCTGTCAGGCATTTGGTCACAGAAGCATTGACCCGAGGGATGGAAATACCACTGAAAACATAAACAACACTTTCATCAAAACTCTGCAGGGCAATGCCTTGAATTTCCTCACGGAAAGCATGATGGAAAACCTCCAAAGTATCATGAGACCTCCAGCCTTCTCTAACTCAAAGACCGCTGCCTGGGTGACAGAAGGGATGTATTCTTTCTGCTACCGAGTGATGTTTGAAGCTGGGTATTTAACTATCTTTGGCAGAGATCTTACAAGGCAAGACACACAGAAAGCACATATTCTAAACAATCTTGACAACTTCAAGAAATTCGACAAAGTCTTTCCAGCCCTGGTAGCAGGCCTCCCCATTCACATGTTCAGGACTGCACACAATGCCCGGGAGAAACTGGCAGAGAGCTTGAAGCACGAGAACCTCCAAAAGAGGGAAAGTGTCTCAGAACTGATCAGACTGCGCATGTTTCTCAATGATACTTTGTCCACCTTTGATGATCTGGAGAAGGCCAAGACACACCTCGTGGTCCTCTGGGCATCGCAAGCAAACACCATTCCAGCGACTTTCTGGAGTTTATTTCAAATGATTAGGTGACTAACACCATATCCATTTTTTTTTTAATTTTAGTAGAACGTAGAAATTAAACCATTTTAATTTTAAGAAAAGAAGCCTCATAGTACTTTCTCATGCCATCAATCAAGAACGTAGCACTAATGCGTGTTAGTGTTTCACATGTTTGAGTTCATTCAGTCCTCACAAAAACATAGGCAGCTATGACTGGTAAAAGTGTTTTATAGAAACAAAGGCAGTCCCAGAGAAAGAGATGTCACCCCAAGTCACAGAGCTTGTATGTGCTCGTGTTGGGGTCAATTCAGGCTGCCTGGTCCAGAGCCCTCACTCTTAACCCCATACTGTTCTTCACGACACCAACTTAAGTCCATAAATGCAGCTTTCATAATCATAAAAATGTATTTAAGTGATTACTGATTTAATCAGGTCAGTGACTATGCCTATTTATTTGTTCATTCACAGTTTGTTTTCACTGAATTAGGAATTGCTGTTCTTCTGTTTTTTGACCAAGTGTGAGAGCTATGAATCAATCATAATCAATTTTTATTGATACGAGACTTAGCTAGGTTTTGCTTTTTAAAACTGTATGTAATAGGAAAAAAAACTGTAATAACATATGTTTTACATAACATGATTTCTCTCCAAAGTGTTAATCTTTTGGGAATTTGAAATTAGAATGGTCTATTATTGAATTATTCCAATTAAATTAGATATTCAGTATCATGTAGACACAAAATTGCTACTCCATAGGATTGGGAATGCCAAATTTCTATTGATAGCTGATGACTTTAGGTCTTATAAAATATTTTAAAACTTAATTTCAGGTGTGAGAACTTATTACTAATTTGTCACAAATGTTGACTATCTTCCAAAGTTATTACTTGAGAAAGCACATCCAGAATAAATTCACATATTTACAGCAGGCATACAACATCAATTTAACATCATAAAGGAAATTGTAGCCATATTTTATGATAGTTTCACAAATACTTATCAGTCAAACATTTTGAGACTCAACTTACTATAATTTTGTTATGTAGCTCCCTAGCCATGTCTAATCCTTATTAGAAACACTTGTTTATAAAAGCCCTGACCAAAGTTTAATTTTTATGTAGCAAGGCCCCCTTTTTTTTTTTTTTTTTTTTTTTTTTTTTTTTTTGAGACGGAGTCTTGCTCTGTCACCAAGGCTGGAGTGCAGTGGCGCAATCTGGGCTCACTGCAACCTCCACCTCCCAGGCTCAAGCAATCCTCCTGCCTCAGCCTCCCGAGTAGCTGGGATTACAGGATCCCACTGCCATGCCCGGCTAATTTTGTATTTTTAGTAGAGACAGGGTTTCACCATGTTGGCCAGGCTGGTCTCAAACTCCTGACCTCATGATCCACTCGCCTTGGCCTCCCAAAGTACTGGATTCTTACTAATATCCAAGGACATAAAACGCAATTACAAATGTAGTAAACGCAAACAGGACTATCCCTTTCTCTTCTCCCCTGATATCTTCACCGTCTAGTCAAAAGGAGGGGGAAAGGCCTATTTGTTTGCAGATCTCGAAGTAAGGAAAAAGTTTATTTTCTGTACATACATTTTTTCTCTTAACTTTTAATAGGAACCCAGAAGCAATGAAAGCAGCTACTGAAGAAGTGAAAAGAACATTAGAGAATGCTGGTCAAAAAGTCAGCTTGGAAGGCAATCCCATTTGTTTGAGTCAAACACAACTGAATGACCTGCCAGTATTAGGTGGGTATACTTGTTATGTTGCGTTTCATTTTCTATGTCCTACTACTTTAACAATAATGACCAACTTCAATTACATACTTACTGAATTCTAGGCATTAAGCTAAGTATTTCATATGCGTTTTCTTGGTTAATCCTCACAACAATCCTGTGACTTGGGACTATTACTATTCATTTGTACCAAGTGAGGAAACTGACACTTAGAGGTTAAGCTGCAGCCAGGGTAGAATCAAATACATCATTATGTGGGATCGTGTTCTCTCAGCTACCACCCTTCACTGCCACACTATGTTTCTCTTATTCCTCTTACCACTAATCTGATGGTTAATGGAAGTATATTAGTCATTTTCATAAAATAAAGGAGGGAAAAGAACCATTAAGAAACCACAGTTACCTGCATGGATTGAGTGATGGATTTGAAGCTTCTTTGATTTTTCTTTGTTCTGCTTTTCTATATTTTATAGAAATATAGCAATATGACATTTTTAATTTAATTTTTTTTTTTTAGACAAAGTCTCGTTCTGTTGCCCAGGTTGGAGTGCAATGGTGTGATCTTGGCTCACTACAACCTCTGCCTCCTGGGTTCAAAGCACTCTCCTGCCTCAGCCTCCCAAGTAGCTAGGATTACAAGTGCACGCCACCACTCCTGGCTAATTTTTGTATTTTTAGTAGAGACGGGGTTTCACCATGTTGTCCAGACTGGTCTCGAACTCCTGACCTCAAGTGATCTGCCTGCCTCGGCCTCCCGAAGTGCTGGGATTACAGGCATGAGCCACTGCACCCGGCCAACAATATGATATGTTTATAGGAAGAAAGTTTTCTTTTTTTGGTTATTTTATTTAAGGAGGCAAGAAGCTTAGGCTCCTTGTTGGGTCTGACTTGGGAGACTTTGGACATGTCAGTCTCTTTTGGGGGCCTTCCTTTTCTTATCTGTAAAATAAAATGCTAACATTCTGGGATTTTTTACACAATCATGTGATGAGCACCCTAAAACATGACAGTTAAAGGATAAGTCTAAAAGGTCAGGCTGGACCTCTCGTGAGCTCTCTATATTTCAGCCATTTTCAGGTTGGTTCTTTTTGTCCCTTTATGCCTTTACTAGGCAGCAGGGATCGCCACACAACATCAGATAGTATATGGATAAAAATAGGTTCTTGTAAATGTTGAACTGAAGCTGCAGTAAACACCTAGAAAAAACATATGTCTATATCAGTGTTATCAGTATATTCAGTCTCAGAAGTCCTCAGCATAATAAATCTCAGAAGTGATAAACTTTGAATAATTTATATAAAATGTATTACTGATTTTCCAGTTTTATTAGATGATTACTTTTCTATAAAATGATGGAATTTTGTTTCCCAATTATGACCCAGATGATTATCTCTTAATCAAAAGATTATTATTAACTCAGAGGATCCGATTTAAAAATACATTCAGGCCGGGCATGGTGACTCACACCTGTAATCAAAGCACTTTTAGAGGCTGAGGTGGGCGCATCGCTTAAGCCTAGGAGCTCAAGAGCAGCCTGGCAACACAGCAAAACCCTGTGTCTACAAACAATAAAAAGAAGAAAATTAGCTGGGTATGGTGGCAGACGCCTATAGTCGCAGCTGCTCAGGAGGTTGAGGTGAGAGGATCACTTGAGCCTGGGAGGTTGAGGTTGTGGTGAGCCATGCTCATGCCACTGCACTGCAGCCTGAGCAAGAGAATGAGACCCTGGCTAAAACAAAACAAAATAAGAAAATTCAGACACAGTTGAATCATTGATAACAACATCATGGTAACAGAAAGAAAGTTTGGGAAATGTTTATCTGATCAGCTTCCCATACCCTGTTCATATTACAGGACTGCAGAACACCATCACCACACAGTCCCTTTGTGTTATGCACTGCCAGGCTGTCTGTAGTTCAGACTCTATATCATACGACCTTCAAACACTTGCTTTGTTCTTCTCTTCCTTCCTCCCTTCCTTCTTTCATTTTTTACCTTTTTTTCTTTTAAAATATTTAGAAAGCATAATCAAGGAATCACTGAGGCTTTCCAGTGCCTCCCTCAACATCCGGACAGCTAAGGAGGATTTCACTTTGCACCTTGAGGACGGTTCCTACAACATCCGAAAAGATGACATCATAGCTCTTTACCCACAGTTAATGCACTTAGATCCAGAAATCTACCCAGACCCTTTGGTAAGTGCCTGCTCATTGAAGTTCGATATCCAGGTGATAGCTACCTAGATCTAAACAAAGAGGAAATTTACAATGGTAGAATTGATTTTATCATTGTAGTCATAGGGATTGTCCTCTTAATCATGTTAAATATTCATATATTTTGGAAAATTTAGATAGTGGTCTGAATTTTTAATTTTTAGACCAGGTATTTGTCATCACACAGTCTTTGCTAGATTATGTTTGCAGTCATGATAATAAACCTGCCACTTTTTT
>NW_016805235.1:215275-245527 GCF_001698545.2 Rhinopithecus bieti | reverse complement strand
CTTTATTTTTATAAAACTGCCCAACAATTATGAAACATGTTCAAATTCACGTTCTAGTGAAACTGCATTTTTTTTTTTACTAGATGTTGGGGTTCTTCAGGTGTGATCATATATCATAAAGGATATTTCAAATGATTATGATTAGTTATGTCTTTTAATAAAAAGGAAATACTTTTCAACTTTTTCTATATCCAAAATTCAGGGCTTTAAAAATGATTATTTTGATTTTCTAAAAACGCTAAAGGTGGTTTTAATATTTTCCCCTTATGTTTTAACTTATTGTTCCTGAAAACTCTATGTCCAGCTTTAACTATCTTCTCTATATTTTTATTTCATTTCATATTAATGAGAAGAGTTTTTTTCAGAGATTAAAAAAGGCGGTTTTTCTGTTATTGTTAAATATACACTATCACTGAACAAATGTAGCTTTTATGTGATATGTTTTAAAGTTAAAACCGGATGGAAATAGCCATTTGAAAGCTTTGATTATGAAACATGCAGAGTGTATTAAGCGCGGCTTGACATTATGTTTTATTTAAATGCTTTTTATCGCTAAATGACTTACAGATGAAAAAAACTAAGGTGGCCTGAGAGTTTAAATGCTGTGTACAACAATGCTTTGATAATATATTTTAAGTATGAGTTATCAGCTATATGTCAATTGATATTTCTGTTTAGTATTTATATGTAAATTATATTTACCTTTTTGCTTATTTTACAAATATTAAGAAAATATTCTAACATTTCATAATTTTGAAATGATTCATCTTTCAGAAATAAAAGTATGAATCTATGTGTATGTATGTATGTATGTAGGTATGTATGTATGTATTTATTTATTTTGAGACAGAGTCTCACCCTTTCACCAAGGCTGGAGTGCAGTGGTGCGATCTCGGCTCACTGTAACTGCCGCCTCCTCAGTTCAAGCGATTCTCATGCCTCAGCCTCCTGAGTAGCTGGGACTACAGGCACGTGCCACCGTGCCTGGCTAATTTTTATATTCTTAGTAGAGACGGAGTTTCACCATGTTGGCCAGACTGGTCTCAAACTCCTGACCTCAGGGGATCTGCCCACCTCGGTCTCCCAAAGTGCTGTGATTACAGACACAAGTCACCGCACCTGGCTGAATCTATGTGTTTTAAATTTTGAATTATTTGGAGTGTTTAAAACATTCACCCACTGATAAGCTAAACAACAATTTTATTCAGGATTCATTCAAAATACTCATATGAATATTCAAAATATTGCAAAATATTCAATGTAATAATTTACTCAAAATCTCCCTCATACTACATAAAATTTATTAGAAGTTTTCATCTTGCTATTTAATATTACCATAGATTTATCCCTTGAGTGGGTTATCTTTTATATTAAGAAAATTAAAGTCATTTAGATGTGGTTCAAGATTAACAAAAATCTATTTTATAGTGAACAGTTATAAACCAAATTTCTAATGTGGTTTCCTAATAGATTTTATGACTTTTAAATGCATCCCACATTTTTCCACATCTTTGTTCTTGTAGAGTAAGGGTTGGCAACTGATCGCACATGGACCAGAGGGTCCCTGCCTCCGTTTTTGTATAGCCTGAAAGTTGAGAATGGTTTTTACATTTTTAAATGGTTAGACAAAAAATCAAAAGAATAAGAATCTTTTCTGACATGTGAGAAGTATGTGAAATTTGGACTTCCACACCCATCAGTCAAGTTTTATTGGGAGGGACGCAGCCTGCCCATTGTTTTCATTCTCGCCCACGCCTGCTGTTGCGGTGCCACTGTGGAGCGGAGCAGTTGCAACAGAGACCATGTGGCCACAAAGCCTGATATATTTAAAGTCTAGTTCTTTACAGAAAATGTTTGCCAATCCCTGTTGTATAGCAATCCCAAAGGCTACTTTGTACTATAATTTTATTAACTTTAAAGAACGTATACATGCATTGGTATATGAAGCATTTTGTCTTTTTTGAAAAAAGCATGTGAGAAGAATACATTTAAAAAGCCATGGATGGCCAGGCACGGTGGCTCATGTCTGTAATCCCAACACTTTGGGAGGCCGAGGCGGGCGGATCACCTGAGGTCGATAGTTCGAGACCAGCCTGACCAACATGGAGAAACCCCATCTCTACTAAAAAAAAAAAAAAAAAAAACTAGCCAGGCGTGGCGGCACTTGCCTGTAATCCCAGCTACTTGGGAGGCTGAGGCAGGATAATGTCTTGAACCCAGGAGGTGGAGGCTGCAGTGAGCTGAGATCATGCCATTGCACTCCAACCTGGGCAACAAGAGCGAAACTCCAACTCAAAATAAATAAATAAAGCTATAGATATAACTTTATCTCAGACAACATTAAGTTATACCTTTATTGGAGCTGAAACCATTCCATTTAGGAAAGATATTTTTATTTTAAAAAGCACCTAAAAGACATTACGATAACCTATTGTAAGATCAAATAGACCTAGGAGGAGAGATGTTCATGGTTAAATCTATTCAGATTCCCATGGGCCAGGGCCAGGTCACTACTCCACATGTCATGCATCATCCCATCATATCCTCAGGAGTCCTTTGAGATTTGTGTTACTATTACCTCTATATTACAGAAGAGAAAGGCAGAACTCCAGAAAGGTTAAGTCACTGGCTCAAGGTCACAATGCTGACAGGTGCAAGAGCTGGGAGTATTGGAATCCAGGTTGCTCCAACTCCAGAGCCACCACTCTTCCCTTTGTGGCAAGTCCAGGTGACAGACTGTCTTGACTCAGGTCATTGAAAAGATACACCACAGTAAACAAAATCCATGATGTCACTTCTGTCTCTAAATTCCCACTGTTTGGGAGGGTCACTTGGTCAGAGGGCGGGGCACTGTAGCTGTCAGGCCTAGGAAGGTCAGGAAGGAGGCTGAGGACTCTAGCTGAGAGCCCGTGAAGAGCCACAGTACTATCAAATACAACAACGTATCAAATACGCTGTGCTCACCTTCACGTAGGACAGTGTCTCTTCATCTCACCAACAGCTTGGAGTTAATTGTGTAATCTCATATCATTTCTCTTAGGCTCAGTGTTATACATTTTTGAGGCAATGGGCTTAAGGTTTTAGCCTTGGTTTTATAAGTGGATAATGGAATACAGCTTCTCACCAGCATCATCTCCACATCACCTTTGTTGATACCAACGCAGAGGCTCGGGCCTATGAAATGAGGTCAAGACAGCAGCACTGATGCTTCACAGACTGTTCACAGCTATTTAAAGTCCTCTAGTCTAAGCCCTCATTTTAGTTAGAAACTGATATTTGGTGAAACAGAGGTGATTTTTGTTTAAAGGGTTGCACAGCAAGCTGTAAGGCAGGCCCCAATCTAGAAACCTCCTGTCTGCACATGAAAGGCTGTATCCTCTGAACTAACGCATATGTTAAGGACCGACCTTCTAAATAAAGGCATAGGTTTCACAGACTCCACAAAGTCCGTTTCTTCATCTATAAGGCTACATGTGAAAAAAATAATGAATAAATAAAATTAATCAATTAAAAATAAAAATACTAGCCCGGCGCGGTGACTCACGCCTGTAATCCCAGCACTTTGGGAGGCCGAAGCGTGTGGATCACCTGAGGTCGGGAGTTCGAGACCAGCCTGGCCAACATGGCAAAACCCCCGTCTCTACTAAAAATGCAAATATTAGCCGGGCGTGGTGGTGCATGCCTGTGATCCCAGCCACTTGAGAGGCTGAGGCAGGAGAATCTCTTGAACCTGGGAGGCAGAGGTTGCAGTGAGCCGAGATCATACCACTGCACTCCAGCCTGGGCGACAAAGCAAGACCTTTTCTCAAAAAAAAATAAAATAAAATAAAATGATAATAAAAGTAAAAAATAAAATATTCATAAACTTTCACATGATTGTATGAAAACTCCCCACTTTTATTGAAAATAAGGTGCACCCACAATCTTTGGTAGCCTCAACTCCATTTTGAAGAATCAATTTCTCATTGAAAGTTATCCAGCCATCGGTGGCAAAGTTAATTAGAATATGGATTCAATACCTAACAGTTCTGGAGCAAGTTCTCAGGGATTAAATGAATGACAGTTTCAAGAATTACAAGAACTTGTGTGAGAGAATTCATGAGAGAAGTGAGGGGTGGCATGAGGAGGGCTGATCACCTTCCCATTTGCTATTTTGCAGAATTTCAATCCATGGAAAACAGTTAAAGAATAGAGTGAATACACATCACTTTTACCTAAATTCATCCTAATACTTTGCCACATTTGCCTTTACTCAGAAAGATGGTTTGAAAAGTAATTTCAGTTAAAGCTTTCATGTTTAATTTCCTTTCAAGTTTCCAATTTGAAGTTTTATCTCTGGCTCCTCTAATTCTTTGGAGAAGAGCAAGGAATGGGGGGAAGAGGAGGGAGTTGATGGGGTATTGATTGTCTTCTTCCCCACTATCACCAACAAAACATCAAAATGGAACCTTTTTTTCTTGTATTTTCTGGCAAGAAACAATGTAAAACAAACTCCACTGGAAACAGAAATTGTTATTTTAAAACAAAAAAATATGTGCATGTAGGAAAAATGTACAGAAAGATACTTTTCCTCATAGTTTTTCTTGGAGTGTGTTGGTGAGAAGATGGTTGGGGGCAGATGAAGGCACACAGGGATATCACCTTGGTGAAACATTTGGTGCTCCAGGTAACAGTGTGCCAGGGCCATGGGGAGGTATTGGAGCGAGGTCAGGTGTCCCTGGGAGTGCTTTCGCCACAGACACGTAGCAATCAAACAGTCAGCAGTTTCTCAGAAATTTGGCTGTAAGAAATTTACTTCATCACTTCTCTGGAGTGATTCCAGGGAATGGCAGCTCCCCAAGGAGGGCAATCATAATTTATTCAACTGCATAGACCATCAAAGCTTCCAACTGACGTGTTAAACATAGCAGGAGCTCAAACAGTTGAAGACGGTGATGGAATAAGAGTGTTATTTGTGCAGAGGCGTTGGGCACTTTGGGGTGTCTGTTTTTCTCCTTAGCCTGAGCTCTGGTGAGTTGCAAACACTTTGGTTGCTTTACTAGCAGGACTTTTTGCTTGTCTATATTGATCTCTCACTCTATTGAAATATTGGGAAAGAGTTACACACAGAATTGAGAACACAGTTGGCCGGTGCTCAGGCCCACGCTGCGTGACAAGGCAGGTTTACTATTTGCTGAAACAAAGTGGAGGTGGAGAAGGCATCAGCTCTGTGGGCAGCTGAGCAGGTTGCTGACGGGGCTCAGAGACACAGAGAGGTGGGCCCCGTTGGCACAGTCACTAGTCTGGCATGGGGCAAAGGCCCGGGGGGGAAGCAGACAGGGTCTTCTTTGACCCTCAATCCAGTCATTGATGTACTGAATCTCCTATTTATTTTCTATTTTTCATTAAGTAAGTTTCAGAAATATTCAGCCTGCTGAAGGTCTAAGCCTGCTTCTGGTTCCAGTCAGGCCTTTGCTTTGCAGCACAATGAAGAAACCCACTCATTGTACAGTTTTCTGGGGTTGGGGGACCGCTCCATCATGCTGGCCACCTATTTGATTTCTCCTTTTATTATAATTAGGCCAAGTAGCTTGTCTCATAATAATGAAAGCTTACTTCCAAAGAAATAGTGTCAGGATGTATGACTTCTTTCAATTCAGCCATGTTTAAACAGTCCCCAATGTATAAGCAGTATGTTTCAAAGATTCACTCTGAATAGAATATTTGGGACTCAGAAAACATTTTATTGAAGAAATTATGCTATGGATGGGACTTAGGTTCCCAGAGCAACAAACAAAAGTCAGTGTAACCCGTAATATCATGAGTCACTCTGTTTTGAATAATTTTACAGTGCAAAAGTAAAGAAAGGGAGAAAACCCATTGTTGAAATATGAATACTTTAATTTGACTAATAAATAGTTTTAATTTATCTTGAAAACAGATGTCTTTTTTTTTTGTTTTGAGACGCAGTCTCGCTCTGTCGCCCGGGCTGGAGTGCAGTGGCCGGATCTCAGCTCACTGCAAGCTCCGCCTCCCGGGTTCACACCATTCTCCTGCCTCAGCCTCCCGAGTAGCTGGGACTACAGGCGCCCGCCACGTCGCCCGGCTAGTTTTTTTTATTTTTTAGTAGAGACGGGTTTTCACCGTGTTAGCCAGGATGGTCTCAATCTCCTGACCTCGCGATCCGCCCGCCTCGGCCTCCCAAAGTGCTGGGATTACAGGCTTGAGCCACCGCGCCCGGCCCGAAAACAGATGTCTTAAAAGAGGATGGGAGATAAGATTCTGAAGGAGTCATTTAGGAATTTTCAAAGGAGGCACTTTCACAGGAGGTGATTTAGTATCATAGAGTCTCCAGGTTATAGGTAAAAGCAAATCCCTTAATTTGTAGCTGAGGAAAACAAGAGGCAGAAGACTATTTATCATTTAACTTCAAAGCTTATCCTTTTATTTACCTTTCATTCAGCTTTGCCAGTAAAGGGAGGGAGGTGGAGGGGAGAGGGCTGACGGCACCATACAGAGGAATTTGAGGAAGTGGGAAAGACCAGTGTATTGGCCTGCTAGGGCTGCGGTAGCGAAGGATCCGGGAGCGGGTAACTTCTACGGCAGACATGCATTTTCTCAGGCTTCTGGAGGCTGGAGAGTCTGAGATCAAGGTGCTGGCAGGTTTAGTTTCTCCTGAGGTCCCTCTCCTTGTTGTGCACATGGCAACCTTCTCCGTGTGCCCCCACACCGGCTTTTCTCTATAAGCAGGCATCTCGAGTGTCACTTTCTCTTCTTATAAGGACACGGGTCCTGTTAGATTAGGGCCCCACTCTTGTGACCTCATTTAACCATAATTACTCGTTACGGGCCCAGTCCCATTCTGAGGTACTGGCAATTTGGGCTTCAACATATACATTTGAGAGGAACAAAATTCAGCCTATAGCATGCAGAGAGAGTGGAAAAAAGCAAGAATAAAGTTAAAGAAACTGTAGTACTATTAAGGTGCCAAGTGAACAGAGCAGAGCCCACTGAGCAATGGCAGGGAAGAAGGGAGCCGGGGGCTTCTGCTGGTTCCTGAATCAGCCTGACCTGTGTGGGGTGTGTGTGTGTGTGTGTGTGTGTGTGTGTGTGTGTGTGTGTATCTATGTGAGGGCGACAGAGGGAGGTGTGGAAAGTGACTAAAGAGCCTAAATTCTCATCCTCATGCGTTTCACTTTTCCTTCAGGGCTGGAAATACCCAGTGCCATCCCGCACAGACTGAATAGACCTTTCTTGAAAGAAGACATACAAATGGCCAAGAAGCATAGGAAAAGAGGCTCAACAGCTCCAACAATCAGAGAAAAGCAAATCAAAACCACAATGAGGTATCACCTCCGCCCTGGTAGAATGGCTGTTATCAAAAAGATAAGAGACAACGAAGGGTGGCAGTGAGGGTGTGGAAAGAAATGAACCTTTCTACACTGTTGTTGGGAAGGTAAATTAGTGCAGCCATTATGAAAAACAGTATGGAAGTTCCTCAAAAAATCAAAAATCAAGCTACCATATGATCCAGCAATCCCACTTCTGAGTATATTCCCAAAGGAAATGAAAGTGGTATCTTCAAGAGATACCTGCACTCCCATGTTGCAGCATTATTCACAATAGCCAAGGTATGGAAACAGCCCAAGTGTCCTTTGGTGGCTGCATGGAAAAAACAATGTGGTATGTACATACAATGGAATATTACTCAGCCACAAAAGCAAGAAATACTGCCATTTGAGAAAATACGGATGAACCTAGAGGACAACTGCTATGTGAAATAAGCCAGATGCAGAAAGACAAATACTGCATGATTTCACTTATATGTGGAATCTTAAAAAGTCAAATTCATGGAAGCAGAGAGTAGAATCATGGTTACTAGGGGGCTGGGGGTGGGTGGGGGTTAAAAGGACAAGGAGATATTGGTCAAAGGATATATATTGGTCGAAGGTTATACAAACCAAGTTCTGGGGATCTAAAGTATAACATGAGTAGTGTTGGATGTGCTAATACAAAAAAAAGAAAGATAACATAAATATGTATTCATATCCAGAGCCCACCCCACTCCTGTTGTTTTCCTCTGGAGTAGGCAAATGCAGAACATTAGGGATCACAGAACAAATCTCAGCCTCACTTGATAAATTCTATTTCCATGCAGGCAGTAGGTCCCTTGGAAGGTAACTGATGACGATATTCTAATTACTCAGCACCTACAGCATTCATTCAACCAGAAGGACTCACATTGGACTGCTGGTCTAGTCCAACATTATTTTATTCTGACATTTGAGAACAAGGCAAAGCAAAAGTATGAAGTATGTTTTGTGTTTGGTGCTCCCTTCCTCATCTCACAGTGCCCATCTGTCATTCAGGAAAGAATTGAGGGCTGCTGAGTGCTCAGGCTGTACCAGGCTCAGTGCTGAGAGCATGGATTTATAGAAATGGGAAGACCCTCTCCCTGCCCTCAAGGCACTCAGAGTCTAGTCCAAGCATTTTAAAAGGATCTAATTCCAACTCCATACATACCAAAGGGTGGATTGAAAGTATTTTATCTTCTGAGGTGTGGGTATTTAGAGTGTAACTTCTAAGTGCAGAATGTAAAGACTTCACTCTAGATTAGGGGATTTCTATCTTTCTTATATTTTAAATAGACAGGACTTTGCCATATTGCCCAGGCTGGTCTCAAAACCCCTGAGCTCAAGCAATCTTCCTGCCTCAGGCTCCCAAAGTGCTGGAATTACAGGCATGAGCCATCATGCCCCGCCAATATTAGGGGATACTGAGTGGCAGGTGGGTGATACTGTTCTAGGAAAGTGAAGACGTCTTTTGTTGCAGTCAGACTGGGGGGGGTCATGGCTCTTTGGAGACTGGCCCTGCTTCGAGGACATGATGGCTGCTTCTTCTGTTTGACTGCTCAGTCACAAAACACCAAGGGGTAATTTTCTTTTAAGCTCTTTTCTTTACTTATCAAAACTCTGTAGCCTGACCGGGAGTGGTGGCTCATGCTTGTAATCCCAGCACTTTGGGAGGCCGAGGCAGGTGGATCATGAGGTCAGGAGATCGAGACCATCCTGGCCAGCATGGTGAAACCCCATCTCTACTAAAAACACACAAAAAATTAGCCGAGCATGGTGGCACATGCCTGTAATTCCAGCTACTTGGAAGGCCAAGGCACGAGAATCGCTTGAACCCTGAGGTTGCAGTAAGCTGAGTTCTTGCCACTGCACTCCAGCCTGGTGACAGAGCTAGACTGTCAAAAAAAAAAAAAAAAAAAAAACCAGCACAACTCTTTAGCCCTTATCATCACTCACTTGGCATGTGAATCCTGCAAAACCATGCTGAGGCTCAGTGCTCCAAATTAAAAACTCTCACTGGATGTCTTCCAATGCTGTCTCATGGTGTTTGAAATTTTGGCAGGTGATCTAGAGTCAATAGTGGCTTACAAAGTGTTCACCTTGGTTACCTCTGCTGAAATGATGTAACCATCTCTCTATTCGTGGTAAGTCAGCATTTGAATCTAAAGTCACTTTAGGGGAGTGGCAAGGCTGATGGGTAAGAATGCAGAAAACTGAAGTCTTGTCCATATATGGCATGGTACACACACACACACACACACACACACACAAATATAAGTAACGCTTTGCATTTATACAAAATAAAAACAGGGAAAGACATTTCCAAATAACAACAATGAAAAAAAATTTCGGCCGGGCGCGGTGGCTCAAGCCTGTAATCCCAGCACTTTGGGAGGCCGAGACGGGCGGATCACGAGGTCAGGAGATCGAGACCATCCTGGCTAACACGGTGAAACCCCGTCTCTACTAAAAAATACAAAAAACTAGCCGGGTGAGGTGGCGGGCGCCTGTAGTCCCAGCTACTCGGGAGGCTGAGGCAGGAGAATGGCGTGAACCCGGGAGGCGGAGCTTGTAGTGAGCTGAGATCCGGCCACTGCACTCCAGCCCGGGCGACAGAGCGAGACTCCGTCTCAAAAAAAAAAAAAAAAAAAAAAAGAAAAAAAATTTCGAACTCTAGATGGCAAACTAAAAGTGAGGCAGGCCAAAGGAATTTGAGAAGAAGCAAAAGATTCAGTAGCCCCTTTGCTCTTAGAGATGTATTTCTCAGACCTTCTAAATCTATAAATACTGCTGTAATATGCAATCCCCCATCATGTATGCCTGCCACATATTACATATATTCTGCTTATATTACATATCTATAGAATTCTGTTAAGATGCTGATGTTGGGCTGATGGTCAGGTGTCTACCTGCTAGGTGAGTGCCTCACTCGTGTACACAAACCTCAGTTGGCAAAACCACAAATTCCTAAATGTTGTGAGCACTGGGGGACCTTCCAGAATGGTCACAATTGTGAATGGCAGATCCTCAAGGGTGCATTCTATGGAACTCTCCATGACGATGGGACAAAGACTTCAGGAAAAGAAGTGATGACTCACAGATTAAATACGTCCTTGGCATGTATTCTGACTGATGATTACTTTAAAGAGTTTCTTCTGATCAAATTTTCTATAAAATAAACAAGATCATATTATTGTCCCTCAGCATTTCTAAGCTATGTTGATAAATGTTGAAAAACTACTGAACCCACATGAAAAGAATTTTATATTATTGTTGGAATCTAGGAAAAAATTTCAGGTCAGAGTATGTTAATTTGTGTCAGATGCTGAGAAGATCGCAAATGGACACATACAGACATACATACGATGAAGAAGAAAGAAAAGATAAAAGAGAGCAAGATGAAAAAACACTGCAGGGACCAGATGGGGAAGGCAGACTGGAGTGATTACCCCTGGGTGATTCTTCCGCACATTCCAAGCTCAAAGAGCCTGTACTATGGGGCACCATCACTCTTCACTAAAAGGAAGTTGTCCACATAATTCCAGTAAGGTATATATGACCAGAAGAATTCTCTGAGAGAGAAAAATCAATAAGAGTGAGAATTTCAGAAAGTCTTTGATACATTAAAAAAAAAAAAAGAATTTTAATCATCATGAAATTGACACAGAAATAATCCTGCTTGAACATGAATGAGGAACTTGCTTGGAGCCAGTAATCAACACAGGAATGGGCTAAGTCCCCTCACCAACTATAAGCCTTATTAAGAAATGCTACTTCTAATTGAGAAATCTTGTGTTGTTTTAAAACAAACAACAACAACAGCAACAACCTAGCAGCACATTTCAGGGGTTGTATTGTTGCTATATCACAAATTTCCCCAAACTGTAGTGGCTTAAAACAGCAAACTTTAACTCATGGCTTCTGTGGGCAGCAACCCAGACCTGCTCAGCTGGGTGCCTGAGGTTCAGGCTCTTTCCGAAGGCTGCAATCATCTGCAGGCCAGATGGGGACTGAGGAATCTGCTTCTGGACTCATTCATGTAGGTACACATGCGTGTAACCTAAGCTCAGACGTGATATCCCATCATTTTTGTGGTATATGACTTGAAAGTCAACAATTTCAGTCCCCACACAAGGGCGTGAACAGCAGAAGTCTGGGGTCGCTGAGGACCATCTCAGAGGCTGCTGGAGCCCACATCTGCACCAGGAGGCCTGCATGCACTGCTCTGCTCCTCCACCTCTTAGCCTCATGGTCTTAGCTCTCTCTATGCCTTGGTTTCCTCCCCTTTAGGTTCTGAGAACCTAAAGCTGTTATTATGAGGAGTAAATGAGTGCTTTGAAATGCTGGATGGCACCGAGAAAACTGTACAGAAGTTTCATTTATTACAAGGGATTGCTTAATGCTCTGGGTTTCAGAATGTTATGGGCATAAAAATAAGAACTTTCTGTAGTAGTTTACACAGTAGGCAATATATCTGTTAGTGCATTATCCACAGAGATGTTCCACTGAAATAGAAATAAAATGGCTTAACATCAGCAATAGCAGAATTATAAATGGCTGCTGAGACAGAGTGTGACTGGAATTCCCCTCTCATGGCATGGAGCACAGAGAAAAGGGGACACACGAACTAAGTATCACCTTGAGAAGTCCTTCAAGAGCTTGAAGAGCAGCAGCTTTGTCCTATTTCTGATGTCCCCACTCCTATTCCTAAGGCTAAATCTCTTAACTTTGACCTTCAGAAATAATATATTTGAGCACTGCCCATTTTAGCCCAAGGTCACAGAATTCTAATAGGACTAAAGTCAAAGTAAACATATCTCTGCAACTCAGTATTGATTTCAGGGGACAGCTATGCCTCCCTAACAGACCTGAAAACCATGCAACTGCCAGTAAAGAGAACTTAGACAGCACTCTGATGATCTGCTTGTCAGGCTGGGAAGTGTAAAAACAAGAGAATTCTGAGCCAAACCGCCAACTTCTTAAAGAGGATCATCATATAAGGCACAGGGTACAGCTCCCAAAATAGGTCTTCTTCACCTTGTGCAGCATGAGAAGTTTACAGACTTCATAAGTCTTCACTCTGTCCTTCAACCCATGTGTTCAGGACAGTGGATACATCAATCACCTAGAAGCTGTGGTAATTAATAAAGCTTAGTGATAGGACATGACATAGGAATTCCGTTGAGATTTCCCTGGATCAGACCTTTTGATTTATTAAATCAGAATGAAATTTCAGGTGTCTAATTCCACCCAATTGGATTGGTAGAGAATAATAGTAATGATAGCAAACTTATTGCATGTTTATTATCTGTTAGACACTGTACTGAGGGCTTTGTTGAGTGTCCATTCGACCCTCTCAGTCACCACAGGAAGTATATAATGTTATTAGCTCTTTTTACATATGAGAAAACTGAGACTTATAGAAGTTAAATAATTTGTGACCAGTCATCTGAACCCCAGAGATCTGACCTGAAAGCCCATGCTCTATACCACAAAACTAATGACTATAGAATAAAGAACTTAGAATTCTCAAACTGAATAACTGATGTGTGTGTGTGTGTATATTTCTTTTCAATGAGCAGGCTGCTGTCTTTAAAATACTAGAGTGGGCTGGACAGGGTGGCCCACACCTGTAATCCTAGCACTTTGGGAGGCCGAGGCAGGTGGATTACTCGAGCTCATGAGTTTGAGTCCAGCCTGGCCAACGTGATAAAACCCTATCTCTACCAAAAATACAAAATATTAGCTAGGGATAGTGGTGCATGCCTGAAGTCCCAGCTCGGGAGGCTGAGGTGGGAGGATGGGCTGCGAGGTTGAGGCTGCAATGAGCCGAGATTGAACCACTGAACTCCAGCCTGGGCAACAGAGTGAGACCCCATCTCAAATAATAATAATAATAGTTGAGTGAGGAGGAGATAGATTACAAATTGAGTAGCATTTCCCAGTAGGCACCAAGGCGAAGCCCCAAAGACCTTCTGCTATTTTTCACATGAAGGGAAAGGTAGATGTTATTTAGTGACAGTTGGTTTGGAGATGGGAAGATTTTTCTTTCAAAGCCAGAGCCATCATTGAGGACATAATATTACTTTTGGAAAATCTAGGGTCTCAGTGGGGCCAGACCACTGAAGACCAACACTAACATGTTAATGATGTTGGCAATTTAAAACTTACATCTCACCTCTTTAGCCTCTGACTCTGGTGAAGATGGTGATGGAATTCTTTTCGGGGAAAGAAAGATCTGAGGTATACCAGCTAGGTTTGACAAAATGGCTAAGGCGAGAAGGGGAGGAACATTGCTTTTCTTCCTTTCCTGCGCCCTCTCTGAGCAGAGGTGTGAAGAGGGAAGGACTAGAGACCAGAACAAGAGAGTCAAATACAAACAGCTGTGCTTGGAGACCCTATAGAAGATGAGGCCGCAAAGTGGTTTGATGTGTTGTGTTTCAGCTGAAAACATAGTGTACAAGGCTCAGATAACTGTAATAAAAACTCCCATTTGCCCAACAGTGAACTATCCAAAGAAGAAATCAAGAATACAATTCCATTTACAAGAATAAAAGTTACTCAGAAATAAATTTAACCAAATAGATGAAAGATCTGTACACTGAAAATTATAAAACATTGATAGAAGAAATTGAAGAATATACAAATAAATGAAAAATGCTTCATGTTCATGAACTGAAAAAAATACTACTGTAAAAATGGCTATACTATTCAAAGCCATCTACAGATTCAGCAGGGTTCCTATCAAAATTCTAATGACATTTTTCATAGAAATGTAAAAACAATCTTAAATTAGTATGAAACCACAGGAGATCCCAAGTAGCCAAAGAAGTCTTGAGCCAAAAGAACGAAAGTGGAGAAATCACACTACTTGATTTCAAAATCTACTATAAATCTGTAGTAACCAAAACAATATAGTACTGGCACAAACACAGACATATAGAGCAATGGAATGGAATAGAGAGCCCAGAAATAAGTCCACACATCTACAGTCAACTGGTCTTTGACAGAGGTGCCAAGATCACACAGTGGGGGAAAGGACAGTCTCTTCAATAAATGATGTTGGAAAACTGGATATCCACATGCAGAAAAATGCAATGGACACTTATTTCACCCCATATACAAAAATCAACTCAAAATGGATTGAAGACTAAATGTAAGAACTCAAATGGTAAAATTATCAGAAGAAAAAATAGAAAAAAAAGCTTCTTGACTTTGGTTTTGGCAAATTTTTTTTTTTTTTTGTTTTGTTTTGTTTTGAGACCGAGTCTTGCTCTGTCGCCCAGGCTGGAGTGCAGTGGCCAGATCTCAGCTCACTGCAAGCTCCGCCTCCCAGGTTTATGCCATTCTCCTGCCTCAGCCTCCTGAGTAGCTGGGACTACAGGCTCCTGCCACCTCGCCTGGCTAGTTTTTTTATTTTTTAGTAGAGACAGGGTTTCACCATGTTAGCCAGGATGGTCTCGATCTCCTGACCTCGTGATCCGTCCGTCTCGGCCTCCCAAAGTGCTGGGATTACAGGCTTGAGCCACCGCGCCCGGCCTGCAAGTATTTTTTTGAATGTGATCCCAAAACAACAAAACTAAATATAGATACATGGGATTGCACCAAATTAAAAAAACCTTCTGCACAGCAAAGGAAAAGATAATCTATGGAATGGGAGAAAATATTTGCAAACCATTCATATGATAAGGGGTTAATATACAAACTATATCAGGAACTCAAGCAACTTAATAGCAAGAAAACAACACAATTAAAAAATGAGCAAAGGACCCAAATAGATATTTCTCAAAAGAAGGTATACAAAAGTCCAACAGGTATATGAAAGGTTGCTCAACATCACCAATCATCAGAGAAATGCAAATCAAAACCATATTGAGTGATATCATCTCATACCTATTAAGATGGCTATTATCAAAAGACAAAAGCTAGCAAAGGCTGGTGAGAGTATGAAGAGAAGAGAACCCTTGTACATTGTTGGTGGCAATGTAAATTAATGCTGTTATTATAGAAAAACGGTATGAACATTCCTCAAAAAATTAAAAATAGAACTACTGTATGATCCAGCAATCCCACTTCTAAGTATACATTCAAAGGAAATGAAGACTGTATGTTGAAAATATATCTGCATTCATGTTTATTGCAGCACTATTCACAATGGCCAAGACATCCAGGCAACCTTAGATGAATGGATAAATAACATATGACATGCATACACAATGGAATACTGTTCAGCTTTAAGATAGAATTAATCCTTTTATTTAAACAATATGGATATACCAGGAGAACATTATGCTTAGGGAAATAAGCCAGGCACAAAAAGCCAAATACTGCGTGACCTCAATTACATGTGAAATCTTAAGAAGTCAAACTCATAGAAGCACAGAGTAGAATAGTGGTTACCAGGGGCTGGGAGTGAGGGTGGAGATGTGGAAATGTTGGTTATAGGGGACAAAGTTTTAATTAGACAGGAGGAAGGAATACAATTTGGAGATCTGTTGTACAGCATGGTTACTATAGTTAATAACAATGCTCTGTATGCTTGAATATTGCTAAGAGAGTAGATTTTAAACATTATCATTACAAAAATTGGAAGGATGTGAAGGTGATGGATATGTTAATTAGCTTGATTTAATCATTCCACAATGTATACATATATCAAAACATGTATCACATTGTACACCACAAATATATGCAATTTTTCATTTGTCAATTCAAAAATAATAAATAAAAGACAAAACAGAAAACAGAGAACAAATGACAAAAAAAAAAACTCCCATTCAGAAAAGGAATACAATCGTCACTGCTCTGTAGCAAAGCCAGAATCTCATAGGGCAGGCACTGCTGTGGCAGTATGTGTGTGTGTGTGTGTGTGTCCTTAAGTAGACCTTGATCCTACTCTCAACAGAGATGCTTTGTCTGTCCTTCTCTGGGGTCTCTGGATCTACCCTCTGGGCAGTAGGTACTCATTATCTTCACAGTCACATCCGAAGTGGGTTTTGGGGAGGACCCCCTTCTCAAAGCCTATTAAAAATCCACATGTTGACAATTGTTAAGGCTCAGTCAGATTCTGAAGCTGTTATAAGTGCTGCCCCATGGAAAAGGCCAGTATGCATAGAGGGAAAGACAGATAGAAGCAGGTAATATAAGTGAAGAGCTCAATGGCATTTAATTTCCTGCTTCCACTTGTTTTTGCATCCCCAATGAATCCTTTCCTTCCTGCTGCCCAGATTCTCTTTAAATTCTGTAAGATACCCAGTAAATGACTAGCAAGCAGGAGTCTTCATCAATACAATTCTTTAATGAACCCAGCCATAAAGGACATTTCATTCAATGTCACAGACATTCAAACGCTTTAGCCCGTTTTAGAGTTCTAATAACATTTGTCCCATTTTCATTATATAACATCCATTGCACATTTCCAAGGCAAAAAATGAAGTATGGTAGCTGATTTATGAGCAGATGGGTTTACTTAAGAGGGATAGTTTAAAAAAAAGAAAAAAGGATCATACTGCAGTGACTTCTAGGTACCTGGATCTTCCTCCAGGGAGTCAAGTAAGTTTATATCAGTAATAAAAACGTGTACAAAACAAAGATAGTCTAAACAAAATGTGGTATGTATTATTCAGCCTAAGAAAAGAAAGAAATTCTGTCACATGCTACAATAAGACTGAAACTTTTTTTAAGTGAAATAAGCCAGTTATAAAAAGATACATTCTGTATGATTTCACTTACAGGAGTCAAATTCATAGAGACAGAAAGCGGAATGGTGAGTGGAAGGAGGGAGAATGGAGGGTTGTTTAATGACTATAGAGTTTCAGTTTTGCAAAATGAAGATGTTCTGGAGGCAGATGGTGGTGATGGTTGCACAACACTATGAATATACTTAACACTACTGAGCTGTCTATTTGAAAATGATTTAAATGGTAAATTTTTGTTACATGTGTTTTACTACAATAAAATAAACCACTGGGGGTGAGATCAATGTTCTGGAACCTTGCTGTTATTAGAAAACATATATATTTGTTGATAAATTGATCTAGATATTAGGTCAGAATGTGGGGAAAAGAAAGAGAGATCAGACTGTTACTGTGTCTATATAGAAAGAAATAGACACAAGAGACTCCATTTGGTTCTGTATTTGAGATGCTGTTAATCTGTGACCCTACCCCCAACCTTGTCCTTGCGAGAGACATGTGCTGTGGTGACTCAACGTTTAAAGGATTTTGGGCTGTGCATGGGTGTGCTTTGTTAAACAAGTCCCTGAAGGCAGTATGCTTGTGAAAAGTCATCGCCATTCTCTTAATCTCAAGTACCCAGGGACACGTACACTGTGGAAGGTCTCAGGGACCTCTGCCTAGGAAAGCTAGGTATTGTCCAAGGTTTCTCCCCATGTGATAGCCTGAAATATGGCCTTGTGGGAAGGGAAAGACCTGATCGTCCCCCAGCCTGACACCCGTGAAGGGTCTGTGCTGAGGAGGACCAGTACAAAAGGAAAGAAGGCCTCTTGGCAGTTGAGATAGAGAAAAGTAACTGTCTCCTACCCATCCCTGGACAATGGAACATCTTGGTGTAAAACCCGATTGTATGTTCTGTTTACTGAGAAAGGAGAAAACCTCCTTAGGGCTGAAGGTGGGACATGCTAGCGCAATGCTGCTCTTTATGCACTAAAAGGTTTATGGAGATGTTTACATATGCATATCAAGGCACAGCACTTTTCCTTAAACTTAAGTCACAGAGATCTTTATTCACATATCTTACTGCTGATCTTCTCCCTAGGATGAACCTATTATCCTGCCACTTACCTTTTTCTAAGATGGTAAAGATAATGATCAATAAATACTGAGGGAACTCAGAGACCTGTGCTGGCATGAGTCCTCTGTATGCTGAGCGCCAGTCCCCTGGGCCTGCTTTTTCTTTCTCTATACTTTGTCTCTGTGTCTCATTTCTTTTCTCAATTCTCTTGTTCCACCTAACAAGAAACACCCACAGGTGTGGAGGGGCAGGCAACCCCTTCACAGAAGACCTTCAGACCTGGATATTAAAAATTTAATGATGATAGCTGTTACTAGGTGAGTGCATGTTAATTTTTTCTCCATTGTGGTAGAAAACCACGACACAGAATACATTCTATTTTAGGTCTTTGGGGGCAACTAGAAGATCCTGCTTGAAGCTGGTCATTGACTTGGGGCTCTAGGAGTTCCAGTGCCAAACTCGCCTGCCACATGCTGCCTCTCTGTGCCCTGCTGTCACCTATTTACAGCACACAACGTGGGAGGCTTCCATCCACGGGGGCTGTTCATATGATAGTTGCCTCAGTCAATGGCTTGATTCCAAAGCTCACAAAGTGAGTTTGTGTAAGCTGTAGAGCTAAAAAGATCAGACAGTTTTGCTCAAGTTGTTTTTGTTGTGGGACTTGTTGATACTATCTGTAAAACCTTGAACATCACAGGCAATGTGTACTTACTAGCAGCTGATTAGCTTCCATTAGCTGTTAGTTGAGAGATACTAGATTTAAAATAAAAATATACATTAGTTACATATTAAAGTAGGTAAAGCACAACTACCAGACCCCAGGAGACTATTTCTAGCATTCAGTAATACTTTTTGATACAAACATAAATATTAACTGTTTTAGAAATAAGCATTTTTCCCTAACCAACTGCCCACAATGCCTAATGAAATGGCTTATCTTAACCTAGAGTGAGTATTTTTGAAGTTACATAGCAAGAGGAATGGATCCCCAAAATAGGGTAATGGCATAGTGCTGACATTTGGGTATACAACTCCAAAACCAAAAAAAAAAAAAAGAAAAGAAAAGAACTTCCTAGTGAGTTATCATAATGACTCTGTGTCTTAGATCTAATGCTTTATGTCACACTTAGAATCCATCTTGGCTTTTAGAAATGTCCCTCTAGGTATAAACGTTTATTGGAGAGTAGTTTCTGGACAATGACATTGTGGCAGATAAAAAGTATTACTCCTCTCATTGAGAAGTGGAGTCCATTTGCCCTCTCCTTGAGTCTGGGTTGGCTTGTGGCTTGTTAGGCCAGAAGTAAAGTTGCATTATAAAATCTTAGTGTGGAAGAAGCCTTGCCCTCCTTGAAATCCTGCTTTCTTGGTAAAGGTGATCAAGTCCACCTCTGAACTAAGACATACCCAGATAATACTTCTGAAGATTCAGAGTTTGTCTAGAGTTCTGAACTAAAACAGAAAGGACAAATTTCAGATATTTATCACAATGCTAGGTGGATGGCGAGAACACCATAGAACAACATAGTAGTTAATCTGCTACAATTTAACTGAAAATTTTGTTCAAGCATCTGAAGTCATCGGATGTGCTGTTTTTCTTAGTTGTTCAACTGATTTTGGACATTATGAAGTTCAAGGAAAGATTGTAAGAAGGGGCTAATCCAAGCTAAACATGAGATGGATAATTCATCTAAAGAACAGAATTCAAATTACACTTGATTGCAAACATAAAGGACTAAGCAAAACATGTTGTCTATACTGTTTTATCTTTTGCCATCCTGATCAAATCTTCATAAAATCTCAAAGCATTGCAAAGTTGAAAGAATCTTAAGAAGGAATATCATCATTTATTTCTTGTTTTGAGAAAAATAAGTAGGCTTCTAGGTCCCCTGTTATTACTATGGTTAAATGTTAGGAAGAATTTTGAGAGATAACTCTCAGGTCACAACGGTACCAATTGGATAACTTTCATCATTTTCCAAGTTATTTTAAAAAGGCTATATCTCTTAAGATTAAAACACATTTTAGAACAACTGAAAGGAATGATCTCTATTTTTCAGCTAGTAAGTAAAGAAGGACTTACATAAATAGATGACAGACACATAAACATGTATTATGCTGCATAACATTTTACAGAGGTGAAGTGATTTGTCTGAGGTCTCACTGATGGTAAGTGGTGGAATAAAGACTAGGATTCAAGTTATAATAATTTTCTTTCCCCTAAACCATGCTGCATCTGTATACCACACTGCTCCTGTAGAAACCCATATAAGACATGGACATTTGAGAAATGAACAACTTCAAACAACTTATTGGGTCATTTCTATGATGTTAATCTACTAAAATTTAACTGAAAATTTTGTTCAAGCATCTGAAGTCATGAGGTATGCTGTTTTTCTTAGTTGTTCAACTGATTTTGGACATTATGAAGTTCAATGAAAGACTGTAAGAACTTTTCCACACTCCAGCCCCCATTCCATCTTGAGTTCATATTTTGCTGGCCACACATGACATTTTACAAGTGCTTGATAAATAAATGTCTAATAAAGCATGAGGACTCAAGGTTGGTTCTATAGAGATACATTCATTGAATTGAGGATATGATTTTCCTCTCTTTGTTCTGTTTGGTTTGAAATGGTACACTTTTCACAGCTTATACAACAATAGACTTATACAGAAAGTTAAACTCATGACTGTATCTATTAGAATAAAGAAGTGTCAGAAGTGCTGTGTACATGCATGTGTATTAGAAAGCTTAGAAACGCCAAGCATTTTGACACTAAATAGCTACAAAGCTTCCAAAGTCAACATATGCCAGCAGGTGATATTCAGATCCTGATCAACTTTGGACCCAACAGCAAAGATCAAGGCTGTTTACTGATAAGAGTAGACCTTGAACAATATTTATCAAGGTCTTTTTTTTACTATTTAAACTATGGACTATGGCTGTTTGAGAACATTGACACCAAACCGCACTATTGGCATGTAGCCTTGATCTTGTGTGTATTGTACTTCTTACCTTTATGTTGAGGTAGTTCTATATTCTTAGATTTATAAACTCTAATTAAGTTGCATTTTTAAAAACTGTAATGCTATAGCCACACTTTCGTTAAGAACAAGACCCAAATCATTATGTAATGAATGAGGGAAATGCTATTTACTACAACTTTTAAGAAAGGAAAATCCTATTAAATGAACTCTTCCCACCCCACCTTTTCCTGCTGAGGACCTCAACTGGTTTTGCTTATGGGCTAAGTTTATGATCAGAGGCAGAAGAGATGTAATTGTCTCTATGAATACAGAGAGAGAATTTGGAGTTTGTATTAGTCCGTTCTCATGCTGCTATAAAGAACTACTTGAGACTGGGTAATTTATAAAGGAAAGAGGGTTAATTGACTCATGGTTCTGCAGGGTTGGAGAGGCCTCAGGAAACTTATAGTCATAGCAGAAGGCACCTCTCCACAGGGTGGCAGGAGAGAGAATGAGAGCCCAGCAAAGGGGGAAGTCCCTTACAAAACCATCAGATCTCGTGAGAACTAACTCACTATCATGAGAACAGGATGAGGGCAATTACCCCCATGATTCAATTACCTCCCACTGAGTCCCTTCCACAACATGTGGGGATTATGGGATTACAATTCAACATGAGATTTGGGTGGGGACACAGCCAAACCATATCATTCCGCCCTTGGCCCCTCCCGCATTTCATGTTCTCACAGTTCAAAACATAATCATGCTCTTCCCTTTCAACAGTCCCCTAAAGTCTTAATTCATTCCAGCATTAACTCAAAAGTCCAAGTCTAAAGTTTCCTCTGAGACAAGGCAAGTTCCTTCTGCCTAGAAGCCTGTAAAATCAAAAGCAGGTTAGTTCCCACATACAATGTGGGTACAGGCGTTGAGTAAATACAGCCATTTCAAATGGGAGAAATTGGCAAAAACAAAGGGGCTACTGGCCATATGCAGGTCTGAAATCCAGTGGGGCTGTCAAATCTTAAAGCTCAAAAATGATCTTCTTTGACTCCATGCTTCACATCCAGGGAACACTGATGCAAGAGGTGGGCTCCTATGGCTTTCGGCAGCTCTGCCTCTGTGGCTTTGCAAGATACAGCCCCCTCCCAGCTGCCTTCGTGGGCTGGTGTTGAGTGTCTACAGTTTTTCTAGGTACACAGTGCAAGCTGTCAGTGGATCTACCATTCCGGGGTCTGGAGGATAGTGGCCCTCTTCTCAGAGTTCTATAGGCAGTGCCCCAGTGGGGACTCTGTATGGGGGTTCTGATCCCACATTTCCCTTCCACACTGCCTTAGCAGAGCTTTTCCATGAGCACTCTGCCCCTGCAGCAAACTGCTGCCTGGACATCCAGGTGTTTCCATGCATCCTCTGAAATCTAGACAGAGGCCCAAACCTCAATTCCTCACTTCTGTGCACCTACAGGCTCAACACCATGTGGAAGCTGCCAAGGACTGGGACTCGAAACCTTTGAAGTAATGGCCTGAGCTGTACCTTGGCCCCTTTTAGCCATGGATAGAGCTGAAAGAGCTGAGCTGCAGGGAACCATGTCCTGAGGCTGCACAGGTGGTGTGGAAAGGGAGGGGGGAAACTGCCTGTATGATTCAATTATCTCTACCTGGTCCCTCCCACTACATGTGGGGATAATGGGAACTATAATTCCAGATGAGATTTGGGTGGGGACACAACCAAACCATATCAGAGTTTCAGGAAGCATCTTGTCTCCAAGCAGAGAACATGGAGTTGCTGTGACAGCATAGGTCTGGGAGTGTGGTATGGAAAAAGGTGGCTAAAGAAAAATACCCAATAATGGACAGTTGGAAGGACTTGAAAATAGAAATGTTGGCCAGGCATGGTGGCTCATGCCTGTAATCCCAACACGTTGGGAGGCCAAGGTGGGCAGATCACTTGAGGTCAGGAGTTTGAGATCAGTCTGGCCAACATGGTGAAACCCTGACTCTACTAAAAATACAAAAATTAGCTGGGTGTGGTGGTGCTCACCTGTAGTCCCAGCTACTTGAGAGGCTGAGTTGGGAGATCACTTGAACTGGGAGGCAGAGGTTGCAGTGAGCTGAGATCATACCACTGCACTCCAGCCTGGGTCACAGAGTGAGTCTCTGTCTCAAAAAAAAAAAAAAAAAAAAAAAAAAAAAAAAGAAGAAATGTTGAGTATTCTGTTGCAGTTGTTTGCAATGCTGTAATATTTCTTTCTCCTTCTCCTGCAATCTTCTTTTGTTAACACTGGCTACCAAAATCATGAAGGTTTTCTGTACAGAGTTTTGTGTTTTTTCTTCTAGGCTTTTCTTTTGGGGGAGGGTAGGATGGGTGCAGAAACCACAGAGGTCTCTAAGTTTGGCATCTGTGTCAAGGTAGTATGAATAGGAACCACATACGAGGGCACAGGGATGATCATATATCAAACTGATTAAATAGAAACAAGGAGTTTCAGGTAAGGATGCTAACGAAAATGAGGTCTCCTGGGGATCTGGGGGAATGTTGGGAAGGGCTTTTCACTTCCACAGGACGTAGGATGGGACCTTATCTAGAAGTTAAAAGGAAGAGAAAGCACAGCTACTTCTGGTAGAATTACCTTGTCTATTTGCCTGTCTCTGTCTCTCTCTGTCTCTCTGCCTCTCTCTCTCTCTCTCTCTCTCTCTCTCTCTCTCTCTCTCTCTCTATCTCTATCTCTATCTCTATCTTTAGGTAGGGAGGAGTGTGGTTAACAAATACGTAAATATCTTTACATAACTTTTAATGTTATTACCCTTGCAGAACATTATTAGCTTCTATTTCATTTTACAAATGGAGACACTAGAACTCTGAATAACTTTTCCAGGGCCATCCAGGAACGAGTAACAGAGCTAGGAATTAACTGAGATCTGTCCAACTCCAGGGGAATATTTATTCCACCAGGCTTCACAAAAGTGACATGAACCCTTCTGGAACTTAGGAAGTGCATGCTTATGGGAACGGGGAGAAAGACTGGTGACATATAATCTAAAAATCTCAGTTTGCCATATATTACTGACCCTAAGTATTTATTGATCTATATATTCAGATCCCTAAATAAATTAGTAGGAGCTTTCCAAGGAATTAATTACCTTTGCTATATCATCATTTTTATTTTATCTTTCACCACTAGTTCTTCCCCAGAGTCCATTTTCTTGGGTGAATTTACTCCAGAAGATAGAATGTTTCTGCAATTTTCACAGACATTGGAGGAATTAAAAACTAAATGTATTGAAAATATGGGAAAACATTCATAATTGATCAATGAGGGGTGAGTGAGAGAGAATGTCAAGTAGGTTGCAGTCAAATGGTAGAATTAAATTACTGGGAAAGTAAGAAAGCCAGTTAAATGGAAATGAATAAAGAGGAGACTGGATTTTAATTACAATTACAAGTAACTGAAACATTTGAAGATTTAAGCTAACAATGAGGATTTTTAATTTATTTAAGAAAGAAGAGGTTAAAAAAAAATCTTGTTATGGCTGTTTGTGACAACTAAGGGTGACAGAAGCAACAGCCCAAATAGAAGAGAGCATTGGAGAGGGGACCTCTGAGGCAATTCAAGTGTTTATGCAAAAAACTTCAGAAGCAAACTTTGGCTTAGGTGCAAGATAATGGAAATATGAGAATGTCAGAAGTGTAGGAACATTCAGAGAGAAAAGCGGATTTCTCCCATGCATCCCTTAGTACTGAGAGTGAAAGGTCTGTGGTGGGAGGGTGTGGGGGGAGGAGAGACAGAGAAAGAGAACAGAGAGAGAGACAGAGAGAGAAGAGATTTTAGGAATGAATAGCTAAAGAAGACTATGAAGAGTCAATAAGAAAAAAGGTATTGTCCTAAATGAAGAGCTATAAAGGACAAAGAGGGAGAGATTGTTGAACTTTTTAGAGACAAGAAGGCCTGAGAGAGTGAATAATTATGTAATGGGGTCCTCAGTGGCGCAAACACAAATAACAAAGGATAACTTCACACTGAGTTCTCACAGCGCACAAAGAGATCAAAAGAATCAAGAGTGGAAATAAGAGCGAAATCCAGTGAAAGCTTGAAACAGAGAGGAACAGAAAATAGATTGTCTCTACTAAAAACACAAAAATTAGCCATGTGCAGTGGCAGGCACCTGTAATCATAGCTACTCAGGAGACTGAGGCATCGTGCCACTGCACTCTAGCCTGTGCGACAGAGCAAGACTCCGTCTCAAAAAGAACAAAAAGAAAAAAAAGAATAGAAAAAAAGTAGATAGGCCAACCAGCAGTATGTTAGTGGGCAAAGAAGCGCAGTAGTTCAATGTTAGAATACATCATATGCATTTTGTCATGTAAGTTCCATTATCTATCAAGGGTAGGTACTGCCAGATGAGGTTACTGTCACCTGCGTCCATGTGAAGAGACCACCAAACAGGCTTTGTGTGAGCAACAAGGCTGTTTATTTCACCTTGGTGCAGGCGGGCTGAGTCCAAAAAGAGAGTCAGTGAAGGGAGATAGGAGAGGGGCCGTTTTATAGGATTTGGGTGGGTAGTGGAAAATTACAGTCAAAGGGGGTTTTTCTCTTATAGGCAGGGGCGAAGTTCACAAGGTGCTCAGTGGGGGAGCTTCTGAGCCAGGAGAAGGAATTTCACAAGGTTAATCGCTCAGTTAAGGTGGGGCCGGAACAAATCACAATGGTGGAATGTCACCAGAACCGGCCGTTTTCACTTCTTTTGTGATTCTGCACTTGCTTCAGGCCATCTGGATGTATACATGCAGGTCACAGGGGATATGGTGGCTTGGCTTGGGCTCAGAGGCATGACAGTTACTAAGGCATAGAGTTTAAATGCCTTCACCAAACGTCACTAGCTGGTAAATGAAGTCAGGTGTCAAACCAGGCCTGTCTCCAAAGCCTATGCTCCATCACCATTTACACCTTTGAAGACTTTTTAACTTTAGTATGTATTTTAAGAAACATTTTCTGCATAGCCAAAATATTATCGTATTTCACAAAAATTAATCATAATTTTTTAATATACCCTGTCCATATTTCACAAACCGCCTTTCAAATATCATTTACAGCTGGTCTATGCAAACTAGGATCCTGTCCAAGCCACACTACTGACCTCTCCAATGTAGAAGAGTCTCTTTTTTTTCAATGAGACTGATCTGTTCTATAAAGTGTTTCACCTGAATTTGTCTAATTGTTTCGTTGTGGCAACTGTTTCTTCTTCTATATGTTTCCTATAAACTGAAAGTTATATCTAAAATCTTGATAGGTTCAAGTTAAGTGTTTGAGTTGAAAGTGCATCATAGGTAATGTGTATACACCATAGGCAATTCATTAGGAGATGGATAACACCTGGTTGTTCTACCATTAGGGGTGCTAAGTTTGGCCTACTACACTGACACCCTCAATATTTTTATGTTTTGACATTAGCTATATTACATTTCTGAAAATGCCAATCATATTCAGTCAAGTATTCCTCACCTATACTGCAGGAGATCACAGAAACCGTGACTACATGATACTGATGTCTGGGTAATTTCTAATTCTTATTTGAACAGATAGCTTTGATCATCTCCCTTCATTTTATTAACACAGCTAAGGGAAAGATAGTGGCATGGATTCTTTCCCAGGGCCTATACACCCCCTGGTGGAGACAAGAATAAGTAACCAAATTCCCATACCCTGATGACCTGATGTTAACTTGTCAAAAGGTAACTACAGTAGCACCTTGATTTTGTAAAGATTAACAGGCTCTGTGACCTTAAGTATTTATTGCCAGATAATGACATGTTGGGGGGGAAAAAAACCCATAGCTCATCACTCTTTGTTACCTGATGTGGCTCCTCGCCCATACGTATCTGTCAGTAGGTGGAAAACACATAATTCCTTGTCTTACAGCCTGGGTTGTTGCATCAGATCCAAGTCACTTTGTCAAAGAAGTGAAAATGTAATAAACAATAGTACTCTTGATATTTCTAATTGCTGCCAACCAGTGATATCTGATGCAGTCTTCTCTTTTCTGGCTTACAATTGAATAAGAATACCAGATTCTTGCACTAGATCAATGTAAAAAAAAGAATTTGATATTCCTATCTCCAGTTAAAGAAAAACATAATTTCTTACAGAATTAGGGCCAGTACCTTTCAAATATTCTGCTTTTCTGCCATATCATTTTGATGTAATAAAGTTTCTACGATAGGTTTGAAAACAAAACAAAACAGCAAACATTCAAGGAAAATATATCAAAACACTAAAACACATTAGAACACTCCATACAAGAAAGTTAAATAGAACCCAAACTACCAAATCTTCATACATTAACATTTCATCTGACGATGCTCTTGGCAGTGAGGACAAAAATTATATTTGCTGGATAGCCTTCAGAAAATTACTTAATATGCTGAATACTCACCATATTTGCTGAATATCCTTTAGAAAACTACTTACTCCTTTATAATAATCTACAAAATGAATATTTCAATATCTCTGTACCTACACTGCTAATTACTATTAAGAAATAAGAACAATGTTAGTTACCCAAAACTGTAGGACAATGGAAACTGAACTATGCCAACCAGAAGAAGATACTGACTTTGTCTCTACTCACAATATGATTCTTCATGTCACTTACCTTCTACCCATGAAAATAATGGGGATAAGATTTATTCTGCTTATCTCCGTGGGTTCTCGTGGAAGTCATATTTTTGAAATAATGAATTTTGTATAGGAGCAAAGAGCTTTACAAACCTAAGTGCTGACATAGTAGAGGTATTTCAGGATTTATGTTTATATAGGATTTCACATTGCTGGTATTTATAGATACATCTCCATTTACAAATCAGATGACCCTGTGATTAATGTAAACTGATTTGTATAGTTAAGTCATTCAGACTGGACTTAAAGGGACTTGATAGGGAATCATCAATAAACAACTATTTTATTTTGCAGTTGAATTGGCACCAATATCAATGTTATTTTATACAAAGATAGTCCTGATGAAAGCTGTCTGTGTTATAGGGTTTTGCTTTTCTAATCCTCTAGTGAGCCTTGTTAGAGTTGATGGTGCCCCACCTCTGCCCTGCCACTGGCAAGATTCCATTCACACTTGGTACTTCTCCTGACATGTTACTGTCAGGATAAGGCAGGAGACCACCCCTCATATCGTCTTATGCCCAATTTCTGCCTCCAAAGAAAGAAGAAGTAAAAAGTAAAAGCAGAAATGAAATTCACAGGCAGACAGCCCAGCGCCACACCCTGGGCCTGGTAGTTAAAGATCAACCCCAGACCTAATCAGTTATGTTATCTATAGATTACAGACATTGTACAGAAATGCACTGTGAAAATCCCTATCTTGTTTTGTTCTGATCTAATCACCGGTGCATGCAGCCCCAGTCACATGCCCCCTGCTTGCTCAATCAATCATGACTCTCTCACATGCACCCCCTTAGAGTTGTGAGCCCTTAAAAGGGACAGGAATTTCTCACTCAGGGAGCTCGGCTCTTGAGACAGGAGTCTTGCCGATGCCCCCAGCCAAATAAACCTCTTCCTTCTTTAGCTCGGTGTCTGAGGAGTTTTGTCTGTGGCTTGTCCTGCTACAAGGAGAACGCAATGTTCCAAGGAAAGTTCCCAGTGAGTCAGAAAGTTTTGGAAGTAATATTTAGAAGTATATGGAGAACAATGAGAAAAAAGAACCCAAGAGGAATGGAAGTGAAAGTTTATGGAGTGTTTGGAACTTTATATGGAAAGTTTATGAAAGTTTATTGAAAGTTGGTTGGAGATTTAGAAATATATGAATAAAACAAAAAACTGCCACCACTACTCCACTCTATTTACATATAGTATGAAGATTTTTAAATATTTTGGCATATTTACAATGAGTAAAAGTAAACACCAACTTGCTTACAGCAGGAAGAATAATGAGGAAATAAACATGTTTTTACATGTACTTAAATGCATTTATCTAAGTAAAATCTTAGCTTTGATTGGTGAACCATCAAATGTGGTAAAAAGTGGAATTAGGGGATCTGTTTGCAGGTATAAAATAATAACTTGTCATAAATTTAAAAACTTTTAGAAATGCAAACATCTTTTATAATTTTATTATTTTCACTAATAGATTAAGGTAGCTCCTCCTAGTTTAAAACTAATTTATAGAAAGAAAAAAAAAGAGTTTGTGAGTCATCCAGTGATCCTTTGCATCTGAGAAGGTCGAATCATGTTAATAATATATGCCATGCACTCACTGTAGCAGGAACATGACCTGGAAACCCATCAAGGCTTCTTTTTGCTATTTTCATTACATCCAAAACAAAAGGATTGAGATGTTTGTGGGTAGAGTCTTATGTTAAAAGTAGTTTCTCATTTTAAGAACTAAATATAGAGAACTCCTGATCTCTTGTAAACTTTAGTGCCATTTTAATGTGAAATATACTTAAGATTTTATTTATAAGTAATAAAAACCTATGGAAATTAAGTAATTACTGGTTGAATAACATGCATAAAAGGGTGCTTTTAAGAACTATCCGGAGGAATTTATATCTTTTTTTTCTGAAAAATAATTCCAGAAAGAACATCGAAACTCATGCATGTTTGCAGATATCCTTGTCTGTTTATAAAGGTTATTTGGAAATCTGTAACTCTAGGTCATTTCTACTGCCTTTGCTTGCGTGGAAGATTGCATAAGTGAGTTAATTTAGAGAACAAAAACAATGTATAATGACAAGTGAGAATTTTCTTTGTAAGTTCAGCCAAATTCAGTGGGTAGCCAAAGTCAACAGCTACTTGAACTTGTTTGATTTCAGAGGCATGAGTGCCATATAATTAAAGTCTCTAGTGTCATCTAATTCTCTGCAGTTTTTTATTTAATAAATTATTGCATAGATTTAGAATCTCATTAGCTCCTCTTTCACATTTTTTAGGTGTCAGTAGTCAGGTAACAAATAAATGATGATGTGATATTGCATTCAAAGCCTGAAAATGTTGGAATACGTGAAACTTAATAAAATAAATTGAAAATGTATGTTACAAAGACTTGTATTATATAGAGAGAGCTTATATATAAAAATAAAACCTATAACAATCATACTGTAAGCAATCAGATCGCATGACAAGCGGCCAGGAAACTTTGGCTGTTTCATAGTAAAAAAAAAAAAAGGCCGGGCGCGGTGGCTCACGCCTGTAATCCCA
>NW_016805235.1:205136-214476 GCF_001698545.2 Rhinopithecus bieti | reverse complement strand
TATATATATATATATATAGTATGTTCTTTATGTGTGTGTGTATATATAAAGTTTTTTAAGACAGGGTCTTGCTCTGTCACCCAGGAGGCAGTGCAGTGGCATGAAACTGGCTCACTGCAGACTCAGCCTCCTGAGTTCAAGCGATCCTCCCACCTCAGCCTCCTGAATAGCTGGAACTGGAGGCATGTGTCACCGCACCCTGCTAATTTTTAAAAATACTTGGTAGAGACACGGTTTTGCTATGTTGCCTAGGCTGGTCTTGAACTCCTGGCCTCAAGCAATCCTCCTGCCTCGGCCTCCCAAACTGCTGGGATTACAGGTGTGAGCCCCTGTGCCCAGCCAACATACGTTTTCTGTCATCAGCATCAACTTTGTTGGCACTACTCTCTCATTTAAAAAAACATTAATGTATATATTTTCTCAAGATCCAGAGGGTTCTATTCTTCATTCACTGATTTATTACTAATTAACTATTTACTGAGTGATTCCTATATGTAAGATATTATTCTAAGGACACACAGTGGAGAGTCTGAGGGAATGGGAAAGGAGCATGTTAGTCAAACAAGTTAACAAGAAAATATCAGGTATTGCTAATGCTATGGTAAACAGTGTAAAACGTAACTGAGGGAGAAAAGAGATGACTTTAGATTGAGGCATCAGGGAAGGTCTTTCTGAATAAATTACATTTATTAAGCTGAGGTCAGAAGGACAAACTGTGTAACAGAGTGTCATTTACCCTAAGTAACGTGCTGCCTGCAAATACAGGACTGTGTTCTTGGTAGGCCCTCAATAAGTGATAAGTCCAAGTAGTCATCTCTACGTTATGTACTCCTGGCCAGGCACAGGGGCTCACACCTGTAATCCCAGCACTTTGGGAGGCTAAGGTGGGCGGATCACTTGAGGTCAGGAGTTGAAGACCAGCCTGGCCAACATGGTGAAAATCTGTCTCTACTAAAATACAAAAAAATTAGAAGGGCGTGGTGGTGCATGTTTGTAGTTCCAGCTACTTGGGAGGCTGAGGTAGCCTCCGCTGAACCCGGGAGGCCGAGGTTGCAGTGAGCAGACATCATGCCACTGGACTCCAGCCTGAGCAACAGAATAAGACTCCATCTCAAACAAAAAAACAAAAGCAAAACAAAACCCCAAAATCATGTACTCTTTATCACAAATGTACCACACACAGGCTTAATATTAAATAATATAAAGTTAGATTAGTTGGGGTTGCCATAGAATAGCAATGTACACAATATTCTAGATACTAAACTAACATCTACTCACATTACAAATACTTACAATAGGCTTTCAAGGGGGAAAAGAAAACCTTCCTAGCCTCAATATTATGTGTTTTATAAGTACATGTGTAAAACATGGTATTTGCAGGTTATTTTACTGTATTAATAAAAATGACCACCTCATCCCCTGGAATATTGAACCTGTTAGTTTCTAGAAAGGATGAGCATTTCTTTCTACAAGATGTCACTTCATCCTACTACCCTCTTTCTCAAAAGCCCACATACAGTCACAAATTCCAGGCTAGGGCGAGCAAGACCTCCACTTGTATCAACTAGTTCATGCTTTCACTTTCAGGTCTACTGATGATCTGAATATCTGTAGTATTTACAGTTGCTACATTTTAATCAACATAGATGCTTATAGGAAACTAAACATTATAGCGTTTACCATTCCTGATGAAAATGATAAAATGTGTTTTTAAACAAGCCTTTTCCACAAAGATAAAACTGAAGAATAAAATAGGGAAGACGTTAAACACAGAAACTATGAGGAAAGACCTTTTATAATTAAGAATGTTCTAAAAAGTACATTGAAAGATACACAATGTAAGGAAAACACAAACCAAAAATCAATACAAAGGCATAAAACAGAAAGGACAAGTACTCATTTTACATATTCTTCTATCTCCAAGATTAAAGTGAGAAAAGGCACTGGCTTAAATATTGACACTAATTGTGAGCAGTTTTAAACACTATTTCCAAGCCAGTGTAAACTGAAGGCGGTAAAGGACAGTAAAGAGAAATTTGTGAGGAAAAGCCTTTAATTTCTTAGCCCTCTTTTAATGTTGCCTGATTACCACACACACCTTAATTCAATAATAATGATAAGCCATCAGAAAGCACTGTATTGGTAAGTATGTGTGAAGTCTTTAAGTCCATGCTAATAAGTTAGTTAACTGTTACACCCTCCAAAGAAAGCAAGAATTATTGTGATACAATCAACAAAACAGTGGTTTACCAGCATTCTCTTTCCCTGTAGCTTTCCTTTGAGTAGCTGCACTTGGAACTGTGCCAGTGAAGCCACATGAAATCAGACTGCAGGACTCAAAGGAAATTTTTAGGTAGCCACTGCCAAGGATGATTCTGAATGTCTGTTTTATATAAAAACATTTATCTAAAGGAAAATGAATCATCAAGTTCAAACTTTCTAAAAGAGCATTTTCCCCTGCACAGATCCCCAGGTCATAGCTATAAATTCCGAAGAGGCAAAACTGTTAAGCTAAGTGGATTAGAGCTAGTTATTAGTTCTAGGACACACATGCTATTTTCATGGGCTATATAACACACACACACACACACACACACGGTTACACATGTGTACTAGGGTTCTTTTTATAAACTGAGTTAAAAGATGCTTCAATTAAAAACTTTGCAGAGGATTATACAAATTATTAGCCCTCATGACAATATTGGCCACATATACATTCACATCATTGATCAGGGACATTCTTAAGGGGCAAACACTAATAGAGGATATAGAAATAAATTATTTAGGCAGATAGTGAGGGCAAAAGAGTCCTCGATGGAACTTCCCTTCTAACAAGAAGCAGCCCTAGAAATCCTTTTTTTTTTTTTTTTTTTTTGAGACGGAGTCTTGCTCTGTGCCCAGGCTGGAGCGTAGTGGCCGGATCTCTGCTCACTGCAAGCTCTGCCTCCCGGGTTCACACCATTCTCCTGCCTCAGCCTCCCGAGTAGCTGGGACTACAGGTGCCTGCCGCCATACCTGGCTAATTTTTTGTATTTTTCAGTAGAGACGGGGTGTCACCGTGTTAGCCAGGATGGTCTCGATCTCCTGACCTCGTGATCCGCCCGCCTCGGCCTCCCAAAGTGCTGGGATTACAGGCGTGAGCCACCGCACCCGGCCGAAATCATTTCTTTTCTAACAAAGAGCAGCTTGAAAGATTGAGCTGCAAACATAGGTAAGGAAGCTGGAAGCTTGCATGGGAGGATGCCTGCAGCTGCACCAATAGAAAAGGGTCACCTGGGGGCCAGACAGGTTCACCATGGAAACTCCATCTTCCCTTTTTTGTTAGCATGCGTACAGTACCAAAGAAATGGGCAACATGGAGAAGCTCAGGCGGAGAACCCACCTGCAGAATAAAAGGTTGGGGTGGCGACTGCCAGAGATTTACACCCTATGCAGATTGCACACCTGTTCCTAACCGGTTGTTTGCACCCTATATACATCAGACACTACCTCCCCACTAGCTCATCTATAAAATCCCCTGCATTTCACTGCAGATCAGCAACCAGTTTTTCCAGGACCCCTCTTGGTAGCAGAGAGCTCTTACTTTCGCCTATTAAACTTCAGCTCTTAACCTCACTCTGTGTGTCCGCATCTTTAATCTCTGTGGCTGTGAGACAACGAACCTCGGGTGTCACCCCAGACAAGGCCGCTTCAAAGTGATGCACTTTTTAATGATATACGTTGCATGAACCCCAAATACCTGAGACAGATCTCAATTTAGGAAGTTTCTTTTGCCAAGGTTAAGGATGTGCAAGTGTGACACAGCCTCAGCAGGTCCTGATGACATGAGCCCAAGGTGGTTGGGGAACAGCTTGGTGTTACACATTTTAGGGAGACACGAGACATCAATACATACATGTAAGGTGAACACTGGATCAACATGGAGAGGCAGGACAACTCGAAGTGTGGGAGACGGCTTCCAGGGCATAGGTAGATAAGAGATAAACGGTTGCATTCTTCTGAGTTTCTGATTAGCCTTTCTAAAGGAGGTAATCAAACAGGCCTTTATCTCAGTGAGCAGAGGGGTAACTGAATAGAATGAAGAGGAGGCAGGTGTGCGCTAAGCAGTTCCCAGCTTGACTTTTCCCTTTAGCTGAGTGATTCTGGGGTCCCAAGATGTACCTTCCTTTCACAGTGGTGACAAGGTTTTCAGAAATTCATTGTGGCAAAAAAGAAGCAGCTGAGCCTTTTATTTGGGTAGAATAAAATAGAAACAGTAACAGGAAATTCACCAGTTCCTTCTCTGTCCCTGAAAAAGGTGCACCAAGGGAAATTAAACCACAGGAAATGTTATTCATGTTAAAACAATCTATTCAGCCACTCAAAACTACAAATCAAAGACAATTTGAAAAATCTTTCCAATGAGTTTCAGTGAAAACACTCTTTATTAGTAAGCAGACATTTCAAACTTTCTGATTACATACATCATGCAAAATGACCTCACACATGGTTGTCTGTTCATTGTGACATCTTTTTTGAGATGATTATAAATTTAAGATGACTGCAGTAGTAAAAATATTTCATGAAAATGACTCTCAATGAAGCCAAACACTACATAGCACACATGAAATACTGTTCATCCCTCCTGGATGTTTCTCTCCTAATGTAAATCTCTATTTTGGAAGACTATTATATACAAAATGGCAGTTGTTTTGTATGTGCATCTATAGGCACTCAACTGATAAAAACAAGAAAATTTCAAATAATTTTACAAGGTTATTTTTCCTGTTTTGTTAATCCAAAACAGGACAATGCCCTCTGATTTACAATGTTCAATTGTTTTAAGAAATCATTTTCTTCGGAAGATGATTTTGACCCATGAAAAAGTTGTTTTACCCCTGGTAATCTTTTTGAAATGGGGCTGGCTGTTATACATTATCCAAGTTGTTTTCAATGAGTGAAAAGAGTAGGGCTTATTTAGAGAAGAATTCCTCTCAATTATGGCACTGAGAAAACTCTGCAGTGGTGGGCTCACCACTTTCATCCTGTGGTAGTTCTGGTAGCACTCCCAGTATGAAAACCCTAGCACAGGTAAATTCACCTCTTTGAAATAAGCAGTGACCCTGGAGAAAGGTGAATTCCAAATCTAGTAGCATATTCAAGTCATCTGGCAGTGAAGCAGGCATAAAAGACTTTTTTAGGTACTTGGGGTGCTGCTGTAACAAATACCTAAAAATGGAAAAGTGGCTCTGGAATTGGGCAGTAGTTAGAAGCTGGAAGAATTCTGAGAAGCATGCCAGAAAGAAGCTAAATTGCCTTAAACAGACTGTTAGTAGAAATGTGGAATGTTAATGCTAGGGCGGCCTTGAAGGAAGAAAGGAGTATAATAGACAGAACCTCGATTGCCATACAGTATCTAAATCATCATGAATAGACTGTTGGTAGAAAATGAGGAATATGTTATTGGAAAACTGGAGAAAAGGGGATATTACATAGCGGCAAAAAGCTAAGCTGAATTGTGTCCTGCAGTTATGTGTAAAGCAGAACTTTTAAGTGATGACTTCAATATTTATCCAAAGATATTTCCAAGCAAGCTGTGGAAGGTACAGCCTGCTGTCTTCTTGCTGATTATAGTAAAATGTGGAAGGAGGTAGATAAATTAAGGGAAGAATGTTAAATATAAAGAAACCAGGACTTGATGATTTGGGAAATTTGCAGCCTGTTCAAATGGCAAAAGCCACTAAAACTAAGAGATTTAGGTCAGTCTTCTCTAGAGAAAGTGATGAAGGTATGGCTGTATAACCTTTTGCTAATACTTCAGAAACATCAAAAGGTCTCAGTATCAGGTCACACAAAAGGCTCTTTGAAGACATTAAGAGTGTGAATCATAGATCTTCTTAGCTATTTCACAAAAAGCCAAAAATAGAGACAGGATTTTCCAGGAAAGATATGTGAGGAGCATCCTATCTAAATGAGTGCATCCCCATAACATATGTAAGAGACCCACAAGTTTCTTGACAACGTGATAGCAGTAGAAGCACCACCATTTTTAACAGAAAGCTTTAGAGAATATAAAAGAAACTGAGAAGCTGATACACAGTTGCAAACGTGTGCTACCTTTTGTGAAAAAGATGACTCTGAGACAGTCACAAGCCCAGAGAACTGAGCAGTGAGCTGAAGATTACTCCCACACCTTGTAAAGGAGGGTGTCTGGCTGGTTTTGCAAATTGATTGGTGCTAATAGCTCCTTTTTTCATCCCAATTTCTGCTTTTTGAACAGGAATGTGTATAACTGTGACTGTACGCCTGTCATGCCAGCATACTTGGGAGCAGAAAACTTCTTTTCTAGGTTCACAAGTGCACAGATGGAGAGGAATTATGCCCCAGAAATCACAGCCTGATCCTCTCAAACTTAATTTAGATGGCTTTAATGTGAGATTCGAGACTTTTGAGTTGGTGAGACTCAGGTAAGATTTTGGATTTAGAGTTGATACTGTAAGAATGGTTTGTGACTTTTGAGCACCTACGAGTGAGGTAAATTTATTTGCGATGAATCTGAATCTTTAACACTGGGGTGGAGCTGGGGATGAGGGCGAACTGCAGTAGACAAGAATAATGTTCTACATAAAATGTTAATGTCCTAATCTCCAAACCTATATGTAACTTTAGATGGTAAAAGAGATTTTGCAGATGTAATTAAGGTTACTATGGATTTCAAGATGAGGAGATAAGCCTAGATTATCCAGTGGGCCTAATTTAATCATGAGTCCTGCAGAGAACCTCTCCAGGCTGGTGTCAGAGATGTGATAACAGAAGGGTCATAGAGATGAAACAGTGCTGGTTTTTAAGATGGAAGGAGGCCACAAGCCAAGGAATGCAGATGTCCTCTAGAAGGTGGAACGACAAGGAAATGATTCTCCTATAGAGCCTCCTAAAGGAATGCAACCCTGCCAACAAATGGATCTTAGCACCGTGAAACCCATTTGGACTCCTAACCTAAAGAATTGTTAAGATGATAAATTTGTGCTATTTTAAGCCACATTTTGTAACTTGTTATGGTGGCAATGAAAGACTAACCAGGAGTGATAACTAAGGACGAAATGGTGTCTGGGAAGAAGGAGAAGCTTCTGGCTTCAGCAGAAATGTAAACATTTATGCTGGTAATTCTTTAGATCTAGTCTGTACGACAGAATTTACATTCCTATATTTCTACACTAGTCTTGTTCTGGAGAAGACATTCTAGGTTGAGCACATAGAATAGTGTTTAGTGTATACAGTGAGTTTCCTAGAAAAATGTGTTGAATGAACAAATGAATGTGATCAAGGCAAGCTCTGGGAGGAACTGTAATTACTTGATTTTAAAATGTTGTTGCTGTTTACCATATCTTCTTAAGAATTGCTGACATTTAGGCTGGGCGTGGTGGCTCATGCCTGTAATCCCAGCACTTTGGGAGGCTGAGATGTGTATATCACCTGAGGTTGGGAGTTTGAGACCAGCCTGACCAACATGGAGAAATCCTGTCTCTACTAAAAATACAAAAATTAGCCAGGCATGGTGGCGCATGTCTGTAATCCCAGCTACTCGGAAGGCTGAGGCAGGAGAATCTTTTAAACCTGGTAGGTGGAGGCTGTGGTGAGCGGAGATCATGCCATTGCACTCCAGCCTGGGCAACGAGAGCAAAACTCCATCTCAAAAAACAAAACAAAAAAAAGAATTGCTGACCTTTTATGTGTTTCTGTTTAAGTTCACAACAGTCATAATTCTGTAAAATACAAGGCAAAACTGTAGTTTCTGATACTAGTAATATATCTAAATCAGTAAGTAAAAAGGATGTGTAAAATCTTAATAGGAGAAATAATTATTGTATGATCAAACAATTTCAAAATCAAAATAGACACGTTTCAGTATATATTACAGACAAATTTTCAACGTTATTTGATCAAAAGATTTCTTAATGGCTGTTGGTTAATGCTGCATCAAGAAACTTTAGTGCAAATTTTACCAAACACATTTATCAAAAAGGGGCTCTGTTCATTTTTTTCTGCAAACAAATGTTACATTAACACTAAGCATGTAACAAACTGATTTGCCTAGAAATCCAAAAACTAACATAAGCCAGTCCTTCAACTAAAAACTCAAACATACTTATCTCAAGGTCTATTCCTAATCCAAATTTGTCTATATTCAGGTTGGAAGACAGAATAACAATAAAACCAAAATCTATCTGTAAAAATAATAAAAATAATTTGGTTGTTTTAGTGCTGGAAGTATTGTTCTTATTAATATGGCACATCATCTATTCCCACATGCTACTGCATGGACAGGAACAATATTATTTTAGTTGCTGGAGTAACACAGTGTTAAGAATATCTGCTTCTAGCAGTGTCAGGCTTTCATCTGTTAGCTCTTTATTCGGAAATGAAGTCACAAGAATAAAGTCAAGAGCTGCAAATTCAGGACGAGACTGTACAATAAAGTTCCGGACATCCAGGATCCTGAAGAAATGAGATAAAAATAATTTGTAATATAAAAAACCATATTTTCATGTAAACTTAAAATTGAATCATAATAAAAATCACAAAATTTTAATCTTTATATAAAGGTGTTGCAACTTTCTTTAATGTATAATATTTCAATTGAAGGATTTATCTTAGGCTTCAGTTAAAATGTAAAGTAACTTTAGTGTGTACTTAACATTTACTTTTCCTGTAAAATGGAAACAATCTTCAGGTAAGTTATGCATAAAGTAAGTGTACTAATGTTATTTTAAAAGTGCAGGTCCGGCTGGGCACAATGGCTCACACCTGTAATTCCAGCACTTTGGGAGGCCGACGTGGGCAGATCACGTCGGCCTTGAGGCCAGGAGTTCGAGACTAGCCTGGCTAACATGGTGAAAACCCTGTCTCTACCAAAACCAGAAAAAATTAGCTGGGCATGGTGGTGGCTGCCTGTAATCCCAGCTACTTAGGAGGTTGAGGTATGAGAATTGCTTGAATCTGGAAGGTGGAGTTTGTAGTGGGCTGAGATCCCACCACTGCACTCCAGCCTGGGAGACAGAGTAAGACTGCCTCCAAAATAAAATAAAAAAAAAAAAAGTACAGGTCCTACTTTTTTCAGAGTATAAAATATGTTAGCAGCATATGACCTGAAAAAGGTAACTATGATTGGCCTGTGGCAAGGTGAGTTTAAAACTATGAAATGTGTTGTCGTAGGACTAATTTTAAAAAATTACTCTCACATCAACACAGTAATTCAACCAAAATCATAAATATACCTGTTAGGGTCTTACTTCAACGGACAAATCAAATGTTGATGTACAAATCAATATTAAAGAAATTTTTTTTTTTTTTTTTTTTTTTT
>NW_016805235.1:179435-201650 GCF_001698545.2 Rhinopithecus bieti | reverse complement strand
AAGCTCCGCCTCCCGGGTTCACACCATTCTCCTGTCTCAGCCTCCCGAGTAGCTGGGACTACAGGCGCCCACCTCGTCGCCCGGCTAGTTTTTTTTTATTTTTTAGTAGAGACGGGGTTTCACCGTATTAGCCAGGATGGTCTCGAACTCCTGACCTCATGATCCACCCATCTCGGCCTCCCAAAGTGCTGGGTAAATTACAGGCTTGAGCCACCGCGCCCGGCCTATTAAAAGAAAATTTAACACTATCTGAAGTTCTTGAAAATAGTACAATTAAACTTGATTTGCAATATACATTTATATTATGAAGTATTTGCCATACAGAAAATCCCAATCAACATTATCACAAATTTTTAAATGAATGAAGTCCCCAAAGGTTTTACTATGTTAAATTAAATCTGATTCTACTTCATATAGTTTTAGTAACAATGTAAAACTGTAGTTCTTAATTTATTTTTGTATGATATCTGAGATCACATTAGTATTTGGATAGTTTATAGAGACTGTTTAAATACCATATATTTCATTTCTTATGCACAGCTAATGTCCTTTTAAGAATGTTTCTTCTGTCAAAAAGTTACTTCAAAAGTAAACCTAAAGAATATCATATTCTTCATTACTCATGTCACATACAGTTTTACTTAGATAAGCAACCCAGTGTACAGAACAGCAAACAGGACACTGTTGGTAAAGAAGCTTACCTGTGTGTACTGTTGAATCTTTGTATCAGACGACTCCCATCTGCCAACCTGATCTGAATTTTTGTTGTTGGCACTGAATCATCAATAAGAACAACTGCATTAAGTATTGATTTATCCTCCTCTTCTGGAGAGGAAGGTGTACTGACTATTTCAGGTGTAAGGCTAAAAAAGAAGAATCAAAGAATTAGAACACAAATCTGAGTATGTAAAATGTGACAAACTGAAGAAGGCAGATAAACACTTAGAATATGGCTTCATTTGAGTCTCCTACACTTCTTTCAACCTCTTTCATTATGTTAAAGTTATTTTGGATCCTATGATTCCTATCTGGTTTATCTAATCTCTCTTAAAAGCCTAACTTTGTATCCTTTCCTCATTTAACTGTTTGCAATTTCATCACATTTAGCAAACCAGTTTTATTTAGAAGTATAAGCAACTCTGAGTTAGTGTCAAAGAATGACTAAGAGCACAGACAGACATGGTTTCACTTCCCAGCTACGTCAATTGTGTGAAGTTGAGTAAGTACATCAATCATTTTGAATCCCAGTTCTATCATTTATAAAATGAGGGAATAATACTATGTTATGAAGGTATATTATACCAGTAAGTCCTTAATATTATGCCTAGAACACAGTGTTTCAACAGGTGCCAGCTATTGTGTACATACTATCAGCACTAAATTCACTTAATTTAAACTTAGCTAATATTACTTAAACACATCTGATTCAAGTACTGCTTTGCAAAACAGAAATAACTTCTAAGTACTAGTGAGGAATAAAATGTTTCTACACAACAATAAATTCATAATGAAGCCTGACAGAACATCTTACCATTTGAACTTGGTTACTAGTGACCCTAGCATTGCTGTCTTAGCCCTTCTAACATGAGCAGGATGATCAGCCAGTATATATCAAAAGTGAATGTCAAAAATAGAGGAGTGCTCTTTTGGTTAAATAATTAAAAGAAATTTAGCCCAATTTTCTCAGTCATCTTAAGGGATTTTTGACAACCTTCAAGTTTTTTCTTTTGAACACTGAGATTTAGATGGTTTCCTATAAATTATTTTCTTCTGGAAGAAAGACACACATGTATCTACATATTACTCGTATAAAAGTTCTATGAGCATTTGGGCTTTAGTTCAATCTAAATCATGACTCTTACTCCCATTCAAAAGGTTTCTCTTTCAAGAGTACACAGTAAAGTGGTAAAATTACCTGGTACTAACTGCTGACACTTTCTTTAGCTATTTCCTGAGGCTAATTTTAGAACTGATTTGAGGATACATAAAAATATACAAAAGGTTAAAATTATGACTTACAATAAATAATCAGATATTAAGGAATTTCTTTTTAATTTGGAATTGAGAGCCAACAGTCCAGTGTCCCTTACACGAGGGGGATGAAAATACAAGAGAAAAGACATGAGACACTGAATGCGAAGGACCTCTTTACCTCTGCCTCATTGATAACCAGGTATACACATTATCATCGTCACTACCACCATTACCACATCTGCCACATACATTATTTCATTTACATCAGCCTGGAAAGCAGTGTTAACAGCATGGTTCCCGGAACTGGATTACCTGGTTTCAGTACCAACTCTGCACTTATTCTGTGACACCAGGCAAGTCACTTACCCTTATTGTGCCTGAGAGACAACAGCAGCAGTGTCGTAAGGATGAAATTAATGAGGACACATAAGCACTTCAAATGGTGCTTTTATATAGTTGGCACTACTAAAAGTTGGCTATTAGCATTATAATTATCCTAACAACAACTCTGGGGAGAAAAAAGTTACCCCCAATATTCCTATTGGTAAGTGAGAGAGTTGAGGTTTATCTTGGGCTTTTTCCACACGTCAAGTTGCCTCCCTGTTGTTTTTGTAATCTACTGCTTTCTGTTTAAGGCAGATTCTGACCAGGTATGCTTTTCTCAAAACAGAAAATACAGGATGGGGAAGCTAGGTAAGAAAATGTGTGTATGTCACAATGAAACTATTGTATATGGAATAATAACATTTGAGAACTGCAATGGATGGACTTTCAACATAATTTAGTCCAACCATATCATTTTATCCAAAAGAAATTGAGTCACAGAGAGACTAAAAGACATGATCAGAACCACACAGATAGATAGCTGGACAAGCTGGTAGTGTGCTATTAAAAAACCAGCCTAAAAAGTAATGTTAATTTATTTTACTTTATTTTTATTTTTCTGAGATGCAGTGTTGCTCTGTTGCCCAGGCTGGAGTGCAGTTGTGTGATTTCAGCTCACTGCAACCTCTGCCTCCTGAGTTCCAAATGATTCTCCTGCCTCAGCCTCCCAAGTAGCTAGGATTACAGGTGCCTGTCACCACATGTGGCTAATTTTTTTTTTTTTTTTTTTTTGTACTTTTAGTAGAGATGGGGTTTTGCCATGTTGGCCAGGCTGGTCTTGAATTCCTGATCTCAAGTCATCTGCCCGCCTCGGCCTACCAAAGTGTTGGGATTACGGGTGTGAGCCACTGTGCCCAGGCAAGTTATGTCAATTCTAATATTTAGCTGTCAAAATCACATCTGCTTGCTATTTAAAATTTTCTCTGTATCATTCAATTGATCAAGCCACAGTAAAACTTTTACATTAAAAAGAAAATTTTTTAAGAAAGAAAAGAGAAATTCATTGGTACAACAAGGTTTCCAGGCAAATGGCAGGAAAGGATGTAGGTTGTAATTCCCTCAGACAGAAGAAACACCCTCTTCTTCAAACTTATGGAGGGCAAGGAGAATGGAAATGATCATTAATAAGCTTGAAGGTTGGAGGGGAACACAGTAAGAATGTGAATTCCTGTCAGGTTCTATTTTCTCAATGAAGCTGGAAGCAAAGAGATTTGCTGAGAGTGAGCGGCAGGGGTCAAGGAGGGGGTTTAGGAAAGCAGCTCAGGCCTGTGAGACTGGCGAGGTACAGCACTGCCTGCTCAGCACAGCTGAGACTGTCCCCAGAGGTACTGAGCCGCACGGGCTGACAACCCAGTCAGGCTTCAGTCAGGCGACAGCTGTTGAAGAGCTGGGATAGGAAAGGCTTTGAAGTTTTAGAGAACAGAGCACTCAGGGTCTAGGGCCCCAGATGAAGACAAATCCCAGGTAAGTGAGAGTGTTAAGCAAAATCTTTTGAAGAGAACAGTAGGACAAACAGGCAGTGACTGTTCTGCAGAAAGATCAGCTTCAAATCATGATTTTTATCATTATACACGCCAGCTCAAAAGCCTACCAAGAATGCCTACTTACTAGTCCTCCCTATTAAAAATGACTCCGTGATTTTGTAGGTCTTTTACTTGTTAAGCACAACTCTAGCTCACCAAGCTAATTTTTATTCAATAATACAGTTCGTTCTACCATTGCAAATTTGCAGTTTTACATCTATGGTTTGCCTTCTTCTATTACGTGAGGGTACTATGTAATATTTTTATGGCATTTTGGTTTGCACCATAATTGTATACCACATAAAAAGATCTAGTTTCCATCTATGTAACATTCTGTGTGTTGCCTTCTTCTATTACGTGAGGGTACTATGTAATATTTTTATGGCATTTTGGTTTGCACCGTAATTGTATACCACATAAAAAGATCTAGTTTCCATCTATGTAACATTCTGTGTGTAATCAGACTGCCATCTATGGAAGACAATAGATTATTTTCATTTCTGTTTTACTTGCTTCTTTTTATTTCCTGCTCAGTAAATAACTGTCTTGAACTCTTGAGAACCAAGCCCTTTTAGAAGGTTACTTTCTAAATGAAGGTTAACTATTGAAGTTTTAATATATTTCTTAATGTAAATCTTTAATATAAAATGTTCTATGTAATTCGTCACTTTAGAATAGATTTGCTTATTCGACATATGGGTTTGTGTACACATAGGCTCACATCATCATGCTATCTCCTTCTATTAGAAGCTGAAAATTCTAAAGATTACATCTCTCAGACTCTCTGGCAGCTAGGATTTCATGATTCTACCCTTCCATCAAGCAAACAAACATATACTTGTTTGGTGGAAGGAAGCACTGCAAAGTGGAAAGTCTGTAGCTCTTCTGGTTACTAAGGTGATGGAAGCATTTATTTCTTCTATGATGGGATGTTCTAGTATCTAGTCCCTAGTTTCATCGGCACGGAGCACCTGACTGGGGGACACAGGTATTGTCTCTGGAACACTCTTCTATGGTGTTTGTTTCTCCTGGCTAAGGAAAGCTTGGTTTGCTTGTCTCTTCCAGATATTCTATAAACTACACAAGATCCTGTAAGAAATCTATTACTACTGGCAAGTAGATTCTGTTTTCTGTAATCAAAATCTTGATCAACATGGCTAGTAAATCAACATGGCATTATTACCACTGATCTCTGTCACTTTCTTCCATCAGTTTCTCCTTTCTTTTCTGTTATTTTCTCTATTTGCTTTATAGGAAAATGATTGGCCTTTGTGAGATACTATCATCAGATAATATCCTTATTTTCATGAGTTTAATAATCACTGGCTCTTCTCAGTTGCCTTCCCTTTATGCTACCTTCTTCAATTCCAAGTCTAGATTTACTGTAGGTCTACCAACAAGGATGTGCAGTCTAACATTAATTCTTAGTCATACATTTAAATAACAGAGAAGGAATATGTATATAGCAAAGAGATGACTAGGCATTTTATCCGCATTCTAATTAAAAATCATAATCTCAATAAATATAAAATAAAATGGGAAGTGCTAGAAAATTAAAAAAAAAAATATATATATGTTGATCACAACAAGAGGAGTAAAAACATAGTATTATACAATTCGACAGAAGCCTGGCCAGGCACAGTGGTTCATGCCTGTAACCCAGGCACTTTGGCAGGCCAAAGCAGAAGAACAGCTTGAGGCCAGGAATTCAAGACCAGCCTCGGCAAACTGTAAGACATGTGTCTCTACAAAACCTAAAAATGAAAAAAAATTAGTTGGGCTCAGCAGTGCCTATAGTCCCAGCTAGTCAGAAGAGTGGGGTAGGAAGCTTGCTTGAGCCCAGGAGGTCAAGTCTGCAGTGAACTATGACTGCACCACTGTACACCAGTCTGGGCAACAGAGCAAGACCCTATCTCAAAAAAAAAAAAAAAGAAAGAAAGAGAAGCCTGACATGTGTTGGCAGGAAAGAGAGACGAGGGAGAAAATTTCCAAGTAAACCTGTGAATGAAAATTGAAGAGTTTGTGTTCTAAGAAAAACAGGTCAACATAAATTCCTGTATTTCCTTTATGTCCCCAGCACCAGTCTCTATCAGAAGAGAACACAGGAAGGGAGACTAGAGATAGCAAAGTATAAAGAAGTAATATTGAATTCTTTCCTATCTTGAAATATGAGGAGAGAATAGAAAACCAGTGTGCACCAGGCAACTGAACGGGGCTTGGAAGGGAAGGAATCACATGAAGAGAAGCAAAGGATGCACCAAAGCATACACCGGAAACATCGCCAATGCGGCAATTCCACATTACCTGCAACAATATGTGGACAAGTAGAGGGTAACTTTTACCAACGTATTTTACAATTTCTAAGATTACATTAAGCCATGGCTACTATAAAGGAAACCACTCATATAATCTGCCACGTGCGTTGGTTTTTAAATTGTGCTCTTCAGTCCTAAGGTTCTTTGGAAATGTCTCAGACACAATGCCTTCCTTCACCAACAATTCGAGGAGCTCAGATTTTACATATTGGGCTTCCATGACTTGAAAAAAAGAGTTTGGCTGTTTAAAAACTATTGAAAATCACAAAGCTAAGCACATTGCTCCTGCTGCAAGAGCTTGGTCATTACTGATGGCAGACATGCATGCTTAAGTTGTGATGTAAGGTATCCATCATTTTATCTCATCAACAACCCTTTACAATTCTCTCCTTTGAAACCAGGTAATCTGAAAGAGGCATATAATATAGTGGTGAAAAATACAAACTCTGGAGTCAGAGTGCCTGGGTTTGAATCCCACAAGCTAGTCATTTCTTAGCTCAATAATCTTGGGCAAATTACTGCATCTACAAAATGAAGTAATAACATCAAATAGTTGTTGTAAAGACTAACTGAGATAACCATTGTATAGGGCTTAGAGGGCCAGGAACATGGTAACTGTAATCTTAGTATTAATATTAATTATAGTATTAATATCACAATTAATATCATAATGATATAATGGTATAATAATATAATACTATTAACAGATTTATACATCTAATGTGCATACAGTTCATATTTTTGTTTTTACTTCATAGGTCATTTTGCTTTTCTTATTCTCAAAGAAAATTCATGTTCAACAAAGGTATTTTTCTCATTTTAGGATTTTTTACCTTCCAAGTTTTTGCCCTTCTCCACTAAAAGCCTTGAACCTCAATCTAGGTTTTATGTATTCTTGATCTTGATGATCCTCCATATCCAAATTCACTTGGCCACCATGAACAAGGCGTTGAAGCTCCAGGGGAATCTCTCTTTTAAAAGGGGAAAAAAGTTATCATTAAGTTTTCAAGAATTAAACTACACTGTTGAGATTACTGTAATTATTTCATGAGCTACACTGGAAAACAGAATTTTTTGCTTAAATTATAACACAAAAATTTCCATGATGACTGATTAGTCCTTGTAGATCTTTTTAAAGGTCACTTCACATTACTCCTTACTGGTTCTCAACACAGGGATGCTTTAGTTGTCACAATTATCTTGGAGAGCTTCTGGCATTTAGAAAGTTAAATTTTAAGACAGCAATTTACAGGTAAATCAGCACCAGAAAATTCCTATGAAGATAAAAAGGTAATGTGGATATTTATTAATAAACTCCTTAGAGAAAGTTCTGAAAATTGATATGGGTGTTTTTGCTTGTTGGGTGTATTAGTCCATTTGCATTGACTGCTATAAGGAAATACCCGAGGCTGGGTAATTTATAAAGCAAAGAGGTTTACTTTGGCTCATGGTTCTGCAGGCTGTAAAAGAAACATGGTACCAGAATCTGCTTCTTGTGAGACCTCAGGAAACTTACAATCACAGTGGAAGGCAAAAAACTTACAATCACAGTATATCACATGGCAAGGGCAGAAGCAAGAGAGAGACGGAGGTTCCCGGCTATTAACCAGCTCTTGAGTGAACTATCGGGGTGAGAACTCATTACCATGCGGATGGCAGCAAGCCATTCATGAGGGATCTGCCTTCGTGATCCAAAATCTCCCACCAGCCCCACCTCAAGAGTGGAGGTCACACTTCAACATGAGATTTGGAGGGGACAAAACATCCAAACCATATCATTACACCACTGGCCCCCCAAATTTCATGTCCTTCTCACATCACAAAATACAACCATCCCTTCTCAATAGTCCCCCAAAGTCTTAACTCGTTCCAGCATTAACTCAAAAGTCCAAAATCTCATCTGAGATTCAAGCCATGTTCTTTCTACCCACAATCCTGTAAGATAAAAAATAAACTATTTACTTCTAAGATAGAATGGTGGTATAGGCATCGGGTAAACATTCCCATGCCAAAAGAGAGATCTGCCAAAAGAAAGAGGCAACAGGCCCCACACAAGTCTGAAACCTAGCAAGGCAGACATTAAATCTTAAAGCTCCAAAATAATCCTTGACTCCATGTCCCACATACAGGGCATATTGGTGCAAGAGGTGGGTTTCCAAGGCTTTGGGCAGCTCTGGCCCTGTGGCTTCTCTCATGGGTTGGAGGTGAGTACCTGTGGCTTTTCCAGGCTCAGGTTGCTGGTGGCTCCACCATTCTTGGGTCTGGAAAGTGGCACCTCCCTTCCAACAGTTCCACTAGGCAGTGTGCCAGTGGGGACTCTGGGGGCTAAAACCTCACATTTCCCTTTGGCATGGACCTCTGAAATCTAGGTGCAGCCTCCCATGCCTCTTTCACTTGTGCATTCTGTGCGCCTGTAGGCTTAACCCCATGTGGAAGCCACCAAGGCTTACAGTAGTGGCTTGTGCCCTTCAGAGTGAATGGAGGCCCAAGCTATACCTGGGGATTTTGGAGCTGCAGCTGGAGCTGCAGCAGCTGGGATGCCGGGAACAGTGTCCAGAGGCTGCACAGGCAGCTACTTGGGAGGCTGAGGCAATGGAATTGCTTGAACCTGGGAGGTGGAGGTTGCAGTGAGCCGAGATTGCGTCACTGCACTCCAGCCTGGGTGACAGAGCATGACTCATCTCAAAAAAAAAAAAAAAGAAAAAAAAAGAAAAAAAAAGAAATCTCTTCCACTAGATATCCTAGATCATCACTCTTAAGTTTAACCTTCCACAAAGCCTTAGGGTATGGACACAATGCAGAGAAGTCCTTTGCTAGGGCATAACAAGGCTGACCTTTACTCCAGTTCCCAATAGCTTCCTCATTTCTATCTGAGAACTCATCAGCCTGGCCTTCACTGCCCATATTTCTATCAATACTTTAGTCACAACCACTTGAGAAGTCTCTAAGAAGTACCAAATTTTCCTTTGTCTTCCTGTCTTCTTCAAGGACATCCAAACTCTTCCAACCACTGCCTATTACCCAGTTTCAAAGATGCTTCCACATCTTCAGGTATATTTAGAACAATGCCCTACTCCTTGGTACCAATTTTCTGTATTAGTCTGTTTGTACTGCTATGAAGGAATACTTGAGGCTGGGTAATTTATAAAGCAAAAAGGTTTATTTTGGCTTATGGTTCTGCAGGCTGTGTAAGTAGCATGGTACCAGATTCTGCTGCTGGTGAAGCCTCAGGGAACTTACAATCATGGTAGAAGGCAAAGGGGGACCTGGTGTATGACACAGCAAGAGTGGAAGCAAGAGATAAAGTGAGGTTCCAGGCTCTTTTAAACCATCAGGTCTCACTTGAACTACCAGAACAAGAACTCATTCATTACCATGAGGATGGCACCAAGCCATTTGTGAGGGATCCACCCCATGATCCAAACACCTCCCACAGGCCCACCCCCAACAGTGGACGTCACATTTCAACATGAGATTTGGGGAGGACAAAACATCTAAACCATCTAAACATCATGGGGTGATTTGAGAGCACTGCTGTCATTTGGTGTCAAGGTAGGGATGTCAGATGCACTGCAACAGGAGATCTGTCTTACATGAGAAAGACTTGTCTTGGGTTCCAAAGAATCATTATGTGCCCTCCAGGGAGTCACGTGGATAATACTGTCTGATCCTAAAACCTAACTCTGTCTCATATACAAGCAAAACACATTTTTTAGGCTATTGTATTAATATACTTCGAAATCTCCAGGAATGTACAACCATGTGAAGTGAGGGAATACTGTACTTTGTTTTGTTTGGACCTTTACCAAGTCCTTGAATGCAAGCTACTTGCAGTAATTAAGCTGACAACCTCATATACTTCATTTCTCTGTTTTTATACCTGTCACATTTACATGGGAAGTGCTAGATTGCATAGAGGTACAAACGAACTGCTTCTTACGTGTGCTGTGTGGTCATATCAGGGCATTTATATATTAAAACATGTATCATTTCACAATAAATTATTTCCTCAATATATTTAAGGTAGAATATTAATTTCTTTTGGAAAATCATATACATAATTATTATCTATGAGTTCTTTGAGGATAGTGTAGATGGTTTTACAAAATATTTCTCATAAAAAGGAGACAATGGGTCTTACATAGCTGAGAACCACTACCTGACATTACTCATTTTCTTTAAGGAGTCTTTTCTAAAACTCTTCTTGATCATAATTTATATTTGCAGATATGGTGTGGCTCAAATTTTAAAATTCTTTTAATATACCACATTTGTTTAAACATTAGCCTACAAAGTTTATGGTTTATTTTCATTTAACAATAAATTAGTTTTTATCTATTTAATAGAACATTCATTCTCAATATGTTGTTTCCACTATCTTGAAATTAGTATCAATTTCTATAGTTACGTTGGTCTTAGCCAATCAAAACTTCCCCCACCTAGTTGCTCGCAGCTCTTCTCAGTGATTCTGCAGGTCTCCAAGTCCACAGCATTGACTTACACCATTATATCCTGTATTTGCCACCCCCATATAGTGCCTCCTAGGACAGCTTCCCACCTTTCCCAATGACTTCAGCATACTTCTTACAGCATTTGTTGCCTTTGTTTGGTATCCTGACAGTATCTGTATAAAATTTAAATTCAAAATTCATGCTAATTAGTCTTCTAAAATACCTTTCCTTTAGAGTTCCTCTACTACTTCAACTCCAGTGAATTTAACCTCCACTCCATGTCAGCCACTCATCCTGGACATATTTCAACATTTGGAAATGCTCCACCTGCTATTCCTTTATGGAGTATAACCCCATATATATAACTCTGGTTATATACAGTGTAATTCTGATCCTTTCCTACAACTTAATTTCCCAGTTTATGCTCAACTTTATGTCTTTAGCTGTGTATCTACTTAGAAATAACCCCACTTTCAGCTAGTTTAATCATAACACAGAAAAGCTTTTATCATCATAGCAAAATCATTTGATTCCTCATCCTTTAGCAAGAAGAGCTGGTAAGTTACAATGTTCTTTGGATGGGTCAGAGCACTGAATATCTGAGTTTACTTTCACAAATTGTAACTTCAAACTAACCTTTTGAAATCTTCTGCCAGCAGTAATGCCACATTAAAAGATTTCTAACATAAGTTGCTGAATTTCAGGCATACATGCAATGAGAGTCACCCTGTCAACAGTAAGCAGGACAGTGGCTTAGTGGGTGGGTAGCTACATACTAATTAATTCACTGATTATCACATTAAGATGTTTCTTCATGGAGCTGGGTTCATAGTTTCCTCAGATTTTAAAATGGGCCAATGTCCAATGCCCCGGCCCACAAAGTTAAGAACCAGTGACTTACAGATAGCAGTATATCTTTTATAAAACTTAAGAATACCTACACCCCCAGCAACCACTTATTTAATATATTCCAGGGACTACTTCTTGAAAACCCATAGTGCACTAAAAATTAATAGTCTGTTAAGAAAATAAGTCCCACTCTACGTAACAAATAGAATACAAATAATACATCTTACCCTCTCTTAACAGATTCCAGAAATTGAGCATTTGTTGGTTCATTGTAAGGTCTCAATTCTCCATCATCTAAACTGAAACCATTGCTCCACAGTTTAAGCAAAATCTGAACCTTTTGGGCATAGAAAAAAAAAAATGTATATATATTCACATATATATAAGAATACATCTCCCCCAAACAATTTTAAGTTCCAAATGTGATATTGCAAAATGTATTTACTTAATTTAAAATATGGAGTTATTTCTATTATTCTTTATTCATAGTGGAAGACACTAATGAAACCACACGTATTTGTTTAGCTAGTTTGCATTCAGTTTAACAAACTGACAATGGTTGCAAATACCAAAGGTCCCACAGCTGGACCCTGGCCTTGAAGTACTATTGGTGGATGGCTCACTAGAAAATGAAAGCAATGAGAAGAGCTGTACCCCATGATTCCCACCATTTGCCTTCATCTGCACCCATACTCTTCTTTGCTACAGAGCTTAAATATCCATGCCAAGGGGAACGGAATTTCCAGTGACCCTCCAAGAAACTATAAATGTCTACAATAAAATTAAAACTCCAAAATTTCAAAAGGCCACAGAAACAAAGAATGACTTTAGGTGTTCTACATTTATACCTCACCTCATTTTAGATTATGAAAATATGTCATTTATTATAATAACTATATATTTGTTACTTTTTCTTTTTTTAATTGATTTTTTATTTTAAAGAGCCAGGGTCTCACTATGTTGCCCAGGGTGGTCTTGAACTCCTGGGTTCAAGCAATCTGCCCACCTCAGCCTACCAAAGTGCTAGGATTATAGGCGTAAGCCACTGTGCCTGGCCCAAGTTCATTTTTGTAAACACTTTTTTTTTTGAAAGAGATAGGGTCTGGCTATGTTTTCTGGGCTGGCCTTGAACTTCTGGGCTCAAGTGATCCTCCTACCTCAGCCTCTGGAGTAGTTGGGACTCCAGATGCACATCACCATGCCTGGCTGCAAATTCATATGGACAATGAATCACACATTCTTTCAACAAATAGTTACATATCTCTAAGTGCAAGGCATAATTGTGATCCAAAACATAAAAATCGAGACTGAAAACTCATACATCATTGGTCCTTTTAACCCATGTTGTAAAAAGTAACAAAATATTATATTTTATTATCAATTCTTATTTTTAAAACCAACAGTTTTAGTAACTAGAAGCAACTATTTATACTTTTTCATTTTGATTATTGTACCTACATCTTGCAGCTGATTTTCTCCATAGATATATTCAGACCGCTTACAAAAGGAATTACCCAATCTGTATCCTCCACCTGTAAATGACTAAAATACATAGCAAATGAGTTAAAATTCACAAAGGATTATTCAGCAAAAAGTTATTATGTGATATGTATTTTAAAGCTACATGAATTCTAATTAGCCAACGTGGCTCATATTGGGGAACCTTCAAGAACCAAAATTACCATAAGACTTGACTAAAAGATAATTTCAAACCATTGACGAATAACGAAATGAAAACCAAAATTTAAGTTTCATTAGAGCAGTGGTTCTCAACAATGGATGTCAAAATTATCATAGAGGCTTTTTTAAAAGACACGTTCCTAGGCATATCCCAAATCTATTGAACCATAATACCCGAAGCCATCAGGTAGTTTAGATAACCTCCCCAAATGATTTTGAAGGAGAAATTCCAGGATGAGAAATGCTACTTACAAGAATGTATGAAATTATACCACAAAAGACACATAACTGTTGGTCTTTAGTATATCAATACTATGTCAGATGATAACAATTATAAAAGCTGTATAGAGGTGGCTCATGCCGGTAATCCCAGCACTTTGGGAGGTAGAGGTGGGCGGATCACGAGGTCAGGAAATCGAGACCATCTGGCTAACACGGTGAAACCCCATCTCTACTAAAAATATACAAAATTAGCCAGGTGTGGTGGCAGGTGCCTGTAATCCCAGCTACTCCAGAGGCTGAGGCAGGAGAATGGCGTGAACCTGGGAGGTGAAGCTTGCAGTGAGCGGAGATTGCACCACTGCACTCCAGCCTGGGCAATAGAGCAAGACCCTGTCTAAAAAAGAAAAAAAAAAAAAGAAATTTAGAAAGGTACAAAAGCAATTCAATGGAGAAAGGAGTGCCTTTCAAGAATTGATGCTGGAGCAACTGGATATCCATAAGCAAAACAATAAACTCGGGTGTCAACCTCACACCTTATACAAAAAATTCAAATAGATCATAGCTTTAAAAGTAAGGCTGTAACATTTTTCTAGATAACAAGGGAGAAAATATTTGGGACCTACAGTTAAGTGAAAAGTTCTTAGATAATACAGCAAAAGCATGATCCATAAAAGAAAAAAAAAAGGAATAAACTGGACTTTATCCAAGTTTATTTCCTTTGCTTAGTGAAAACCCTGCTAAGAGGATAAAATACAAATGACATTCTGAGAGAAAATATTTGCAAACCATTTAACTGACAAAGGACCCATACCTATTAAAATATACAAAGAATTCTCAAAATTCAACAGTAACAAAATAATCCAATTAGAGAATGGGAAAAGTTAATGAAGAGATATTTCCTTGAAAAGAACAATACAGATAATGGCAAGGAAGCACATGAAGAGATGTTCATCCCTAGCCATTAGGAAAATGCAAATTAATATCATTAGTTATTAGAGAAATCAAATAAAACCACAGTGTGTTATCACCACACACCCATCAAAATGGCTAAAATTAAAAATAGTGACAATACCAAATGTTGAAAAGGATGCAGAGAAACTTGCTCTCTCATATATGTGGGAATACAAAATGGCACAACCACTCTGGAAAACAGTCTGGCTGTTTCTTAAACTAAACATACACTTAATGTATGACCTATCAATTGCACTTCTGAGCATTTATCCCAGAGAAATAAAACCACATGTCAGTAAAAAAACCTGTACCCAATTGCTCACAGCAGCTTTATTTCTAACAGTCAAAAGCTGGAAACTAAAATATTCCTCAATAAATGAATGGTTAAACTGTGGTATATCTAGAGCATAAAATGCTACTCAGGAAAAAGGAACAAAGTTGTGATACAAGCAATAACTCTGATAGATCTCAAGGGCATTATGCTGAGTGAAAAAAGCTATTCCAAAAGGTCACATACTGTATGACTCCATTTGTATGACACAGGAGTTTCACCATGTTGGCCACGCTGGTCTTGAACTGTGATCTGCCCACCTTGGCCTCCCAAAGTGCTAGGACTACAGGCATGAGCCACCACACCTGGCCGGTGTAACATTCTTAACATGATAAAATTATAGAGATGAAAACCCAATTGACCGGTATTGGCTAGAGGTTAGGGATGGTAGGAGAGACGGGGTTGGTGTGAGTGCAAATGGGTAGGCTATGAAGAAGAGCTTCAGTTGGGTGATTACACATGTGATAAAAGGACACAGACACAGAGAAATGCCAAATTCCTGGCTTTCATATTATACTATAATCATGTAAAATGTAACCATTGGGGGAAATTAGGTGAAAGGTACATGAAACCTCCCTGTATTCTTTTTGCAAATGCCTGTGACTCTACTAATTATTTCATTATTTTGTAATTAAAAGGTAAATTAAAAAGTTGTTCAGAAATATAAGAAATTGTCTCAACTTTCAATCATCAATAGAAATAATTTTATAAATATGAAACAAATATTTAAAACAAATATACAATTAGAAAACAATGTTTACAAATAATATAAAATGAAAGAGGAGGTAAAATATAAAAACAGTGTATTTAGTTTCACTGACCTTAGATTTATCATCACCTGAAGCTCTTGTGGCTTCATTCAGAGGGACAGCCCCATGTTCCCTTGCCTCTCTGAAAAGTTCATTCACAATTTTCCCAGTTGAAGGTCGAACTATATTTAATCCACTGTATTCATGTTCACTTGAGTAAAACCTTTAAACATTTTAGTTCATCAATAAAAACTTAGGATAACAGACATAAACTAAAGTAAAAAGCTACATACTCTTATGAAAATAAAAGTATTTTATTTAAAAGAGGCATTCTTTTGACTTCTATGAGAATATTTAATTTTTAAAATGGGATTAAGGAAAAGAATAGGAAACAGATCACATATTTTCTCAATGAGTTTGCAGAGATTGATTCTAAAGGCAAGTTCAGGCTCCAGTGTGGTAACTGGCTTGCCTGCTGATCCCTCAGCCTTCTGTAACTGTTTATCACATACATCTCATTCACGAATTCAGCACTTCTGATGTAGAAGGGAAAGCAGTGTCAACAATCAAAAGATAGTCCCTTCTCCCTAAGAAGGCCACACTCAGTAGAGACCTAGTTAGTGACGAGATCTCTAGCTTTAGACAGTATAAACAGCTAATTCTAAACTAAAGGGTTATCTATAGAGGATTTACTTTTCAGAGATTTCTGGATTTAAAAGAGACCTACTCCCTTATAACCCCCTGTGTTTGTTAAAAGTAAATAACTTAGACTAATTTTTTGGCGACCAATTTCTACTTTGACTCCAACTTCATAAATGGTCCTAGGAAACACAAAAATTACCTTTACATAAGATTAATAACCTACTTTTATCTTTCAAGATTTTTTTCTATCAAGAATATCAGAAACTATAACCAATGAAGTATCACCATGGAGACTTCCAGGGTAAGAAGACAATCAAACCTCATTTGTTAAAATACTTATAACTCTCCAAGTCAGTCCCAAATTCACATTGAACTGACACACAGAACAAAACAACGGGGGAAATTATATCTGCCTTGGAGACTAGGAACGGAATTCACCTTCAAGGCTTTCTCCTAAATTAGAATATATGCAAAACTGAATAAGATAGCTCTCACTTTGCAGTAAAGGAAGGAAAAGATCCATCAGGATGGAGAACAAGAAGACACCAGGAGAACCCTACTAAACCCTACAAACTGCAGAAGGTGGAGTTGGGGCTTCATCCTGCCAGTGCTCTGGAGAAGTACACTGGGTCCAAATTTATCTAGAGCAGGAGCCTGTGGAAGCCTTCCTCCCAAGCTTACACTCAAGGGTCCAGGGTAGCAAGCAAGGTTGAACACTGCCCTAGCTGGCTTTTAAAACAAGCCTTAGTGTTAGAAGCAGATTATTTTAGGTAGCTATGACAAACACAGAAAAGCAAAGCAAAGCAATGCTTCCTGCTGCAGCTGTCTGCTGCTGTAACACTCCTCCCCTCTCTGGAGTGCCCTGGAAATGAGGAACGGAAGTCACCTTCAAGGCTTTCCACATCTCTAATCTGGCAAAGTGAATAATCATTCCTTTTTATCTCAGTCTTAGTGAGAAAGACCTTACTGTAAAAATCAGTCATAGCAAATGATTTCCTATCTCCTTTATGGTTAATGGTTTTATTATTTGAAATCTTTGCCTACTCTAAGGTCATAAAGATATTCTATTTTCTTCCAGAAATTTTATTGCTTTAATTTCTGTATTTAGATCCACAACCCATATGCAACAGACATTTGTAGGTGGTATATGGTAGAGGACAAGAACTGGTTTTCCTCCATATAAATGTCCATTTGTCCCAGTACCACATAATGAAATTCTGTCCCTCACTGCTTTGCAGTGTCATAAATCAAGTTGCTATTTATGTGTGTCTGTGATTCTGAGTTCTCTTATTTTGGTCCATGGTCTACTGTCAGTTCTTACTCTCTTAACTATTGCAGCTTTACAATAAGTCTTTGTATCCAGCAGTGTAAGTCCTCAACTTTAATTCTTCATGAATATTTGGGGCAACGATATTTACTGATTGCTGAAGTAATTCTCTATACTCATTCCAACTAACTTATTAAATATAAATGAAAAGGAATAAAAGATGCCTAGTACAGAATTGGTACTTAGCTGGGCCTTAAAAGGACTTAGGACATTAGGACTTAGATAAGCACAGAAGGGACAAAATTTTAGGAATGAAGAACAGGTACACAGGAGGAAAAAATCAAAATGACCAGAGGAATCAGAAAAAGAACCAGAGTCTTTCATAGTTTTCTTTGTATGCAATTATGTCATTGCACATAATGAGCTTTATTTTATTTATTTCCAATCTGTATACTTTCGTTTTTCTCATCTCATTGTGCTGACTAAAACCTCCAGTACAAGTTGAATGAAAATGGTGATGGGGTTACCCACTGATAATGTTCCCAACTTCAGAAGAGTTGGGCGGTTTCAATCTTTTTAGCTCCTAATGATGACTACCCAAACCTTAAACATATTGACTGTGACTGGTGCCCACATTTCCCATGCATTTACTCCCTGTGGTAAGATTTTTGCTCCCATTTTGCTACTGAATCTCAAGGTTTGCTACTGAATTCTCAAAGGTTCTGAGTTATCTTCTCATTGCCAAACACAAAAGACTTTCCTCAGTTATTACCCACTTTCTGAAACATTTGATCCTTCTGAGCCTATCCTTCTTCTCCCTTCCATCATTTCATAGTTGAACTCTCTCCTGGACTTTCATCATACCAGAATTGCTTGTTTCTTTGCCCAGTGGGATCCAACATCTCCTTCTCTATTTTACTGAAGTTCTTCCTGAAGTTCTTCCTCCTCCTCTTACATAAATATGCCTATATCCTTGACTTCAATTCCCCTCTATTTAAGCTCATTTGATCATCAAAATATTTATCCACCGCCAAAGATAACCTCTTCTATACAGATGACTCTCAAATATATGCTTTTACCACTCACTTATGGTCCAGTGTTGAATTTAAAAGCACCTGCCAGATAGTTCTACTTTAATCAAGTTCATCTCCAAAACTGAAGCTATTTCCACACATAAGCCCTCCCATTAACAATCATACTTTTTCTTGTATCCCAAATTTAAAACATTTAAGTTTTCTCTCTTTCCCACTGGCTTACTCCCTATATCCCATGTCATTACATTTCTATAATATCCCATTACATTACATATTTTCTATGAAAATATCCTGCATTAATTTCACCCTTTTCTCTCCATTCCACTGACACTACCTCAATCCAAAATTTATTTATATATTTTTTGAGACAACATATGGCTCTACTGCCCAGGCTGGAGTGCAGTGGCGTGATCTTGGCTCACTACAACTTCCACTTCCTGGACTCAAGCTATCCTGCCACCTCGGCCTCCCAAGTAGTTGGGACTACAGGTGTGCACCACCACACCTGGCTATTTTTTGTAGAGATGGGGTTTAAGCCCTGTTGCCCAGGCTGGTCTTGAACTCGTGAGCTCAAACGATGTGCACTGCTTCAGCCTCCCTAAGTGCTGAGATGATAGGCATGAGCCACCGTCCTTGGCCTTGAATCCAAAATTGTTTACCTCATTCCTTAGTTTACCTCAATTGTTTCTGTCTTGATTTCTTTCCCTCTTTATCCTGTTCTCCCCATCATCATTAACTTTATATAGTATTGCCAGTCCTATTTTCCTAAATGAATAGTAATAGCTAACATTTATCAAGGGATGACTATGTGTTTAGTTAACCCTCCTAACAATGGTATTATTCCTATTTTACAGGTAAGAAAACTAAGACTGAAGAAGTTTAAATAACTTGCCAATTGGCAAAACCTTATTAGAAGACAGAGAAAAAAAAAATTACAGGGAGGAGGAGCGAGTCAGCCCAGGGGTCGGCTGCAGTCTCCAGGATCCCCAGGCTTGGAGTGAGGTCTGTGCACAGCCGGCTGGCTCTGTCCCACGTCTGGTCCTGAGCGGGTCTCCCTCGGGCCAGCCTGATGTGATCGAGCCCAGCGGAGCCTGAGCAAGGAGTGGGTCCATCACAGAGCCGGAGGGCAGGAGGAACACAACATCGCAAAGATGGTTTCACTCAAATATCACTGGGGTGGAGGCAGAAAACCTACTGTTGACAAGAGGAGCTGATGGCAGTTTTTTCGCAAGGGCTAGTAAAAGTAACCCTGGAGACTACACACTTTCTGTTAGAAGAAATGGAGCTGTCACCCACATCAAGATTCAGAACACTGGGTCAGGCGCGTTGGCTCATGCCTGTAATCCCAGCACTTTGGGAGGCCAAGGCGGGCGGATCACAAGGTCAGGAGATCAAGACCATCCTGGCTAACATGGTGAAACCCTGTCTGTATTAAAAATACAAAAAATTAGCTGGGCGTGGTGGCAGGCGCCTGTAGTTCCAGCTACTCAGGAGGCTGAGGCAGGAGAATAGCATGAACCTGGGAGGCGGAGCTTACAGTGAGCTGAGATTGTGTCACTGCACTCCAGCCTGGGCGACAGAGCGAGACTCCGTCTCAAAAATAAATCAATGAACAAACAAATAAATAAAAAGATTCAGAACACTGGTGATTTCCATGACCTGTATGGAGGGGAGAAATTTGCCACTTTGGCTGAGTTGGTCCAGTATTACATAGAACATCACAGGCAATTAAAAAAGAAGAATGGAGATGTTATTGAGCTTAAATATCCTCTGAACTGTGCAGATCCTACCTCTGAAAGGTGGTCTCATGGACACCTCTCTGGGAAAGAAGAGAAATTATTAACTGAAAAAGGAAAACATGGTTGTTTTCTTGTACGAGAGCCAGAGCCACCTTGGAGATTTTGTTCTCTCTGTGTGCACTGGTGATGACAAAGGGGAGAGCAATAACGGCAAGACTAAAGTGACCCATGTTATGATCTGCTGTCAGGAACTGAAATACGATGTTGGTGGAGGACAATGGTTTGATTCTTTGACAGATGTTGTAGCCCCTTACCACGACTCGTATACATACAGATGTTGTAGCCCTTTACCACGACTCGTATAAACGCTGCTGAAATAGAAAGCAGAGTTTGAGAACTAAGCAAATTAGCTGAGACCACAGATAAAGTCAAACAAGGCTTTTGAGAAGAATTTGAGACACTACAACAACAGGAATGCAAACTTCTCTACAGCCAAAAGAGGGTCAAAGGCAAGAAGACAAAAACAAAAACAGATATAAAAACATCCTGCCCTTTCATCATACAAGGATTGTTCTACACGATGGTGATCCCAATGAGCCTGTTTCAGGACATCAATGCAAATATCATCACGCCTGAATTTGAAACCAAGTGTAACAATTCAAAGCCCACAGAGTTACATTGCCACACAAGGCTGCCTGCAAAACATGGTGAACGACTTTTGGTGGACGGTGTTCCAAGAAAACTCCCGAGTGATTGTCATGACAATGAAAGAAGTGGAGAGAGGAAAGAGTAAATGTGTCAAATACTTGCCTGATGAGTATGCTCTAAAAGAATATGGCATCGTGCGTGTTAGGAACGTTAAAAAAAAGCGCCGCTCATGAATATACGCTAAGAGAACTTAAACTTTCAAAGGCTGGACAGGGGAATATGGAGAGAACGGTCTGGCAATACCACTTTCGGACCTAGGCAGACCACGGAGTGCCCATTGACCCCGGCAGCATGCTAGACTTCCTGGAGGAGGTGCACCATAAGCGGGAGAGCATCATGGATGCAGGGCTGGTCGTGGTGTACTGCAGTGCTGGAATTGGCTGGACAGGGACATACATTGTGATTGATATTCTAATTGACATCATCAGAGAGAAAGGTGTTGACTGCAACATTGACGTTCCCAAAACCATCCAGATGGTGCGGTCTCAGAGGTCAGGGATGGTCCAGACAGAAGCACAGTACCGATTTATCTATATGGCGGTCCAGCATTATATTGAAACACTACAGCGCAGGATTGAAGAGCAGAAAAGCAAGAAGAAAGGGCACGAATATACAAATAATTAAGTATTCTCTAGCAGACCAGACGAGTGGAGATCAGAGCCCCCTTCCACCTTGTACTCCAATGCCACGCTGTGGAAAAATGAGAGAAGACAGCACTAGAGTCCATGAAAACATGGGCCTGATGCAACAGCAGAAGAGTTTCAGATGAGAAAACCTGCCAAAACTTCAGCACAGAAATAGATGTGGACTTCCACCCTCTCCCTAAAAAGATCAAACTTTCGCAAGAAAGTTTATGTGAAGACCGAATTTGGATTTGGAAGGCTTGTATTGTGGTTGACTACCTTTTGTTAAGCAAAATTTGAAACCATTTAAAGATCACTGTATTTTAACTCAACGATACCTGCTTCCCAATTACTCATTTCCTCAGACAAGAAGAAATCATCTCCACAATGTAGACAACATTTTATAGAATTTTGTTTTAAATTGAGGAAGCAAATTGTGTGCTATATTCACACAATTTCAAATTCTATTCAAATTAGAATTACTAGATTCAAATTCTAGTAATAGGCTTTTTTTTCCTTTTTATAACCTTAACCAGTTTAATTTTTTTTCCCTCATTGTGGGGGATAAGAAGAAATTACTTGGGAAAATTAAGTAACAATGTCCTAGAAAAGTGAGAACAATCTCATTTACCATCATGTATCCAATAGTGGATAATTCATTTTGATGGCTTATATTTTTGGCCAAATGAGAATTAAGCCAGTGCCTGAAACTGCCAGAAGCTGACTGGTCTACCTTTGCGTTAGCATTAAAGAGTCATAGAAAAGAATCATGG
>NW_016805235.1:171268-179304 GCF_001698545.2 Rhinopithecus bieti | reverse complement strand
GATAATTCATTTTGATGGCTTATATTTTTGGCCAAATGAGAATTAAGCCAGTGCCTGAGACTGTCAGAAGTTGACTGGGCTACCTTTGCATTGGCATTAAAGAGTCATAGAAAAAGAATCATGGATATTTATGAATTAAGAGGTGTGGCTTTTTTTTTTTCCCCAGTCGACGACCAATTATAGTTAGGCTGTTGACTGAGAAAGTTGTGGTGGAAAAACGTTTGCCATATTTTCTTTGCATTTGAGTAACTGTCTTCTACTTAGAAAAAAGGTATCTATGAATAACCAGTGTTTTTGGTTGTCAAATGTTGCTGACAAACTTACCCTAAAACTTCAGTGTCTTAAAAAAAAAAAACCCACTCCCGGCCGGGCGCAGTGGCTCACGCCTGTATCCCAGCACTTTGGGAGGCTCAGGCGTGTGGATCACGAGGTCAGGAGATCAAGACCATCCTGGTAAACACGGTGAAACCCTGTCTCTACTAAAAATAGAAAAAATTAGCTGGGCGCCTGTAGTCCTAGCTACTCAGGAGGCTGAGGCAGGAGAATGGCATGAACCCAGGAGGCAGAGCTTGCAGCGAGCTGAGATCACGCCACTGCACTCTGGCCTGGGCGACAGTGTGAGACTCTGTGTCAAAAACAAAAAAAACTGCACCCCCAACTGTTTTCAATCTGGGTTCAGCTCAGCTGGGCTGTTCTTCTGCCAACCTGTAGGCCGCCACTCATGTGGTCAGCAGGTTGGCGCAGAGACTGGGATGGCTGGGCTTCTCTCTCTGCCTGCAGTCCTGAGTCTCTCCTTCTTCATGTAGTATCTTTCAGTGGCCTGGCTGGCAGGTAGCTAGACCTCTGACATGCAGCTCAGAGCTCCCAAGAGCTCAAAAGCGGAAGTGGCCAGGCCTTCTGAAGACTGAAGTCCAGAATTGTCGCAGCTTCCCTTCTACTGCCCTCTATTGATGATAAAGATGACGATGATTTTTTCTAATCAGAAGAGAGCTGGAGTATGCCCTCTACTTACTAAACAAGTCACATGCCCAGCCCAGATTCAAAAAAAGAGTGTGAAGTGGAGGTGCAGTTAATTGGGGGGCCACTAGTCTAACAGATAGTCACAACCAGTGACATGGAAAACCAAGGATATTAGCAAAAGTAGAAGCTGCTAGTGACCCTGGGAAGCCAAAGCTGCTTACAGTAGCTGAGACAAGCTGAAAGTCAGACTGAGAAATAAAGCTTCAAGAAGCTTCCTGAATGATTTCTGCCAATCCTGAGCCTATTTTTGGAACCAGCACTTGTAGAAACTGATCTTGTGAGGATGGATGTGTTTAGGGACACAGGGCTTTTGAGAGTAGCACCATCCACTGGGGCACCCCCAGACTTGCGAAATGTGACTCTTTCTTGATGCCACTGGTTTTTAGTCAGGCCACAGTGAGAAGGAACAGCCCTAACAGGCCTCCAGCAAGGTTGAAAGAGCTCATTTTTGTTTTACCCAAATGGTAAGATTTGCGAATGTTCCACCTTAAGTGCCTTCTTCAAAGACATCCCTCTTTGCCTCATATGTTGAATCATCATTCAGTGCGGATATTTCAATGAAAGTATCATTGGTTGATTTTTGTGACAGTAATAAAATGCTATGGCATCTTTGCCGTGAAGTTATGGTCTCCTTGGATTCTTCTGACTTTGGCTCCTGAAAGGAAGGCCTAGATCCAGGCCTGGTAGTAGTTCCTTTCTGAGGTCTCTCAGTCTCTTAAGACTCTGAGTTAGTTTGGCTGCTATTCTCACTGACAAAATGTGTATCAGCCCCTACCCCCGCACCCCAATATTCACTGAACTTTGAATTACTTCAGAACACAGGTGTGGCCTAAAGGTATTCCCTTATTAGGGAAATGTCATGACTGCTGTCTTCCAGTCAAACTTGTAAAGAAAAAGACTCCAGTTCAGTACTTGCAGCAAGAAGCTTGAATCCTGTTCTTTTCATTGCATTGTGACACTGACTCATTCTCCATTTTGCTTTGGTTTTGTTTCGACTTGACTTTGCGGGTAAAGTCCTTCACCAGTACACAAGAGTTTGATTGTACAAATATATCTCCTGCATTAACATCTCTGCCTGCTGCTTAAGATCAGTTGCTTTTATACTCAGAATGGAAATACTGATCTTGGCCAGCTTTGTTTGTTATATTGATTTCATTTAGATTTCCCTCCACAAGGTCAGCAAACTATCATGTTCTTATGTAAACTCAGGCCAAGGCCAGAGTTATCATAGTCCCTAGGTTGCTAAGGCTTATCATGTGTTTGGTAAAAGGTGATTGCAAGTTCTCAGATGAGGTTACTTTACATGGGATGGCATCAGGCCGGCAGGCTGGGATGATGGAGAAAGCTCAAGGTGCAGGTTTAAAAAAGGTTGTGGAAATTAAAGTTCCAAGGAGGTGGTTTCTGAAGAAGTCAAGACAGCCCAGGGCCAGAGCAGTCAGTGATGGGTGAATCAGGTTATTTGGAAAGTCGGTGTGACAAATACATAGATGCCGTCTACTTCTAGGTAGCTGGTAGGTATTAAATATGCACAATATTCCAGAGCTCACTGAGGATTTTAAAATTATAAGCATAGGATTTTATATTTTGGGGTAAAAGAGTTATCTGGCACAAGGTATTGGGGTTTAAAAAAAAGACATTTCACAGTCTTAATAACTTAAAAAAAAAAAAAAAAAAACAAACTAAAAGGCGTTCAGTCTTAGTGTGGTGGCCCTCCTGAAACTTACATCATCTCTCCCACTGAAGTCAAGGTCTTTTCAAATGTGGTTTAAATGGGGATGAGAAAACATGTAGACTTTCTTGGTGTGTGTGCACTCTTTAAAGAGCCCCTTGCTTCGGGAAACAGTCATGAAAATGGTCAAGACAGTTTTTAGAGTTATTTTATTGGGATTTTAAGACTAGAATGTCTTGAGGTTATTTTGTAGTAACAGGGGGATGTGGAAAGGTTTGCAACTGTGTTTTGTTGCAGCTTAGTATCCGTAAGGGAAACTTAGACTGTAGACATAATTACAAAGCCAGGGCAGTTTTTATTTTCCGTATGTTGCTGGGGAATCAGTTTTACATATAGCAAGCACATGGCCTCCCTGATGTCAGAATGCCTTTTGTTAGGATCTGTATTTGCCCTTAATTTTTGTTGAAAATATTTTCCTTCTTCCTCTTAAAAAGTTCCAAAATAATAGTTTATTGTATCTTTCCATTAAAGAATTTGGTTCCTTTTTCACTACAGGTCAGTTCACACAAGGCAAAAACTATTGAACAGTTGTTTTAGTGGGTCGTGTAACTTTGCTGATATCAACTAATTTTGACAGTTTTTATCCTAAGCCTCAAAATCATGTAATTAATAATTTGCCTGTTTATGACCTAATGTGAATTCTTTTATTAATAAAAGCTAATGGAAAGGAATCCCTGATTAAGCCTGATGACTAGACCTAAAATTAATTTTCCTGCAGTATATGAAAGTACTGTACTAGAGTATTAAAAGATATGTAATATTTTATTAATAAATCTATCCTTTAAAAGGAGTACTTTTTAGGGGATATTATCATTTTGTTTTTTTGTTTTTTTTTTTTTGAGACGGAGTCTCGCTCTGTCGCCCAGGCTGGAGTGCAGTGGCCAGATCTCAGCTCACTGCAAGCTCCGCCTCCCAGGTTTACGCCATTCTCCTGCCTCAGCCTCCCGAGTAGCTGGGACTACAGGCACCCACCACCTCGCCCGGCTAGTTTTTTGTATTTTTTAGTAGAGACGGGGTTTCACCGTGTTAGCCAGGATGGTCTCGATCTCCTGACCTCGTGATCCGCCCGTCTCGGCCTCCCAAAGTGCTGGGATTACAGGCTTGAGCCACCGCGCCCGGCTGGATATTATCATTTTGAAGTGAATCATGTAAATGTTGATAATATGCTGTTTATTATACATTTAGTGTTTCAAGAGATTCACTTAATTGCCTTTTTGCCTACGTATATTATGTAGCCTATCTGCAACTGTTTTTAAAAAAATGACATTAAAAGAATACTTTATGCAGAGAAACATTAGTGGATGTTAATTGTCTCCCCACCTGTATTTATTGGTGTCAGAGCAACGGCTTTGCTAGTTGCAAAGCTGTATTATCAGAGTAAAAGTGTATTTGTAAACTGTATGGGAACTAAAAATTAGGAATAAAACCATTTTCTTATATGAAAACAAAAAAAATTATAACTGAGATATGTCTATCTCAAGTCAAAGCCTTTAACACACTGTACTATAGTTTTGTTGTTAAATTTTTATTAAAGAGGAACTGACTTTCCACTGCCTTCTACACAGCTGCAACTTATCTTCTTGGTCTTCAAGGTTGTATCCAGAACTGGCTACATAATTTGTGGCACCCAGTGCAAAGTGAAAATGCAAGTTCCCTTCTTCAAAACCAATTAAGAATTTCAAAACAGTAACAGCAAAGCATTACTCCAAGCACAGGGCCCTTCTAAGCATGGGGCCTTGTGCAGTAGCACAGGTCACGTGCCTATGAAAGCCTCCCTGGCTGCACCCCCATCTATCCAACCTTATTTGCTACTAAGCTACTAAAGTTCTGCTGGTTCCTTTTCTGGTTCCTCTGGTCATTTTAACTATGTGACTCTCTGTTCCTGGAATTTTGTCCCTTATCTTCTGTGCTTATCTAACTCCTAGTATCTTAAATCCTCTTAAGGCCCAGCTAAGTATCAACTCTGTGCTAGGCATCTTATCCACTTTATTTCATTTAATTCTCAAAGCGATACTACTATATAATGACTTGTAGAGGACATATATAAGTTCTGATTGTGATATGTAACTTTTCATGAATGAATATGTCAAAACAGGCATCAGACTGTATCCTAAGAGTCTTTCTGTAGATTACGTAACTCCTCTTGTAAATTAAAAACACAGACAATCTTATGTCCAGAGTTTCAGATAATGAAACTATCTTGGCTTAAAGTGACAATGAGACAATAACTGTTTTGATTTCAAATATAGACCAAAGGAGGTGGACCATGAAAATAAGCACTGTTTTCTGTACCAAATAGATCCGTAGAAATACAGTGAAACTGGGAAAATTTCGATATTGAATATGAAATCAAAGGAAGTGTACACTTAGCATTAGAAAAAAATCATACTTAGAAAAAAAGATTGCAAACAATTTGCTATACATTGTATTATAAACAGATTCAACACGGTTTACATCTCAACCTATATATTTTAAGGAAGCTCAGTTCTTTTGATAAATTATCCTAGAGATCAAATGTGAGGCACAAAATCCTTAAAAACTGGATTACTGAATTATACCTATTAATTATGACATTGTTTCAGACAGCATAAAAGAAAACCCTTTACTGAAATATCTTAGTGATTATATTTGAATAGCAAGGAAAATATTAATACAGCAATCTTATGATAAGAACTTGAATATTAATTCATTCAATTTATGTTCAAACTGGGGAAACAGTGGCCAAATGGTGAGTAAAATGTAAGTACACAGATATATATTAAGTACTTTCAAGACTTGGGAGAACATACAAATTAAAGAAGCAGCTAAAAACACAGTATTTTGTATGTATAAAGAATTAAATGAAAGAATAGGATGTTCAAACAGTGTCAAGATACCAACCTGCTGATTACAAAGGACAAACAGGTCAGCACCTTAACCAAATGAACATATCACTAATGGTGGAAAATCCTGAAATTATGACCCCTGTTGTCATGTAATAAATAGCAGACTATATCACTTATCTAGCATCCTTGACAGAAACTCTAATAAAAATCGAATCATGAGGAAACAGTGATCTAGAATGTTAGAAATTTTATAAGACAGCTGCATAATCTAAAATTTATTATGTTGACTTTTTTAGAGAGTCTAGGCCAGCTGTCTTATAAAATTTCTAACATTCTAGATAAACAACAATAAAAAGGTGCGGGGAATTCTCTGCATTCAGAAATTCAAAACAGGAATAATTAAATGCAATGCAATGTCCTTGGTTGAATCCGAAATCCAAAGAAAAAGCTATAAGAGATATCTGACTACAGACTATACATTAAATGGCATCATAGAATTACTATTCATTTTTTTTTTTTGAGACAGAGTCCTCCTCCATCATTGAGGCTGGAGTACAGTGGCACCATCTCGGCTCTCTGCAACTTCTGCCTCCTAAGTTCAGGTGATTCCTGTGCCTCAGCCTCCCGAGTAGCTGGAATTACAGCCCCGCATCACCATGCCCAGCCAATTTCTGTATTTTTAGGAGAGATGGAGTTTTGCCATGTTGGCCAGGCTGGTCTTGAACTCCTGACCTCAAGTGATCTGCTCACCTTGGCCTCCCAAAGTGCTGGGATTACGGGCATAAGTCAACACTCCCCGTCTCGATTATTATTAATTTTGTAAGGTGTACAGTGTTATCAATTTTTTAAGTGTGTGCTTCTTAGGAGCCGCATGCTGAAGTATCTAGAAGTGAAGTGTCATGATGGCTACAATTTCCTTTCAAATAGTTGAGTAAAAAAGAGAGAGAATACAGGTGTACACAAGTTCAATGTAACATTTTAACAACTTGATGAATACAGGTGAAGTAAACACAGTATTTACTAGTCTTGATTTTTGATGAATTGAAAACTTATAAAATGGACTTTCTGAGAATAAGATATAATGGGAAAACTGACGTTTCTTTCCCAGGGATGATACTTACAGTACTAAAAAGATGTAAATGAAAATATTCCTGGCAACAAGAAAACTCACAGCAATAAAATACACCTGATTCTCATCTCTTAAATCTTCATAGTTGGTTGTTTTTATACTTCAGGGATTTTAATAACAACAAATACTATTTAGGATGTCACGCACTGGAGGAATCATCACCCAAAGGAGGAAGAGACAGACTTCAAAAATCACAGATTCTTAAATGGAGGACAAAGGACCAGCAGAGGCTCCATGGAGTGGCTTCAAGAAACACACAAACTCTTAAAAACGAATGACAAACTTGTACATGAAAGTTGTTTTGAGAGGAGAATTCTACAGCTTTCATCAGACCCTTAATGAGTCCCACAACTCAAAAAGTATTAAAGAACCACTGTGCCCAAGAAAAACAGTATTCAGGATATAATTTCATATGATACCTACCAAAATATTAGGTATTTTAAGGTAATTTTTCCGTAAGTTTCTTTTAGCTTTCTGATTGTAAAAGTTCTTAAAATAGTAACTAAATGATATTAATCTTTTCTTTTTTATCCAAATCTGCCTTGCCCTTGGAATAATAATTTTAAAAAATTACTGAAGAAACCTTGAAAAAGGCCATTTAAAACAATTTGAAGTTAGTAAAATTTAGGAAAGAATTGTAATTTCTTTTTACAACAAAACAAAATAAAACTTACCGTTGAGGTGGTGTCCGTGGGCTCTTGAAGACTGCAGCTTTAGGTCTATTAGACTTGGAAGATTTGCACTTCACTTCATCTTCATACAATTCTGCCAAGGCCAACTACATAATAACAGGCTTGTTACAAAGTATAACACCAGGAATAACCTCTTAACTACAACTAGAAGTTATGTATAGAACATTAACTTAAAATTGAGTGGTAAAGACTTTTCATGAAAAAACCTGCTGCTTCAGATGATTCCTTTCTGAGATAAACTTACCGCATCTCATTTTATGGAACTAACCAAAATGCCACATCTATTAGAATAACTTTAAGTTATAATAATTACTTGATTATTTTCAATTAACTATTCAACAGTGTCAAAATCTGTTTTAGGTAACAAACCATTTTCAAATTTAAACCTAAAATTCAGGTGCAATTCTTTTAAGAATTCCTGAAGATATTCACACTAATGTCAGCTTCTTTCATCAGATCTCATAAAATAGTTTCATTCAGCTATTCAAGTTTTCAAACTCCAAGCACATAAAACAACTTCAGAAGTATTCTATTTAAAAGTCTACCAAACATATATATTTCAACCTGTTTAGGAAAACAAGTTTCTGAACAATACAAGACTATAAATTTTTTTTTTTTTTTTTTTTTTTTTTTTTTTTTTT
>NW_016805235.1:121126-170564 GCF_001698545.2 Rhinopithecus bieti | reverse complement strand
TTGGGGCAATTTTAATTCTTTAAAATTCTCTTAGTCAACTTTTAAAATATACACAAATAAAACAAAATGAAAGACTTCTAATTTTTTCCCCCTACCCTCTCACATTCAGTAATATTCATATTTGTACCAGATTTGCTAGAAATCTGAATCATAAAACTGTTTGGTAATCTAAAAGGACTGAATTTAAATCCTAACTTAGGCACTTACTGTGTGATCTTGGGCAAATTATTTAATTTCTCTCAGCCTTAGTTACCACATCTTCAAATGCCTATAAAAAATCACCACAGAGTCATTTGAAGGATTAAATAATGTATGGAAAGCACAAAGCACGTGTTCCATCACTAGAAGATATTATTCTTAAGTGTTTGGCAATGATTTTATCAGTATTTCCTTTTCCCCAAGATTTTTTTTTTTCTTCCCACAGTGTTGTATCTCCTTATGGTCCTTTATTACCCCATCCCCTCCAAAAAAACAAAACAAAAAACAAACAAATGACACAAGAGAGACAGACAGACATGCACATACAAAGTCTGATGACTAGGGACAAAACTTTTCAGAAATTTTACCTCCCTGAAATTTCTTTAAAGTAGTAGTATTTTATGGATTTCCTTCTGAGTTGATTATGTCAGCTTTATGTATTACTTTTATGATACTCCTATTCTCATCAATAAAAATGTCATCTGTATTTCAAAGGCCCATTTCAGCTCTCCTTCACAAAACCTTTTCTAATTTTCTTAATATCTTTTTTCAAATACTCATAGCATGTGAAACCCCAATGACATTCATATTAAGCATTATGTTGCCATTACTTGTGTACTTTTGGTGTATAACTTCCCCAAGTAGATTTTAAGTTTCTCAAATTGTTTCTAATATTGTACCTAAAAGGCAACAAATTCACGTTGAATTATATAAAGAACATAATATAAACAAATCAGAAATAGATATAGACAGATTGATTTTAAATTGGGGTTATATTTGCTATATGTTTTTTGCTTTAACAAGATTTGAATAAATACTTCCAATCAAATAACAATTTTCTTTAGTGACATAAATTAAAAAAGCAAAAATGCCTCTGACCCCATGGAATGTGGAACATACATTAACAAAAGAGGAATATCAGGAAAATGGTATTGAAGAGTCTACTTGGCTGAAAGATCCTACTTATTAATAGTACATCATTAAAAACTTAGAAGAAAATGAGTGGTATTTAGAGGGAGTTGATGCCATATGGCATCATATGGCATAAGTTCATTAGTAAATACTACAAAGAAATTTAATTTATATTATTTAACATAGCAAACGATACTACATCAAAAAAGGAAATGATAATTTAAATTGATAAATATTAATTGAAGTACTGGTCAAAACTAACACAACAACAAAATCTCAAAATGTTATTAAGAAAATGTTTCAATAATATGTAGAGGATAAACTATGTAAGTAAAGTATTGATAATCTTTCCTCCAGAATTTGAAATGTGAAGAACTTGAAACCTGAAAGCAAAGGAATTGGGTGAGAAAATCAAGTATATAGCATTAAAAGTACTGGAATTCTCAGCCTTAGAGTAACCAATTCTAGAAGCCGTAATAAATGATTATTATACAGACACCTGGGACCTTGTAGGAAATGCATATGCTTAAATCCTACTCTAGAACCAGTGACTCATACTCTGGGGTAGGGCCCAGCAATCTTTGACAAGCCTTCCCAGGTCATAGACGCACACTAGAGAATCAACAATACAGAATAATGATATTCAATAGGATTAGGGTCCTTGTGGCAACAGTTATCAGGCATTTTAATTCTTCTCCTTTATAGTGCCCACTATTGAGTCCATCCTAACAAATCCAATCCTAACCCTAGTAATACTGAAGTTATCCCTGTTCTTACTCCCTACCCGTCCAATCTATATAGAAACACATAATATGTGGAGCAAAACTGGGACACAGTATACAACTAAATACCTTAATGAACTTGTGTGTGGATGGGCTGAGGGACACCAGAAGAGAAAGCAATTCAGAAATACTATCTAACACTGATGAGGTTTTGGGCTTAGTTTTGCCACTAACAGTCCCACCCCTAACTTTCCCACTGACCATTTCCTTATTTGAGGTGGATGAAGGGAGCTATGAAAATCTACTCTGATATGCAAAAAAAGAGTTACGAGTGTGCAGTTTGTAACTTGGGGGCTCCCAAGGCTGGGAAGCCTTTTGGGAAGCAACTATGTAGCTTTTCTCTGGTGGTACCTGGAACACTCCCTCCTGATTTAGATGCTGAGAAACCCTACACTGTATGGCAGCTAAGATACACTTACTTAGGGGTAATTCTGCTTGTTCCAATTAGTAATATGTTGCCCCTTTACTCACTCTGAAAGACTCTTACAGCAAGCTGTTAGAGAAGTAAGAAATATCTACTGAAAGCTGCACGAACTGGGTAACTTTTAAGATAAGCACGTCTAGATTAACCGTAACAAGATAATCTATAAATAATCAATATCCAAGATACCATTTGGGAAGAACATTATTTAATTCTTTTAAACTTTTGATACATACTTTATTTCTTGATATGTCATCCCTTTGGCTGTTTTCAAGTTTCTTTGCAAGTTCTTCACATTCATATTAAGTTCTAAAGGAAAGATTATCAATACTTAGATACTGTACTTGATACACCAAATCACATTCATAAAGAAATCAGTTATCTTCCTACTGTCCTAACCTACCAGAAGTAGGCAGAAGATGAAAAAAAAAAATCCCCATCATAACTTAGGGTGGAAACGAAGGCATTCTCACAATTAGCAACATCTACCAGAGTATCTCCAAACATTAATCATACTTTGATCCACTGGATTAAGTCTGCAAATAATTTGCCAAGAATCAGGTGGTCATTAACCAAGCTGTTCTCACTTTTCATATAAAAAGAAGAAATGGATTTAAATTAGGGAAAGGACATTAAGTTACACACTGCATTAACTTTAATGATATTAGAAGTGACTAGTCAGGGAAAGTTATAGCATCTTTCTCCTTTGAGGAAAAAGGAACCAAATATTTGCCCAGCAACAACTTGACCAGGATAATGTAGGAATTTGGCATAGGCCCTTTACAACATTATTTAATCCTTACACCACCACCAGCACCCTGACCCTCCTCAGTTTACAAATGAAGACATACGAGGATCAGACAGGTTAAGACTTTTCTCCTAAGTTCACAAAACTACTAAGGAGCAGGACTAAGAGGCAAACCAAAATTGGTGGGACTACTAACTCCATGCTGCCTCTCAGAGATGTGGGTTTATAATAGGAAAGATGAGGTACACAATAGCTTCCTAACCCTTGATACCGTTTACTACTACTGAACCAACTATGTGAGCTGGAACTATTCTACATTGAGTTCACCTCCTAAACTTACACTGATCTCTGCAGTCTCCAAATTCTTCGTTTTATGCACTGCTTATTTTGGCACCCAATCATACTCCATCTTAAAATATTATGCTAAATGTATTCATATCCTATTTCTCCAAAGAAATCTGTAGGTTTCCAAAAGGTAGAAATGTCTTTTACACTTACATAGCCATCAATAGAGCTCAGCACCGACTAAGGATGTGATGTCCTTATTTCCACATTCCCAAAGCCCAGCAGTATGTTACAATGGATGGTGGTTTGTTCACATTAGAATGAAGTGTGGTTGTAAAGTAATACAGTAAAACTGTTCTACCAAAATTCTCCTTAGTATCTCCTTACTGATATTTACTTGTTAAATTTTTATCAATAATCTTATAATGAGACACAAAAAAGCCGAAAATGAGAAAAGTGGCGTTAGTATCTGATAAAACGGGATTTGGTGCACTAGTATTTAGCTAACTAATACTAGTGTCCTACACAACATTACGAAGTTTTATTTCCCTGTTTTTTGTGTGCAATGTTTTAAAGACCATAGCTTTGACAACTAGGCTGTATGGGCATAGCGTGCATCGCTTTCCTTCACCCCTTTAAAAGAAAAAGCCACCTGATAAAATGGAACCATTTTTATATTTAAGTAAGCAAGTCAGAAATAGCATCCAAGACAAAAAAGAACAAATCACGTATCATTACTGTTCAGGTGACTGCCCACTTCCCTGCGGCCACAGCAACATTTCTTCTGGAGTAAGTCTCAAGAAGGAAGCATCAACCCGTGAACCAACCAACTGACCCGCAAAATGTCACTCTAAACGAATAGCTATTTTTACATCGTACTTGGGGTGGAAGGGAGACGAAGCACCAGCGCTGGAGGCTCGAGCACTTGTGTCCACGACCATCACAGTGCTAAGCGCCGACGTCGGGAGACCGGGCCCGGGATCACGATTCCATCCCCAGACTGGGTCAGCGAAAGGCTCCGCCGAGGCCAGAGGCGGCCTCCGACTCGCACCCGCCCGCGCCATCACCAGCCCGCATCCACCGCAACGCTCACTCCACGAGCTGCTCGCCTCACCTGCAAATCCCGCGCGCTCGGAGGCCGCGGTCCGGAAGACCTCCTTTCCTTCTCGCCGGGGTCGGGGCGGCCGCCTTCCGCCATCTTCCGCTGGCTAGCGGAGCCAGCTGCGGACGCACCTCCCGCAACTTCCGGAGCTGGTTGCCTGGCAACCGCAGGAGGGGCGGAGACGTGCAAGGTGCATGCGCGTCCCCGCTACCCGAACCCCCGCCCCCATTTCCGGTGCTGACCCACCCGTTGGGTTTTCCTTTTTCCATTAAAGTAAGTTGGCCAGGGGATTTCTCCGCAGGGAAACCTCTATTAAGTTTTGTGTTGCTCCTGCTACCCGCCTAAAGGCACTGTAGGCCGCCCTAGAGGGCAGCGTAGACTTGCAGGTTCATTTAGCTCAACAATGAAAACATCCTCTGGATTTTTCTTCTGATGAAAAATTGCAACCTCTCCTTCTAGTCTTGGTCAGATTCTGTCATCTTTCCCATCAAGGATTGGATGGTACATCGTCAGCACAGCGTGAATTGGCACTGAGAGTGGAAAACACTGTAAAAAGTGCCTGGAATAATTTGTTAAAAGCAGAACTCTGCCGGGCGCGGTGGCTCATGCCTGTAATCCCAGTACTTTGGGAGGCCCAGGCGGACGAGGTCAGGAGATGGAGACCATCCTGGCCAACGTGGTGAAATCCTGTCACTACTAAAAAAAAAAAAAAACCTACGTAAATTAGCTGGGCGTGGCAGTGCGTGCCTGTAGTCCCAGCTACTTGGGAGGCTGAGGCAGGAGAATCGCTTGAACCAGGGAGTCTGAGGCTGCAGTAAGCCGAGATGGCGCCACTGCACTCCATCCTGGCGACAGTGGGAGACTCCGTCTCAAAAAAAAAAAAGCAGAACTCGAGACTATTAAGCCCTCGTCATTCAACTGAGATTGATTTAGACTCCGGTCTTCTTATCCTAGGCACTTTCTTTTTTTTTTTTTTTTTAAGACAGTCTCGCTCTGTCGCCCAGGCTGGAGTGCAGTGGCGTGATTTCGGCTCACTGCAGCCTCCACCTCCCGGGTTCAAGCGATTCTCCTGCCTCAGCCGCCCGACTAGCTGGGACTAATGCGCGCGCCGCCACTCCTGGCTAATTTTTGTATTTTTAGTAAAGACCGGGTTTCACCATGTTAGCCAGGATGGTCTTGATCTCCTGACCTCATGATCTGCCCACCTCGGCCTCCCGAAGTGCTGGGATTACAGGCGTGAGCCACCGCACCCCGCCTCCTAGGCACTTTTATGCCCAAGGGATGCGAAAGTAAAAAGAAACAGTCCCAGTGATTATGAAACTCAGTCTAGGGAAAAGAGAAATGTAAACGGGTAAGATGCAGTGTGCAGTAGAGCTTTGCTGGGAGAGTTACAAAGGAAATGTGAGCCACGTGAGGGGATATTCTCGGTTGGTGTCTGCTGTGTGCACCATGCTAGGTGCTGGAGTTGACAGCTTGCCACCCGAGCTTTGGCATACTGATCGTTTTGATATATAAAGGCGTTTGAGGCTGGGTACGGTGGCTGACGCCTGTAATCCTAGCTTTTTGGGAGACCGAGGCAGACGGATCACTTGAGGTCAGGAGTTCCAGACCAGCCTGGCCAAGGTGGTGAAACCCTGTCTTTACTAAAAATACAAAAATTAGCCTGGAGTGGTGATGCGTGCCTGTAGTCCCAGCTACTCCGGACGCTGAGACAGGAGAATCTCTTGAACCCGGGAAGCAGAGGTTGCAGTAAGCAAAGATGCACCATTGCACTTCAGCCTGGGTGTCGCAGAGAGACTCCGTCTTGAAAAAAAAGGCATTTGATAAACAGCAGGTGCAAGAAGAGCACTGTGACCTTTTCTTCCTGAGAGCAGGAAAAGAAACTACCATGTAATAGATGCCCTCCCTATACCAAGAGGAAAGATACTCATCACCATACGAGGGGAGTGGAGGTGGAGAGACATCTGTACAGATATTGTTAAACTAATCGGTATCTTCCTAGATACTCTTCCACAATTTCCTCTCTTTGTTCAACCCAGTATATAAGCACTTAGGCCTACCCACTTCTTTGGGTCTTTATTTTCCTGTGTGGACAACCACTTATACGTAAAGTTTTATTAAATAAAATTTGTATGCTTTTTCCCTGTTAACTTGTTTTGTGTCTGTTTAATTCTTGGACCCAGCTGGAGACTCTGAGAGAGTAAAGGAGAAATTTTTCTCCCCCTAGCTGTGCATTCCCTGTGTAATTTCATTTATCCCTCTACTAGGTAGTTATATTATCTTGTTATACCTGAGGAAACCAGATGATAAAGACTAACTTCACCCTGTAGTAAATGGCAGTGCCAGGCATCAAACTCTTTTAGCACCTAATACTCTTCTAGCAACAGATTCTGCCCTAGAAATCTCTGGCTCTTTAGCAAGAAATGCCTCATAGAGCCAAAGACATTTTAGCTGAGTCTTGAAGGAAAGTACTTCCAGTAGAAGTATTGGACCAGAAAGAATCTTGGTAAAGGCGAAGATATTTACAAAGGCACCGAAATTTGAAATATTATATTCATGTCAGCAAACTGCTATATGGTTGCAACTTAGAAATGACAAAAGATGGTCATGGAATGGTGGGGAGGAGACAGATCTAGACTGGAGGCTTGAGACAGATTCTGAAAGATCTTGCCTTAGGTTGGGGATGGAATCCTGTGAACCAGTGATTCTCTAACATTCTTGTACTTTAGGATCACTTCTTCTCTCCCGTCTCTAGGTACTCAGTGTTTTGTTTTTCTAAGACCACCAGAGCGGGTACAAAAGAACCAGCCACTAGGCAAGGGTAGGAGCAAAACTGCAAGTTTATTTTGGTCACCTAGCTTCAAGGGAAGAAGGTGGGTAGGGAGAGGTCTGTTGGCCCCCGACAAAAGGGGCCCCCAGAGTCACCCGTACAGCTCTCGGACGGAGTTCCAACAGTTCCGACTGCAGTGGGGAACCCACGGCAGTGGGGAAGCTGGGAAGTCCGCGCGTGGCGATCCTCCGGAGCGGCTTTTCTAGGAGTGGGAGGGCGATAGGTGGGGCATGGGCGTGTCCGGGGGCGTTCCGCAGGTGCGACCAGGTAAATCTTGGTCTCTTCAGATTGACATCACCTGGCGCATGCCTAGTTGGTCTGCACCTTCCCAGGTCGCCGGCTGGATTTTCGCGCCTGCGGGAAAAGTTGGGGGGATGAAGAACCCGGAAGTGCGCCATCTTGCCTCCATTCATCCAAACACTCAGAGTTATTAATAATTGGTATAGAGTGGGACTGAAGCATCGTATTTCTTAAGATGTTCACAAAGTGGATTTTGCTGCTGGCAATGACAGTATACCTGGTATTGGACTTGTCCTCGCACTCTTAACAACTAAAAACAACAGTTTTAAGGCATTGAGCAACAGGTAGTACAGGTCTTTGATATCAGAAACAGGGAAAACTAACAAGGTGACTATGTTTACCTAGGCTTCTTATTTTTATTTATTTATTTTTTGAGGCAGGGTTTCTCTCTGTTGCCCAGGCTGGAGTACAGTGGTGCAATCACAACTCACTACAGCCTCAACCTCTCTAGTTTGAGCAATCCTCCCACCTCAGCCTGCCGAGTAGCTGTTGCCCTGGCTTTCTGCATGGAACTCTCATACACTGCTAGTGGGTCCTAGAATGGACAGCCACTTTGGAAAACAGGTTGTCAGTTTCTTCTAGTGTTAAGTATTCCGTTATCATAAGAACCAGCAATTCTACTCCTAAATATTGACCCAAGAGGGATGAAAGTATACATTTATAAAGTATTTCTACCCAAATGTTCATAGAAGCTTTATCCGTAATAGCCTGCAAATGGGAAACAATCCAAATGCCCATCAGCCAATTGTGGGGAAATGAAAGAGAGATCAGCCTGTTACTGTGTCTATATAGAAGGAAGCAGACATAAGAGACTCCATTTTGTTCTGTATTTGAGATGCTGTTAATCTGTGACCCTACCCCCAACCTTGTCCTTGCAAGAGACATGTGCTGTGGTGACTCAAGGCTTAATGGATTTTGGGCTGTGCAGGATGTGCTTTGTTAAACAAGTGCCTAAAGGCTGCTTGCTGGTTAAAGGTCATCACCATTCTCTTAATCTCAAGTAAGAGAAAAGCATTTGTCTCCTGCCCGTCCCTGGGCAATGGAACATCTCCGTGTAAAACCCGATTGTATGCTTTGTTTACTGAGCAAGGAGAAAACCGCCTTTAGGAATAAGGTGGGACTTGCTGGAGCAATGCTGCTAAAAGGTTTATGGAGAGTTTGCATATGCATCTCAAGGCACAGCATTTTCCTTTAAACTTATTCATGTCACAGGGATTTTTGTTCATATGTCTTATTGCTGATTTCCTCCCTACAATGATCCTATTGTCCAGCCACTCCCTTATCTTTTTTATGGTAAAGATAATTATCAATAAATACTAAGGGAACTCAGAGACCGGTGCCGGTGTGGGTCCTCTGTATGCTGAGCGCTGGTCCCCTGGGCCCCACTTTTCTTTCTCTATACTTTGTCTTTGTGTCTTATTTCTTTTCTCAAGTCTCTCGTTCCACCTATCGAGAAACACCCACAGGTGTGGAGGGGCAGGCCACCCCTTCAGCCAATGAATGGATACAATTTTGAAAATTCATACAATGAAATACTACTCAATAGTAAAAAGGAAGAAATTATGGATCCACATGTCTTGAATGAATCTCAAAGATACTATCTTGAGTAAAAAAAAAAGTCAGGTGCAAAAGAGTAAATATTGTCTGATTCAATTTACATGAAATTTTAGAACAGGCAACACCTTTAATGACTAAAAGCTGGTGGTAGCTTGGGGCTGACTGTCTTTTGGGGTAAGGATTCAATTCCCCAATTGTAGGACATGTAGGAACTTTTTGAGGTGACCGAAGTGTTTTATAACTTGATTGTGGTGGTAGTTACACAGGTATATATTAATATGTTTGTTAAAAACACACTGTATACACTTAAAATGCATGCATTTTATTATATGTAAATTATTCATTTACAAACTTGATTGAACAAAATCCTTGCTCAGCTGATTCTGTTGTGCAGCTATGTTTGAGAGCCACTGCTCTAAGGCCACTGGGAGCCATTAAAGGATTTGTGATTTACAAAGATTACAGATGCATCAATGTGTATGATGAGTCAAAGTTAGGGAATAGATTATTACAACAATGAAAAGTAATTAGGACTCAAGTTTTATCAGTGGCAGTGAGAACAGAAAGAAGCAATACTTGGTAGAAATATTAACATCGGAACCAACAGGAACTGGAGTCTTCAATGTGGAATACATGAAAAAAAGAGAAATAAAAAATGACATCTGGGGATTTGGCTAGGTGATTTGGTAAATGGTGCTACTTGTAAATTATTGAGCTGAAAGGGAAAAGCAGATTTCAAAGGAAATAAACAAGTTTGTTATGGACATTTTGAGTTCAAAATGTATGTAAAACACTCTGGTGAAAATGCATCATGGAGCAATTGTAAATGTAGGTCTAAAGATTAGAAGATTAGACAAGAATTTTGGTTTGGAGATACAGATTTGGGTGTTGACTGTATGTAAATGATAGCAGAGTAGATAAGGCTTCGCAGGAGCAGCGTGAAATGTGAGAAGATGTGAGGATTAAGAACACTCAGAAACACCAACATTGAAGAACTCAGTGGAAAAAGGAAAGCTTTCAACGTAGCCCTGAGTAACAGAGAGGTGAGAGGAACACAAGAGACTGGAAAAACTCGTGATGAGGCAGTTTCAACAGGAAGACCAATGATGTCATTTACTACAGATAATCAAGAAAGATTAGGACTAAAAAGTATCCACTGGATTAAAGGAAAAGGAGATGCTGTCCCAAAAGTTACCACCAATTTCATAGTTAGTGAAGAAAATCCATATTTTACTAGTTTCAGAGTGACAAATAGGACAGTGAAGGCTACATATTCAATGAACTTAATGTCAATGGTGTGCAGAAGTTGCCGTGCACTGCCTTATGAGAGCCTAATGTGAAATTTTTAGGAATTTTGCAAGGCAGTTGTTAAACAGGGATTATTAAAAATTAAATAATGTAACTTTACAACTAAATTATACTAAAAACTCATGCAATAAATATTCAAATCTCATCATTTTCTAGTTATTTGAATACATTTTGCTATTATCTATGCTCCTGAGGGGATTTGCATCTATTGGATTTATATGGTGGAGATGCTATTGCACACCCTTCCCAATTCACATTCAGTGACAACATGTTAGTAGCTTGAAGTCTACCACGGTGTAAGTATTCCCACCTCAGAAATTGGTAAGTGCTATAAATAAAAGTTCAATTTCTTGTTTTGTTGATTGTCCACTGTAGATTTAAGGATCTGTTGGGAAAATGTTTACAAGGCAGATAAGACTTAAAAGTATGCTGTGTCTGCAGCTGTTATGCTGTGAATAGCAAAAGAAAAAAATGTAAATTTTCCTCTAGTATTTGAAAATTACTAGCTGATTCTGGAAGAAGTTGCTCACGTCGTTGTGGATGTTTGTGTTTCACTTGCATCTTATGTGTATCTTGTTAATGTGAACAAAAATATCAACAAACATTCAAGTGGTCCCCTTGAAGTCTCCTTTCTTTTGGCTTATGATGCAAGTGACATCTTTCCGCATTCTTCTTCAAAGAACTATGACCACATACCTCACTCTCCTTGATTCTCTATTTTCTATTCTCAAAGTGGGTGAGGAGGTTCAAAAATCATGACATTCATCGTCTATGAAACATTCTCCAGGAGCATCTTTCTCACACCTATTTTGACCTATCGTATATATTACGGGGTGCTTAAACTGGAAACTTAATGTTAAACATTTTATTATACTTATTTTCTCCTTCCATTAGACTAAGTTCATGGAGTATGTGGGCCAGGACTTCATCTCTAGTGCCTTAACATAGAACCTGGAACCGTAATATGTACTTTTAATAACTATTTGCATAAGTGAATGAATGAAAGTGGTAGGGATCCTGTATTGGTCCGTTCTTGCGCTGCTTTAAAGAAATACCTGAGACTGGATAATTTATAAAGAAAAGGGGTTTAATTGGCTCATCATTCTGCAGGCTATAGAGGAAGCAGAGCAGCTTCTGCTTGGCTTCTAGAGGCCTCAGGAAAGTTATAATCATGGCAGAAGGCAAAGGGGAAGAGAAGCAGGTAGGTACATCTTACATGTCTGGAGCAGGAGGAAGTGCGGGGAGGGGCTATACACTTGTGAACGATCAGATCTTGTGAGAACTCTATCACAAGAACAGCACTGGGAGGGTGGTGCTTAACCGTTAGAAACAGGCCCTGCTGTCCAATCACCTCCCACCAGGGCTCACCGCTAGCACTGGGGATTACATTTCAACCTGAGATTTGGGTAGGGGCACAGATCCAAACCACATCAGATCCATAACTCAAACCACATTTGACTATCTCCAAAGCCTATTTTCCATTCATGGAAAGTCAAGAAATAAGATCTATCAATAGATATCTTCATTAGATACAGACAGGACAGACAGTATAAAATGCAGGCCTATTTATCTTGCACTTCTAAACCACATCCAGCTCCGACTTCACAACCTGAATGAAACTCACATTTGCGTAATTTTACATATGCCGGACATCACTGAGACCAAGATCAGAGGTCACTGTAATACATAATGGCCTTGTTTCATCCTTTAAAACACTTTTATCTCATTCTAAAACTAGAAATAGGATATTTACAGTTGGTAATTTTCATGGATTGCACATTATTTCATGTAATCTACAACAACTTTCTGGGATAGGTATTGTCTCCATCTTACAGAAGTAGTTGAGGAACAGAGAAATAAGATGGATTTCCTTATGTCACTCAGCTATTAAGTAGCAGAACTAAATTCTAAATTCAGGTGCATTACACTCAAAAGCATATGATTTTTTTGTTTTGTTTTGTTTTTTTGGGTTAAAACATACCATCTCTGTGTCTCCTGGGAGCTTTTTGCAGCCTCTGACTCCTGTGATTGTACCTTTCCTGAAATTTCCTCATGATACTTCTTAATATTGCTCTTCTTACCTACCTGACCATTCCTTTTGAGCTTCTCCTAACATTTTATCTTCTATCCATCCTCTAAATAATAATGTTCTTTAGGGCTCTGCCTTTGCCCCTCTTATTTGCTCACTGTGTATATGCCTTCGCTATTCAATATCTTCTGCTCTCATACCTACTATTTACACACAGTCAATTCTCATTGTTTACAGTAGTTATGTTCTTTAAAGTCATCGAGAACACTGAGTTATTGAATACTGAATCATTGCTGCTAGGGGAAATAGAGGGTAGGTTCCTGTGAGCTTCTTACATTTTCATCAACTGATCAATGCATAACCTTGTTTTATGTCTATTTCTGTTGAAGACCCCATGTTTAATATGATCATTGATCCACTCACATTGAACTCACAGCCACCAAACACTATAACTCCTGCTTGAAGGAAGTTTATCTAACACATGCATTTTCTCCATAAGGCACATCACAGCCTCCTGTACTTAGGAACACCAGACAGTACTTCAGCACTACCCTTGGGGGCCATCTCAAACAGCAAAATAACCAACAAAAAACACAAACATGTGAAAAACATGGCACTAAATAGCCTGTGCAAGGACACTTATTTAAAGTATAAAAGCTGAAATAAAAAGGCAGAGTGTCACCTTGTTTGAGCTCAGCTGGGAACGTGCTCACGGGGCAATAGAAATATTTTGCTCCTTTGTGTCTGGGTTTGATCACAAAACACTGCAAGTGTTGGTTTGGGGGTTACAAATACATTTTGTGAGTAGGTGAATATGCAAATATGGAATCTGCGAATAATGAGAGTGGACTGTATCTAAGATTCCCAAATCTCTTCTTCCAATACCCAGGTCCCTCTGTTACCCCACATCTACATTTCCAATTGTCTTTTCAACTGATATTTTCATTTGGATGTCTCAAAAACATTTGTGTCTCCAACTAATCCTCTGTTTTTGTCCTGCAAACCCACTTCTTTTTCATTCTATAATTTATTATATCAGCATCTAGCTTCAGCCAGAAATCAGGGTCATTTTAAATTCCTCTTTTGCCTTTAACCTTACAGTTTATTGTTTACCAAATCTTCCATTTTTCATCCAAAATCTCTGTTAGATCTGTACTCTCCTCTTCACTCTTGCCTCCCCGGCACAGTTTACGATCTTCAGACTTCCTGCTTTGGTTGTCACCCTGCCTCCCAACTGGGGCCTTTGCTTTCATTCTGCCCTCTGTATTGCTCTCAGAACTATTTTTTAAAAGCACAAAGACTATGATGTTGCTGCTCTGACCATAACCCCACCAATTGGAGGAGGATAAAAACCAAGTCTTTGGTTATGGAACATAAAGCTCTTCTTAATCTGTACACTTTTTGTTTTACCACCTTTACCTCATTCCCTTCCCATGTGCTTTGACTGTTCAAAGCCACTGATGGATTTGCAAATATGCCATGTCATTTTACACTTCATTACTGTTTCCTTTGCATGGAACTTTCTTGTCCTCTTTATACTCAGTAAGCATGTATTCATCTTTCATGATCATGAATTCTAATGTGATATTTTGTCAAATCTTTACCACCTTCCTGAGGCAACTTGCCTATGTAACTGCAGAACTTCCACACAGTTTTTGTGAGACAGTTTTTCAGTGTATGTTTTGTTGTCTGGTGTCTCTACACTATGAAATTTTCAAAGAGCAAGGATTATGTTTAATTCCCTCGGTATCTCCAATGGTTGGCTTATAATAGAGGCTTGATAATATGTACTGAATAAATAACACACACTCAAATGCAATTAGTTGGGAATGCTTATTTTCAATGTTTAGTATATTTAAGTTTAAATTTTAAACATAAATTTCTTATTTTTTTCCCAAATCCACTTGGTTATCTATTTCCAACTTCAAGATGCACAGGATATAGGTTGTTATTAATAGGCCTAAATTCTGGTGAAATTTACGAGCAGCATGTTCACTAATTGTGGTGCCTAAGCAGGAATGGGCTCTTTCTGGTTAAATGAAATTATTCCTCTCAAGTCTCCTGGGCAGAAAGAGTCTGTAGGGCACTTACACTTGAGTCAGAAGGATAGGCTCTATTTTCTGATTAGAAGTTTACTGTGTGAAATTTCATTAATTATGAAAACTTCTAAATTTTAGCTGCAACAATCTTTATTACTCATCTACCTAAATAAATGTGTTTTGTGCAGTGGGGAGATTCAAAATTAAATAATCTAGCATTTTTTTCTCACACTCCTAATCTCATTGTATAGAAATAATGCTTGTAAAAATCTAAAGTTAAATTTGATACTATTAAGAAAAGGACTATAGAAATGAAAAGGGAGAAATTAATTCTGATTGAGAGTTAGGGTAGTAGAGAGGGAGGCATCTGAACTGACCATTAAAGGATTGGGACATTTCAATAGACGAAGATGACATGAGGGCCTTCTAGGCACAGGGGACAACAGCAAAGTTCCAAAGGGGAGAATGTGTGGAGCCTGTTTGGGGAATGGTAAAAAGATTCGGCTTCAGTGGAGGATCTATGCAGTGGAAAAGGGACTTGGACTGATCAAGACGGGTCATAAATGAAGTGCTAACAAGTTTGGCCTTTATTTCTAGACATTGTGAAAAATATTTTTGATGCAAGGAAAATATTATCTGCTTATTTTAGCAATTGCACTTGGTATGTCAGATGGAGTAGGGGAGTAGGAGACTGGAAGTCAGTGGATGCCAGTGGAACATTTTGAGGCAACTTCTGGTAAAAGGTATGAGGCCATAAACAAGATCAGTGACAGTGAGAATGGAGGGGGACACATGGATTCGGGGCTTTAGTTGAATTGTGCCAGGTTTACTCCTAAATTATTAGCAGGATGATATTTTCTATCTTTGGATCTGTGAATATTCTCTTTAAATCTCAAATTGTATCTCTTGTTTTTATAGTTAAGCCCGTCTGCATTATCCACCCCTGACTCAAATGCTTTGCTTAGTTAATAATGAAACCTATGCATTCTGCTTCCTTGTACCAGAATTTAATCCACTGAAATTATTTTATCCCCATAAATTGCCTATTAATCATCATTTTATTCTCTTCTATTTATAATTTAAACTTTGTTGTTAAGCTCTTTCTAGGTTGGGAGATACTTGAGATAGCACTCTGGACAGTCACCTATAGGTCGGCGACAGGGAAATTGAGATGGTCTTTGTTGTTTATGAGTGAACGAGTAACTTTTGTAAACACAACCTCCAACAATAGTTCCTATAGTAATTTTGTTTTATTGCTTATACTCGAATGAGCAAAAATGGTTTGTGACCCCATAGTAGATGATTTTAAGCTAAGCTGAATTTGTTAAAACATATCTTTATAAGTTTTACATTAGAAAAATTATAAGTAGCACATAAGAAATCTTAAATTATTAGAATATAAGATTACCTCTGAAACAATATTAGATTCAGCTTCAGGGTATTAGAAAGTGTTATTTTCATAAGATGGGTACAATATCCTCTTATGACTTTATGTTATCTGTAAGAACCATAATGATAAACCAAATGATAAAATGATTTTATCTAGTGAACCCTTTTCATTCTCAATTTTGGTTAATTCTGTCTTCTTTCTTTTCCCTATATTAGCTTTGCCAGAATTATATAAATATTATTTATTTTAAGGAATCAAATTTTGACTTTGTTTATCCTCTCCATTTTATGTTTACTTTTGTTTCATTAATTTTGCTTTTTTCTTTCTTCTACGTTCTTTGCACTTAGTTTACTATTTTCTAACTTAAGAAAGATGCTTAATTTATTGACTTTTCAACCATTCTTGATTTCTCCTATATGCATTTAAGGCTATAAGTTACCTTCTAAGAATGGTCCTGCTTCAAATCTTATGTGAAAGAGAAATTCAGTTGTATTTCATTTCAGCCATCAAAGATATTTTTATCTAGTGAAATACAACCAAATTACATCTTAAAAAAATGTAGGGACTCAGTTTCACATGTGAGCAAAAGTTAGAGTGGAGACAAAGCAACAACTATAGTGTGTAGAGTAGAAAACAATTTCAGTAGAGCCTGGAACCCATGCCAAGTGACACCCTGAGAACATAACCCACGTTTCTGTCTCCACGTCCCACCCAGGCAGTTCACAAACTCTTGAAAAGAACATTTGACTTTCCAAAGGAGTTTAGGACATTTACAGCCACTCATATCAGGATCTTAAGCACTCAAGTAACCCTGCATGGCGTTTGGGTACATTTTGCCTTAGCTTTGCTAGGATGAGTGTTGGGTTTTTCATATCTGTTCATAATTTTATCCTGAACCCACATATGGAGTGTTCTGGATCAGAAGCAGAATAGTTATTATTTCTTATATTATGATAATTGTGTCAGCCCCTCCCCTGTACACACCAGTGCTTACTCCTGAGGTGTCCGGTGGCCCAAGATGCTCCATAGGTGAGGGATAGGGAAATGGATTTTCTTTGCTTATGTACAGGACCTCCTGTTTCCATCTTGAAAGGAGGGAGAGAAATATTTGTTCCGTGGAGAAGGGATGGAAGGGTCCTGGGCTCTCACTTTAACCTTTTGGACTAGAAAGACATCTCTCAAGGGCCTCAGAAGCCCTACTGTCTCTGTCATGACCTAGAGATGTCTCCAGGGTCGTGGGTCTCACTTTCCCTTGAAATGTAAACACATTCCATGAGAATCTCTGGAGTCCTCTCACTACAGAGTTATGAATTAACTTCTCAAGACTTAACTGTTAGCTCAGTGATATGGTTTGGCTATGTTCCCACCCAAATTTCATCCTGAATTGTAGTCCCCATAATCCCCACGTGTCATGGGAATAACCTAGTGGGAGGTAATTTAATCACAGGGTGGTTACCCCCATGCTGCCCATGCTGTTCTCATGACAGTGAGTGAGTTCTCATGAGATCTGATGGTTTTATAAGGGGCTTCCCTCTTCACTCAACACTCATTCTTCTCCTTCCTGCCACCATGTGAAGAAGAATGTATTTGCTTCCCCTCCACCATTATTTCAAGTTTCCTGAGGTCTCCCCAGTGTTGCAGAACTGTGAGTCAATTAAAGCTCGTTTCTTTATAAATTATTCAGCCTCGGGCAGTTCTTTATAGCAGCATGAGAACGGATTAATACACTTGGGATCCAAATTTCTGAGTCAAATTTATTCAGAAAGCCTCAACTCTGCAGAAATACAAAAATATTTTCTCAAAACCCCACCATGACTTCATGCCAAAGCAAATGCCATCATCTTCTTTTACTTGCACCTCACCTCCTACATATTCAAAAATGTCAGAAGAGTGCATATGTAAGTTCTAGGTTTATGTTTATTACATATACTTTAGGATTAATGCAAAGACTGCTATTTTCCTGTCATTTGATTTGCTCCCCTTTCTACTCCTAACATGTGGAATTACCTTTTAAAAAGTATCTCCAAAAACATGATTAGATATTTACATATTCTTGAATCTGAAATTTCATCATTGGCATAAAGGAATACAAAGTAAAACCACTTCCATTAGAAATTTGACTGGGGAAAATTTGGGAGGTTGGATGGTTCAAGACCAGTGCACCAAAATCGTGGATAATGTCAGAGTCCACTAAGGTATGTAGGTCTGTGGGCTTCTGATAAATAACCTGATTGATATAATTTCTTTCCCTTCTGTTATAGTTTACATACATTCATTTTGGCTATCAACTGTTTCCTTTTAAGATATGTAGTAGATCTACCTACAGAAGTAAGGGCCTTATAATTTACTGAATTTTGTGTATTAGATAATCTAGGTTTGCATGACCATGTGAAGATAAGACACCCTTTGAGGAGTGATATTGGAGTTCTTCTCCATGTACAATTAGGGTGTGCGTATGTATCAGTAAGGAAAGCATAGTATGGTAACAAATAATCCATGAATCTCAGTGTCTTATAAGCAACAGGGATGCTGATACATTGATGGGAAGCTCTCTCCCATGTTGTCTTCACTCAGAGATGGAGACTGATACCACTTACACCCTCCAGGAACAATCCCTGACACCACACGGGGGTGAAATTTGGCAAATTATGCTGAGGCCTTGATATTTTTGACTGGAAGGGACACATTACTTCCATTCTTATTTCTTTTACCAGAGCAAGTCACATGGGCACACCTAATAATCATGGAATTAGGGAAATGCAACCCTCCCAAGGGCTCTAGAAGGTAGAATGGGAAGGGTCAGTTAGCAGCACCAACAATGATTTCAGTGTAATCTACACATTCAGAGCAGGGGAGTGTTAAAAGTTTTTCCTGCAGTCATCCTGAAGCACTGGTCCTGGGACTTCATCTTACTCTGAAGTTGTAACAAGGATACTACATGGCCGACTAGAAAATGCGCTTAAGAAAAAACTACAGATGCTCTGGGACTTACAACAGGGCTATGTTCCTATAAACCCGTCATCTGATGAAAATATTTTAAGTCAAATATGCATTTAATGCCTTTCGTCTACTGAACATCACAGCTTAGACCAGCTCAGAACAGTTACATTAGCCTGCAGCTGGGCAAAATTATGTAACACAAAGCTTATTTTACAATAAGTTGTTGGATATCTCATGGGATTTATTGACTACTGTACTGAAAGTGAAAAGCAGAATGGTTGTATAAGTAGCATTATAACGTTGTAAAGTTGAAAGTGAAACATGGTAAGTTGGGGACAGTCCATACTTACAAAATTGGGAGTAGTAATCCCTAAAAGATTCCCAGAAAACTGTTGTTTTCATCTCTAACACCACTAATGTCTTCCTTCTGTCATAGCAGTAAAAGGAGTTAGAATTGTTCTCAGTTCCCAGCTTCAGAGTTATACAAACATTACATCAATCTTACACATGGACTTTGCAATATCTATTTTGGCTGTTCAGAGGCATTTTTCTTCCCTTTTTGCTTACTTCCCAGTTCTCAGTTGTGCAATGTGTTACTGTCTTTGTCTGTGTCAGTGAAGTGTTCAGACATAGAAAAATTACCAGATAGAGCAGGGATAAAAACAAAGAGTAACAGACACCAGAATGGCAGCATTTCTATTCATCACTATCTAAGTATAGAGCCATTGAAGGAATTTAAAAGCCCTGTGGAAACTACCCAGGCAGAGGGCAATGCAGTACTAGATTCCAGTATGACAGGATGGTGCAGAACAGGAGAGCTCAGACAGGCGGATTTTAGAAGATGAGCAAGGCCAGGCACAGGCCTGAGACCCGGCTGCTTCCCAGAGGCTTATTGCTGCTCCTCTCGACTGATCTCTACCATCTACTCCAGTCCCACACAGCCCACCTACTGCAGGACCTCCTGTTGGTGTGCCTGGAGTTGGCCGCGGTTGTGCTGATGTGTCGCCTCTCAGCTCTTAAGATACAGTGCAAGGACAGGGTGGCCAGACGCTATTAACATTACTTCTGTCAGCGAGCCATATACATGTTGTGAAAAAGATTGCTTAACAGTGACCTATAGCATTGCTTTTGCCTTTTCTCAGCAACTTCCATAGTGCAGATCCAGAGATATTTAAGCTTCCTGGATTCTGAAATCCCTCCGATGAAGGACCATGGTGCTTTGTATGGTAACACTGGTCTCCTGCATTCACCTGTCCTTTCAGACTTTGGATCTGTGTTTCAGCCAACCCTCTTCAGCCCCTGGCTAAGTCAGCCGCCACAGCAAAGTACCACACACTGGGTGGCTTTAACAGCTGCAAGATTTACTGAGGGTTGTGGAGGCCGGAAGTCCCAGATTAGGATGCCAGCTAGCATGGTTGGGTTGGGTGAGGGTCCTTTTCCTGGCTTGCTGATGGCTGCCTTTTTGCTGTGCCCTTACATGGTGGTGAGGAAGAGAGAGAGAGAGAGAGAGAGAGAGAGAGAGAGAGAGAGAGAGAGAGGTGGTGCCTCTTCTTATAAGGGCATTAATCCCATCATGAGGACCTTACTCTCACAACATAATTACATCCCAAAGATCCCACTTCCTAATACAATCACCTTTGGGATTAGGGATTCTTGTGTTGAACTTACGTATATTGGAGAACACAGGTCAGGACATTGTAACCCCTCAAATTACACGAGACATAGAATTAAGCCTCTGCCATTTTCCATGGTAGGACCTACACATACCTGCTGAAGACTTGTAGGGTGCCAGGAACTGCTCAACATGTTAAACTGCACAAAGCATTTCACTAGAATATTCTCTCTTCAACATATATTTTCTCTCTGGTTCCTACTGTTCTGTGCTATACTGTCCCAGGGTAAGGTTGAAATTTCTTCCTCCCCAACTCTCAAATCTAAATTCCCCATCCTTTATGAACCAGAACTAACGTTGTATCTATTTATTTACTTTTAACTTTTATTTTAAGTTCAGGGGCACATGTGCAGGAGGTGCAGGTTTGTTACAGCGGTAAACATGTGTCATGGGGGTTTGATGTACAGATTATTTCAGTACCCAGGTATTAAGCCTAGTATCCGTTAGTTATTTTCCTGATCCTCTCCCTCCTGTCGCCGGGCCCCAGTGTTTGTTGTTCGCCTGCACGTGTCCATGTAGAACAATCTTTTTAAAAATCAACTATTATGAACGAGCCATTTCCTGCAGCTTTATGAAGTCATTTTTTTCTTCACAGATTCTCTTAGAATTCTGGTGAATACAATCAACTCAGTGTCATTGAACACATGCATTTTTGACCAGGCAGGGATGTTTTGAAATTACTTCCTGATTGTTCTTGGCTTTGCGAGATATTTCTTGGGCTATGAAATGCTCCCGCAACTAAAAAAAAAGAAAAAAAGAAAAGAAAAGAAGGAAATTTGCAAAGTGGCAAATTTCCACCAGAGGGAGCACCAGGCCACAGAGTTCCAGTGTAATTTGACCTGAGAATTCAGTCCCAGCCCCAGACTCCTTTTAATCTTTATTGGGCACTAGAAGATGAAATCCTCAGAAATACAGTATTATCTAAAATATACATTAGTAGAGGATTGACTATATGACTGTGACTGCTATTATGTAGAAATGTAAAGTTGAATTTGGCAGAGAGAGAGAGAGAGAGAGACTGCTGATGTGAAATTCTGGCTGCCGTTTTCATTATTTTCTAACAGCCTAGGAAACAACATTTAAAAGCAATCTTTAAAGAACCTAGCATAATTGGATTTCGATTTTATTAAGTGATTTGATGGAAAATTGTAGGCAGATGATTCTTTACATCTTCATCTCTTTGTAGAAACGCTGGAGGTATAATGAATGTCTGACTTTTGATTCTCCATTTTCCCAAGGCCCCTCAGTTTCCACCCTTCACTCCCCTTCCTCAGCCTCAATACAAAGACAGCCACTCACTGTCCTCAGAAGTAAGGACCAGCAGAGGCAGGGCAGTGAATAGGAACAACAAGAATGCAACAAATGAAATTGTACCCCGAGTCCCTACTCTTACGTCAGGGCTCCCCTGCCTAGAGAAGTGAGCCTTACAGCTGAATGCACATTTCACAGAACCCAAGAGTTTACTCGTCATTGTCCAAGTGAAGCATTAGTCTTGTAAAATTTAAAAACAACAACAACAACAACAACAAAAAACAGGCCATGTTTGAGTGAATAATGAGATACTTGCCTTAATTTGATTCTTAATTATAATGATATATCTGGCCTTTGAAATTGGATGAGACTGGCTTGGGCCTGCTGCCATTTGACTCTGACTTTAGCCAAGAAAAACTATGTCCAAGGTTAAACAGCCTCAACATTATTCCTGTCTATATTTATCTGATTCTGATAGTACAGAAAAAAAAGAAGAAACTTTTTCTGATTCCTTAAGTTTTTCTCTTTCATTTTTTCCAGGTAATATGAATTAATTTGATATCAATTAGGTTTCAGGCTCCCATTGTTCACTAGCCATCAGCAGAGGCATCAGTGAGTGCCTTCATACAAAGCATAATGATATATGCACTGTGGCCACCCTATGGGGTAACAGCCTTAGGCAGACAAGTAATTAACTAAATATGGCCGGTTGTAAGTGGATGTATTATGAAGTTGCAGTCACGGCTATTTCCCTTTGTTGTCGGCCCAGTCACAAGTCCTAGATTTTCAAAGAGCATCACTGGTTACTGTGAGTATCACCCAGGGAGATCAGGAAGTAGTAATTCATGCCAAAAAACATATTCTAAGGGTTCTTTGCTTTAAGGATACTTAAGTACTAAAGTCCATACAAACAAAAAAGATGAATAAGGAAATAATTATGTATAATTTCAGGAGGATCTTTTACTTTCAAAAGGATATTTTCTATGGGCCTTATAAATTAAAAACATTGTATAGCATGTTTATATATAATATAAACATATTTATAAAGATTGATTTGTGTATGTTTTAGAAATATAAGTGCTGTTAAAGAAGTGATACTGTGTAAATATTTTTATATTATAGAAATTAAATTCTTTTTGAATCACTACCCCTAGCCCAGTCCTAAGCACACACGAATAGACATCATGGATATTTGGTTGACTGAGAGATGCTAAGCTCCAATCCCTGAAGTACAGGAAGACCTTGGGGATACATATCTACGTATTTCTTAAGGCTATTTGGATCCTTGAGCAAATGTGCTTTGGCTTGTTTTTCTTCAGGAGAGACTGATTTTATGTACAGATAGAATAGGATGGCTACTTTGTCATTCATAGGGTGGCTATTGTGTCATTCAAAGAATGCTAGGTCTTAACATCTCTATTCTCTCAACCTTCAGCCTCTGCTGATCAGCTATGCTTCCTAAAATTCCTCTGGTTGAATCATCGGGCCATAGACTTAGAATTGAAAGAAACTTCAGCAATCATAGTGCAATTCTTTTATGTAACAGCTGAGGAAAAAACAGACAGATTAGGCATGCACCAGATAGCACAGTAACAGAGCTCAGTTTTGGGGTGCCTCCTAGTTCATAAACCATCTCCCCTTCCCAAACATCGCGTCCCACCTGGAGATAGGTTATGGCAAACATGCATAGGACCCTGCCTCCTGAATATGGATCAATGAGTTGGTGGTTGTCACCCAAGCTTGGCCAGTCTGGTTCTCTCTCCCAGAATATGGAGTTAGGATTCAGATGTGTCAGGAAGACAATGTCTCAGAAGCTGGAATGGGAACATGCAAGCCATGAGGCAGACATTTTCTGCCATGGAGACATGGAGTCCCAAAGGACTGCTGGACAGAGAGAGATAAAAGGGAGCAGACCTCCAGGGAGAAGCAGAGGTGTAGTGACAGCACCTTCTACTTTCTGACAGCTTTCCACTTGCGAGTTCCAGTCCCTGCCTGTCCTGTAAGCACACGCGAACTTCCCCCTTTGTGGCAGGCACATGTGCATGCGTCGTGCCATCAGATTCTCACAGCATTGTTGTAAGGTGAGTAGCATCATCCCCATGATGTCCACACTTGGAAACGTGCTTAGAGCAGTGGAGTGTTGGCCAAGGTTGGCCACCTAGTTGCGTGAAAGAGACAGACTAGCCAAAACTACTTGCCGTTTTCTGCACACTGTAAACTGCTAGTACAGCACATCCTCTAGCTTAGCTTCTCTGCTGTGGAAGGGCCAGCAGCCCAAGGGCTCCAGGAGGAAGGGGAGAGTAGGGATGGTGTGGGACATCCAGGGAAGTCAGGGAATGGGGACACGAGAATACAGAAGAAAGAGACATTTTTCCCCCTTGAAATGTGACATATCTTTTTAATTTTTTATATTATATATAAACTAGTTTTTTCAAGCTATGAAATACATGGTGATGGTTAACATTTTTCAATTAGTGTAAGACTGAATAAAGTAAAAATAGGATCCTCTCTCTCTCTGTGCAGGGCACACCAAGCCCACATGCCATAAATAACTACTGAGTGTCACAGAAGAGTCACAGGGCCCTACAGTTCCCTATTCCCTCAGTGCAAGGGGCACCCGAGGCTCCCAAGTTGCAGCCTCCAGGCTGGGGCATTTTGGAGGACATCTGACCATGGTGGGGTCTGGTGCAGGCCCAGAGAAGATGGGGAGGAACAGGAGGGCAGCATGACTGAGACCTCTGTGGTACTGGCACTGGCTTCTGCAGATAGGCCTCCAACTCCCTGGTGGGCCTGGGCCCATGGAGCTTCCAGAGGCCCAAAGTTCCAGATTCAAATACCTGAGAAGCCTCGGGGGAAGAAGGGGACAAGGCTGTTGGTGTATGCTGGGGCCTCCAATTTTTGTCTCCATATGTATTCATGTTTTAGGGCTGCCATGACAAATTACTGCAAACTGGGAAACTTATTGACATGGTTCTGGAGGCCGGAAATCTAAAGCTGAGGCATGGGCAGGGTTGGTCCCCTCTGACATCCCTGAGTGTGAGTCATTCCACGGCTCTCTCTGAGCTTCAGGTGTCACCAGCCATCCTTGGCACCCCTTGCCCTGTAGACATGCCGCTGCAGTCCCTGCCTGTGTTCACATTGCCTTGTTTGTGTCCCTGTGGTTTCTCCTTTTCTGACTCTATAAGAACACTCATGGGATTCAGGATCCACCCTAATCCAAGATGATCTCATCTCACACTTTCACCTTATTACATCTGTAAAGATCCATATTACAAATAAAGTCACGTTCTGAGGTTCCAGGAGGACCCGAATTTGGGAATGGGGACACTATTTAACCCAGTACACTATATCATAAATACCGTGTCTCTTTGGAGATGTTGTGCCCTTTTAGGGGCATCCAGACTACTTTGAGGATGACTGCTATAAAAAGGCAAATTTCTTTTAGAAAATTAGAGATTTGTTAGGTTGTGAAACCCTTGGTATGAAAATGTTTGATTATGTTGGAAATCTATTCACCTCATTTAATACAGTTTAACATTACATTTATCAATGAAAGAAAAGGAAAAGACATTCAATTAAAAAACAGACTTTCAGCTATATTACAATTTTTGCAAGTTGTAAGGTAATTAACATTTTAATTTATATACAAGTGCAAATTAAAGTTTTGCATCAATGGAGGCCATGAAGAATTAGGCTAAATTCTTTTAAGAACATTTTATTTATTTTTAAGTTAAATGGATACTTGATAGATGTACATATGGGGTACCTGTGATGTTTCAATACAAGCATACAATGTTTAATGATCAAATCAGGGTAATTGGGACATCCATTACCTTAAACATTTACAATTTCTTTGTGTTAGGAATATTCCAGTTCAACTCTTCTAGTTACATTGAAACGTACAATAACTCATTGCTAATAGTAATCATCCTATTGTGCTACTGAACACTAGATCTTATTCCTTCTATCAAAGTATATTTTTGTACCCATTAGCCATCCCTTCCTTATCCCTTTCTCCCTGCTGCTCTTCCCAGCCTCTGGTGACCACCATTCTACTCTCTACCTCCATTTGATTAACTTTTTTAACTCTGACATATGTGTGAGAACATTTGATATTTATCTTTTTGTGCCTAGCTTCAATAAATCATTTTGGAAGAGTTTTGACCAGAAATTGCATGTAGCCATTTGTAGAATAAAATCGCCCACTACAAAATTATATTGGAGATAGCAAACTGAAAATACGTCAATATTTAAAACAACTTTTCAGAAGTTTAAATAAGTATTTAGTATCTTCCCAAATACTATGTGGTTTTAATCATAATTTTGTAATATAAAGAGAATATCATGATTTTCAAAAATACCAAGCTTCATATCGATACCTTTACATCCCCTCTAGTTTACCCCCAGAGTTTGGGATAATTATTTTGCTACATGAGTTGTAACCTGAACAAGGTGTAAAGCATTATGTTAGGGACCTTTCTGTGCATAAACAAATGTGCATATTTGTTTGCGTATATACATACACACATAGACAGTCCCTAACTTACCATGATTTGGCTTAACAAGTTTTGGACTTTACAATGGTGCAAAAGCCATAGGCATTCAGTAGAAACTGTACTTTGATTTTAAACTTTGATGTTTTCCTGGGCTAGTGATATGTGGTGTATGCTGAGTAGCAGTAGCAAGCCACAGCTCCCAGTCAGCCATACTATCATAAGAGCGAAGGACTGGTGCTCTGCCCTGTGCAGTGTTGCCGGATGATTTGCCTAACTTTCAGCAAATGTAAGCCGATCACATTTAGGGTAGGATAGGCTAAGCTATGGTGTCGTAAATGCATTTTTACTTAAAGATATTTTCAACTTACAATGGGTTTATCAGGATGTAACCCCATCTTAAGCCAAGGAGCATCTGTATACACAAACATTTATTTATAATATAATAAATACAAAGTATGTTAATATATGACGTTATGGGATTTAATTTTATAAATAAATATAATATTTATAAAGTTCCATATTTTTACACACGTGAAATGACAGTACGCATATAAAGCAAAGGTTGGCTCTTTTCCTTAAATAACGTTAATTATCTTTTAAGTATGCACAGTACTATGTTATTTTAAAAAACGACAGCATAGCATTTTATATAGTATTCTATATTGTTATCTTATAATTTGTCAGTCTTATATTAATAATATGCAGATTGTTTCCAGATTTGTCTCTGCTATTACCAATAATACTGCAATAAATATTTGTGCAAAAGTATCTGTAGACTGGATTCCAACACTGGAATTGCCATGCCAAAGGCTGTGTGATTTAAATTTTTGTTAGACTATCAAATTACTAGCAAACTTTAGCACTAATTTACTCTCTCACAGTTTTTGAGGGAGCTTCTTTTCCCACACCATTGCCAACAGTCTTAAGTTGTCTATCAGAAAGTTGAAAAATGCTAACTTCTTTCTTTAATTATGGGTCAGAAAATGAAGAGATATTATGAGAAACGTAAACTTGCTTGCACTAAATAATTCAATCAATCATCATCTATATGAGAAGACATAAGAACTTAATAGAAATTTATTTCTTAATTATTGTAAGATAAAATGAGGCAGTAAAAGAATAATGGGAAAGCTATCAATATAATAGTATTTATGGGAAAACCAACTTTGCTTTTACTTCAACAATGTTTTAACCATTATTAAAATGGATTTTGACAGGCAATATGGCATGTTGTAAGGGCAAATTAGAGCATAAAGATCATGTGACTGAGTACCAGGGAACCTGGTTTAGAGTCTTATATATAATTAGTCATCTATGATAGTCTTATATACAATTAGTGGTATGATTTTGAGCAAATCTTTGAACCCTATTTAGCCCTTCTGTGTCTATTTTCTCACGTGTGTAAAGTAAGGGGTTAGGGCCTCAATACCTTAAAAAATTGTATAAATGAAAGAATTTCTAAGTTCAATCGATATTGCTGTTGATGATTTCCAAAATGAAAATCTTCCTATTCTAATCCTCCAGTAGGTGGTGATGTTATAACACTTCAAATAGCGATTGAGCTAGTAACTTTGAATCTTTCTTCAAGATTCATTTTAGAAATATTCTTTTCATTGTAGTAAAATTTTAATGTTATATAAAGAATGTATTTATAAAATTTATATTACATTTAATGTACTCGTCTAAGATATCAATTGATTATTAATTTGTTCTTTTAGTGTCTATGGAAAAGAAATCCAAATTTAATTAATAACCTTAGATGACATGATTTCCAATCTGTTAGTTTGCTTACTTTAGTTAATTTTATAAATAGTTTGGTTTTAATTAATTGACTTAATTAGAAGACTATAAGTGAATAGAGATTGAACTTTATCTTACTTAAACTTTAAATATACTTTATAAGAAGATAGTTGAAGGAGAGCCTCAAATAAGGTCTCCAGCTATCTTGCTAGAAGATCACCTTTTACTAATTGTATAATTATACAAAAAATCAAGGGCATTAACCAAAAACTTAGAAGTTCTCCAGAAGTTCCAAGAATTTATGACTAAGACCTCAAAAGCAAATGCAACAAAATGAAAAACAGACAGATGGGACTTAATTAAACTAAAGAGCTTCTGCACAGCAGAAGAAATAATCAAAGGAGTAAACAGGTAACCTACAGAATGAGAGAAAATATTTGCAAACTGTGCATCTGGCAGAGGACTGATATCCAGAATGTACAAGAAACTCAACAAGAAAAATCAAATAACTCCATTAAAAAGTGGGGAAAGGGCACAAACAGGCACTTCTTAAAAGAAGACATACAAGTGGCCAAACATGAAAAAACTGCTCAATATCACTAATCATCAGAGAATTAGGTTCATTTCATTTCAATTTAATTTTTTTATTTATTTTTCTTTTTATTATACTTTAAGTTCTAGGGTACGTGTACACAATGTGCAGGTTTGTTACATAGGTATACATGTGCCATGTTGGTCAAACAATTCTTTAAAAAATTAATTATGTACATTAATGACATGTAGTTAGAAAATAAATAGATAAAATAACAAAAGACTTGCATAAATGGATACTGATTTATCTTGAAACATAAAATGTATATTAACAGAATACAATGAAACATCAGTAGGAAATACAGAGGAAGATACTTACAATTGTAGAGTAACTATAGTAAAAATGAAAATACTGTTTAAGTTAAACATAGATTAAATGTAAATATTCACTAAGAGCCCCAATGGAACATTTTATGCAATGTGACAAGTTAATAATAAAATCTCCTGGAAAACCAGCAAAGAGGTACACAAAATAATTTTTTTATGGTAATGATAATTGGTTTACTCTATAAAATTTCCAACACTTCATAAAACTTTTGTTAAAATTAGATAGTAACTAGAGAACAATATTAAAGATGATAATTAATAGTTAAAAAAATTAAGAAGGAATTATTATGATAAAAATATTTTACTCCCAAAATATAATTTTACAGATGCTTATATCATGTAAAACAATTAATGCTAAAACACTTTTACCAGCATTGACCCTGGTGAATGCCACCAATGCATAATCAAACCCTGGTTCTTAATATGCAGGTTAGAAGCCCTAATTAGAGTTATATTTTTCTACTTAGAAACAATTTTATGAAATTCTGCTTTATCTTAAAAAATAAAAGAATAAAGTTAGAAATGTGAATCACTTAGAGAAAAAATTGTTATACATTGTTTCCTTGACAAGACATAATTTTGCCATAAAAATTTTAAATAGGATAAGCAATAATCTGAGTTGATTTAGGACGTATTGTCTGAATGAAGGATAGGGGATGAACTCAGAAAGTCTGCAAATTTCAATTTTCTTTCTTTTAAATAAGGAATGAATAAATCCTAGCTATCAAAACTCTAGCTATCTGAATACAGGAACCTAATAGACTTGCATAAGTGGTATCTAAACCCTCATAATCCAGACTCAGGAACTGAATTGATTAAGATAATAATGAGATACTTATATAATATGATGGATTTAAGCACAATTGAAAGGAGAAAGGAGTCTATGAAAACTGGTCTATTTTTGCCAAGTGCAGAGAGGGCTACATAGGTGTGAAATTGTTCTGTCTCCTGGGCACAGAACTAGACTGCTTTTCCTAGCCTGCCTTGATGTGACCGTCTGGGTGCAAGTGGGTTCAGCCCTCTGAGTTTGGCCTTTAGAAATCTTCTGGGAATCGCTCATACTCTTCCATCTTCCAGATCCATGCAGAGGAATTGGCTGAGGACTCTAGGAACCTAGGGGATGGCAGAGCCACAGATGGAGGGCGTCTGGGCCCTTTAACTGCTGCCCATCTTGAATATTTGTATGCAATTTTGCATGAGCGTAGAACAGATGTGTACTAAGATCATGGGATTTGTTACTTGCTCTAATGCATGTTACCAACTTTTTATTTCTATTTGTCAAAATACATTTTTCCTTAGTTGAAATTAATATATGAAGGATATTTTATATTCTGCTTTCTTCTTTCAACCTTTGCATCAGCTTATTTTTGTATGTAAAGAATGTTGACATGCTAACAGTTTTGAACACCTATGTTAGTACTTCATGTTGTCAATATTCTCTTGAATTACTTACCCAGCCTCAACTGTTTTCCAATTAGAATTCCGCTTTTTCACCATAATAGATTATCCTATTCAATACTTTTGTACCAATTATTTGGGAACCTTATCCAAAATGAAATTATCTGGCCAAATAAATGAATGGTTAAGAAAGATAAATGTGGTCAGTGGCCATTACATACTATATAAATTCCTGAAAATCACTGAGCTGTGCAAAATAAAGCAATAAAAAGTAGGATCCATGAAAACAACGATAGGTTGTACATTATTAAAATTAAAAACTTCTGCTCTTCAAAAGACACTGTTTGGGAATGGAAATACAAGCCAGACTTTGAGAAAATATTTGCAAAACATATATCTGATGAAGTACTGGCATACAAAATATACAAAAGGCCTCTTTAAACCCAGCAAACGAGAAAACAAACAACCCAATTTAAAAATGGGCAAAAAACCTGAACAGACACCTGAGCAGAGAAGATATAGAGATGGCAAACAAGCATATGAAAAGAGGCTGAGCCTACCTCATTAGGGAATTGCAATTAAAACAAGATACCAGTACACATCTATCAGAATGGCCAAAATACAGAACACTGACAACACCAAATGCTGGCGGGGATGTGAAGCATTAGAAACTCTCATTCATTGCTGGTGGGAATACAACATTATACAGTCACTTTGGAAGACAGTTTGGCAGTTTCTTATGAAACTAAACATACTCTTACCATGTGAGCCAGCAATCACACTCCTTGTTGTTTACCCGAATGAATTGAAAACCTGTTCACACAAAAACCTGCACATGGGTGTTTACAGCAGCTTTATTCATTTTTAGCAAAAACTGGAAGAAACCAAGATGTCCTTCAGCAGGTGATTAGATAAATAAAGTATGGTATATCCAGACAATGGGATATTATTCTGCAATAAAAAGAAATGAGCTATCAAATCATGAAAAGACATGGACAAATCTTAGATGCATACAGCTAAGTGGGAGAAGCCAATCTGAAAAGGCTACATACTGTAGGATTTCAACTATATGCCATTCTAGAAAAGACAAAACTGTGGAAATAGACAAAAGATCAGTGGTTGCCAAGTATTGGGGATGGGGGATAGAAAAAGAAAGGATTAATGGGGGAACACAGGGAGTTTTAAGGGAAGTGAAACAATTCTTTATGATACTATCATGATGGATACATGTCATTATATGCTTGTCAAAACCCATAGAATTGCAACACAGAGTGAATTCTAATGTAAACTATGGACTTTAGTTAATAATGTATCAATATTGGCTTATCAAGTATAACAAATGTACAGCGTTAATGCAAGGTGTTAATTAATAAAAGGGAAGCAGGGCATATGTGAACTCTCTGTTTTCCATTCAATTTTTCTGTAGACCTAAAACTGCTCTAAAAAATGAAGTCAATTAGTTTTTAAAAATACACACTATCAACAACAACAAAAACTAGCAACAAACACATATCACAAGACCAGGTGCAGTGACTCACACCTGTAATCCCAGCACTTTGGGAGGCTGAGGCGGGTGGATCACCTGAGGTTGGGAGTTCGAGACCAGCCTGACCAACATGGAGAAACCCCATCTCTACTCAAAATACAAAATTAGCTGGGTGTGGTGGCGCATGCCTGTAATCCCAGGTACTTGGGAGGCTGAGGCAGGAGAATCCCTTGAATCCGCGAGGTGGAGGTTGTGGTGAGCCGAGATCATGCCATTGCACTCCAGCCTGGGCAACAAGAGCAAAACTCTGTCTCAAACAAACAAACAAACAAACAAACAACAACAACAACAAAAACACACATCACAGGGTAAAAATGAGATAAGGGGCCTGACACTCAAATACTTCATGAATGGCACACGTTGATTTGACTCATAATGACTAGAAAGTAAATATTTTAAACAGTTAACAGTAAATTAAAAAAAAAAAAAAACCTGAAATGAGCAATGTTGGCATGGCAAAGAACACCAGATGCACATATGAGTTGCTGCTCATCTTTTAGAGTAATATGATGTACATAATAAGTGATGTGAATGGGTATGGCTCACATGCATGGTGAATGGAGTTAGCTAGTAGGAATTGGAGGGGGATATGTGTTTTGTGTATTCCTACAACTTAGTTTAGTTGGATGAAATATTCCTAGTGTTTCTTGCAGACAAAATCATGCATAAGAAAATGGGAAATTTGGGTAATTTTCCCAAATGAATAAGTTAATTAATTGTGCCAGGACAAATTTGGTTTTCAAAGCAAGCATCAACACACAACTGACTGTAGTATTAAAAGGCTTATTAAAACAACAGTCTTTGATTTCTTTCATCAATGTCTTATAGTTTTCAGTGTGCAGATCTTTCACCTCCTTGGTTAAATTTATTGCTAAGCCTTTTCTTATTTTGCTATCTATTGTAAATGGGATTGACTCTTGATTTCTTTTCAGATAGTTTGTTGTTAGTATATAGAAATGCTACTGAGTCTTGTGCATTGATTTTGTATCTTGCAACTTTATTTGTTTATTAGTTCTAACAGTTTTTATTTGTGCAGTCTGTGCACTCTTTTGCCCAGGCTAGAATGCAGTGGTGTGATCATGGATCACTACAACCTCTGCCTCCCAGCCTCAAGCAATCCTCCCACCTCAGCCTGCTGAGTAGCTGGGACTACAGGTGTGTGCCACCACACCTGGCTAACCTTTGTACTTTTTGTAGAGACGAGGTCTCTCCACATCTCCCAGGCTGTTCTCGAACTCCTGAGCTTAAGTGATCTGTCCACCTTGGCCCACCAAAGTGCCAGGATCACAGGTGTGAGACCCAGTGGCTGGCTGGGTTTTGTCTACGTAAAATCATGCTGCCAGCAGACAGTGACAATTTCACTTCTTCCTTTTCCACAGTGAAGGAAACAGTGGAGACAACCTGCAGAACTGGCTGATGTGAATAATGATGCAATGAAGGTGGGAGGGCAGACATCTCCTCGACAAAGTGATTTCAAATCTTTGAGGTAAATACCCAAAAGTGAGATTGCTGGATCATCCTTTAGAATGGGAGAAACAAAGACAATCTATAGAATGGGAGAAAATAATATTTGCAGGCCCTACATCTGATAAGGGGTTACCATCCAAAATACATAAGGAACTCAAACAACTCAATAACAAGAAGACAAAAAACCCAATTAAAAAACGGACAGGGAACCCTAATAGACATTTCTCAGAAGAAGATATACAAATAGCCAACAGATGCATGAAAAAATGTTCAATATCACTAATCATTAGGAAGCTATAAATCAAAACCACAATGAGATATCATGTCACACTGGTCAAAATGGTTTTTATAAAAAAATGAAAGATAACAAGTGTTGCCAAGGAGATGGGAAAAAGGGAACACTCATACACTATTTGTGGGAATGTAAATTAATACAGCCATTAAGGAAAACTGTATTGAGATTCCTCAAAAAACTAAAAATGGAATCACCAGATGAGCAAGCAATCTCACTTCTGGATATGTACCCGAAAGATATGAAATCAATTTGTCAAAGAGATGTTTACACTTCCGTGGTCATTGTAGCATTATTTATAGTAGCCAAGTAATGGAGTCAACCAACGCGTCCATCAACAGATGAAAGCATATGGCAGATATACACAATGGAATACTAGTAAGCTATTAAAAAGAAGAAAATCCTGTCACTTGTGACAACATAGATGCAATTGGATAATATCATGCTAAATAAGATAAGCCAGGCACAGAAAGAAAAATACTGCATGTACTCACTAAATGTGGAACCTTAAACAATTGAACTCATAGGAGCAGACAGTAGAATGGTGGTTACAGAGGTGGAGGCTGGGAAAGGCAAATGAGGAGATGATTGTCAAAGGGTCCAAAATTGCAGTTAGACAGGAGGAATGTGCATTTTTTAGTATTATTGCACAACATTGTGAATCTAGTTAATAATAAAGTATTGTGCATTTCAAAATTGCTAAGAGTAAATTTCAAATGCTCTCATCACAAAAAAGTTAGGTATTTGAATTGATGGATATGCTAACTAGCTTGATTTAATTTTTTCACATTGTATACATAAATCATAACATCACTTTGTATCCCATAAATTTATATAATTAAAAATTGTCAATATACAGTTAAGAAAAATAAACAGCCTTCTGAGCTGGGTGAGGTGACTCATGCTTGTAATCCCAGCACTCTGAGAGGCTGAGGTGGGAGGACTGCTTGAGGCGATGAGTTCAAGATCAACCTGGGCAACATAGGGAGATCTCATTTGTATTAAAATTGAAACGAAAAACACCTTCTGCTCCACCATTTTTATCCCGCAAGTCCTGCTTCCAGAGCAATGAGTCACCTCTTTTTGTTTCTTTAGGTAATTAGGTCCATATTATTTTTAAAAATGCTTCACTTGCTATCCTTTAGTTATAAGTTTTACATATTAACAACTGACATCCACTTAATTTTTGTATTCCTCTCATGCTCACTTACCTACCACAATCCCCGCTGTTAAACTGGTAGGCACTCTTAATTGTTATGTCTTTATAAATATTGCTTGTCAACAAGTCAAGTAATTGATTATGAATAACTTTCCTTTCCTGCATAATTTTTTTCTTTAACCTTGAGTCTTATTTATTTGTATTTATTATGATTGGTTTTATAGATGTGCAATGATAACTGAAATTTGATTTATATTTCTTTCCTATCTCCAGTGAAATTTGAGCAGTGATATTATTCAAGTTTTTAATATGTTTAGAATATGAACTATTAGTTATGTTGTCAATTTTGGAATTTCATTGCTTCCTTTTAAAAACTTTATCCTTGTTATTTTAGAAATGTATTTTTCTATTTTACTGGACATACATAATTTTCAGTGTGTGTTTCACGTTTAACTCATTTGGAATTTATTGTGGTTTATGATGTGACATTTATATCTAATTTAATTCTTCTTCATGCAAATATACAATACTCTAAATATTTCATTTCCAGTCATTTTTTTCTTTATTGGCCCTGTTTTGTTTGTTTTTAGAATTATGTGTCATTAAATGTTCACGCCATTCATTCTCTCAAGACCTGCATCATTGCCACAGAAATTCGTAGTTTTTCTATAATATCTATAGTGGATTATCCTTCTATCCAGTTGAACTTTATTCCCTTGAGTATTGCTGGCTCTTTTCATTTCCTCTTGTATCTCTATTATTTGGGGGTTGGAGTACTTCTTTCTTATTCTCTCTGTCTCTCTGTCATTATCTGCTTGTGTCTATAGCTGTAAGTTGACTTGGTTGTGCCAGTTTATCTTAAGCACAATTCTACTCATGAGAGTGTCTTCATCATTTTCCTCTTTTCTGCTCTTTACCTCAAGGAGGCAAATAGTTTAATGGAAGCTTAAGAGATGTTTTTTTTTTTAAAATACTCATAGTTTCAAAAAATATATTTCTATTTTGTTATTTTTATTATATTTGTTTTTGGGTTTAGCTCAAAATAGGCACTATGGATTATTTCCACAACTATTTAGAAGTATTAATATCATGTTTTATTGAACACGATGTTAGTTTTACTTGACCCTTACAAAAGAAGGTGGGAGACTGTGAAATCATGTGAATAGAGTGGCCAACTAATTAATTTTTAAACTATCATTTTCATGCTCAAGGAATTTGCCTAGGGGAATTACTAGAAGGTGAAGCTTGTGCTTCTGAATGACAAAGCTCAGTGTCACTAATAGCTACCTTTCTGGAAATATTTACCGACATTCCTGGCCCAAAGTGATCCTTTGAAGCACAGCATTTGTTGTCTCTGCCACTTCTTAGTCATTTGTATTCTGCCTGTTAGAGTTATCATCTTTCTATGTATTTTTGGCCCAACTAAGTGACAAGCTCCTTGAGGATGGTTTTCTAGTAAATTCCTTCTCTTCTTTGTCTTATGTGTCTAGATAAATTTTTCACACAGGTAAGTATTAATTGATAGAAACTTAGTCAATAACTTTTGATTATTGTTCCTTAGCATATTTTCCTCATGTAAAATATTATTAATAAGCTACAATTTCTTTTACTGTGTTGTTTGACACACACACTAATATGATTTGGCTGTGTCCCCATCCAAATCTCATCATGAATTGTAGCTCCCATAATTCCCACGTGTTGTGGGAGGGAGCTGGTGGTAGGTAATTCAGTCGTGGTAGTGAGTGTTTACCATCCCGTTCTCATGATAGTGAATAAGTCTCATGAGATCTGATGGTTTTATAAGGGGAGTTCCTCTGCATATGCTCTTGCCTGCCACCATGTAAAGCATGACATTGCTCCTTCTTATCTTCTACCATGATTGTGAGGCCTCCCCAGCCATGCGGAACTGTGAGTCCATTAAACCTCTTTTTCTTTATAAATTATCCAGTCTCGGATATGTCTTTATTAGCAGCATGAGAACATACTAATACACACACAAACTCACTTTTTTGGGGAGAGGTCAGGTATTTCTGCTGACACATTAGATTTTGTTACCCCCTGTTTTGCCAGATCATAGGTGACACAATATTGCTAACTGCCACCTAAAAGGAAGTCTCAGAAGGTCATGAACAGCATGTGTCAGCTTCACAGATTGCTTGCCTTTTTCTGTTTTGCAGAATTGTATTTTTTAGGGATGTTTTTCTTCTCAGAGCAAGACATACAGGAAGTTCAAAAATACATCTATAAATGTACTTCTGAGAAAATGTTTTGGTGTATAGGATTACTGATTGGAAGCAGGCAGCTCTATTGACTTCAAGAATATCCTGATTAGATGCCTTTATTTCCTTTGTAACTTAAATAGCCATGTATTGATCAGAATTTGAAACCATTGGTTCCAACCCCTTTTTTAAGTTGTTAAAAATTGCTAACCACTAGCTTAGTAACAAGACTAATGCTAAACTTGCTGTTTGTTTTTTGAGGTTGCAGAATAAATGAAACTTCAGAAACTGAAAGATAAATTTGGCTCATTTTGCACTGACCGATGGAGATTGCTCAACCCAATGGTATCAGGAAGAACACACAGGTCATAAAGATGATATACCAAGGGGTGTGAATGCACACATAACTTCACCACAGAGAAAAACTTTTCAGGGTCAGACTATACTTTCATAAGCATCCAGAGTAGGGCTATGTTTATAGGAAGTCTATTCATTGTTATTTAAAGAATGAAGATCTGTTTGCCTTAAAAATCTATTTAATTATTTAGCAAAGTCTTTGACATTCTAAAGAAAGATCTTATCGCAATATCACGAAGAAATAGATTTTTCTAAGACCCTTTTGTAGACAATTTTACAACTTCATTAAAATTGACAGCCTGCACTTAGTGTGCAGTATGTATTTTAATGGATCAAATTATTATTAATTAGATTAATAACTTTTGAGATCTAATGCTATGTCTTTAAAACAGCTGCTGCATTAGACCAAAAAGGACAGCAATACTATTGTGAAGTGCTTCCTATGTTCTAAATGAAGCAGGATTGTCTATTGTTTAGTAATTTATTCTTTTGATGGTGATCAGAAAAGAGAAAGAGCTGCCTGCTTCATTGCTTGAGAAGCCTCAGGAAGCATTGAGTAGCGTATTGGTTCTTGGATCTGGGATATTGCCAATTTACTGGGTCGACTGTGTTAAGCCTGAAATGTGAGCACTAAAAATGTTTTAATGGGAAGCATTATAATGATCCCACTTTCATAAGACTCTCCTTCCTCTCCATTCTCCAATAATGGACCAATCTCTTCTGCTTTCTCTAGCCAAGGTCTCACTGGCACCAGTGAAAAGCTTGCACAAAAGAGGCAGAAGGGCTGGAATTCATTGAAATGAAGTCGTTTTGTACATATGTAAAAATTGCATCCATTTATTTTGTCACTTCGATGGCTGGTTAGTGAAATAGTAGAGATATAAAAAGTAAGAATAGTACAAAGCTGAATTTTGGCATGTACAGAAGAGCCAGCATCTGTTTAGACCATCTGAGTGGTTTAATCTTGGTTAGGGTTATACATGAAGTTTAGAAAGGAATGCTTTCTTGTGGGTGCACAGAAACAAAGGGAAACTCTAACCACTAAGAAGTACTTTAAATTTTTATATAATGAGAGTGGTATTGAATATCTGCTGTTAATAAAGTTAGAGGCTTGTACACAATTAAATGAGTTGGTTCAACATAGGTCTCTTGAATGTCTACCAAGAGGCAGCACTCATCCTAGGCACTAGGAGTATAAAGACCAATTAAATTGGAATCCTCTTGTAAGGAACTTGGAGTCCAGTGCAAGGGGTAGACCCCATTGTACTCAGAACATCACTGAATCCATAATATTTTCTTTTTATTTGTTTGGTTTTTGTTGAGACAGGGTCTCACTCTGTTGCCCAGGCTGCAGCGCAAGTGGCAAGATCATAGCCCACTGCATTCTTGACTTCCCGGGGTCAAGTGATTCTCCCACCTTAGCCTCCTGAGTGGCTGGGACCATAAACATGTGCCACCATGCCTGGCTAATTTTTTTATTTTTTTTAAAAGAGATGGAGTTTTCCTGTGTTGTCCAGGCTGGTCTCAAACTCCTGGACTCAAGCAATCTTCCTGACTCGAAGTGCTAAGATTACAAGAGTGAGTCTCTAATACTTTATTGAAATCTGTGATTACAACTCACCTTTCAGACACACTTACCTCTACATAGTTCTAGTATTTTATATGCTTGTGTTTGCTTTTCTATTTAAAATTGAATGTGTAAATGACCGCATTAAAAGTAACATCCAGTTGAGGATATACGTATATTAATATCTATACATTAACAATTTTTATTTTGTCTTATATTTTTCTTAGTATCATCTTATTTTCTCCATTTCCATCATTTTTTTAAACTTCAGAGCACTATTCTAGTAATTCCATCCCAGACTGACTGATCAAGATAGTTAATTGTACAAAAGCGCAAATGTTGTTCGAGAGACTGTGCACCCTGCTTGAACCATGCTTTTGGAAGCTGATGTATGAACACTCAAATTGATGTAAAAAAAGTACTTTGGGTACAAAATAATCACAATTCTGCTTGCAAAAAGGCTAATAAGGCTGGGCGTGGTGGCTCACATCTGTAACCCCAACACTTTGGGAGGCTAAGGGGAGTGGATCACTTGATCTCAGGAGTTCAAGACCAGCCTAGGCAACATAGTGAAACCCTGTATGTATGTTTTTGTTTGTTTGTTTGTTTTGATTTTTTAACACAGAGTCTTACTCTGTCACCCAGGCTGGAGGGCAGTGGCGGCAACCTCGGCTCACTGCAACCTCCGCCTCCCAGGTTCAAGCAATTCTACTGCCTCAGCCTCCCAAATAGCTAGGACTACAGGCTCATGCCGCCATGCCCAGCTAATTTTTTGATTTTAGTAGAGACAGGGTTTCGCCGTGTTGCCCAGGCTGATCTCAAATTCCTGAGCTCAGGCAATCCACCTGCCTCAGCCACCCAAAGTGTTGGGATTACAGGTGTGAGCCACCGTGCCTGGCCTCTATTTTTTAAAAAAGGCTAATGATTTGTAGTTAAGTCAGGTCCTAAATGACCTATCAGTCAGGCCATTTTAGTTTGGAACAATGTGGTAGACTGAACATTAGAAACGTGTATTGCATCACTTATGAGAACAGGAAAACAGAATAGAGAAAATAGGTAAATTTTATTAGAAAACTAACAAAAATTTATAATCTCAAGGAGTTTAACATTGCAATAACAATTGGTTGATGAGGGGACTAAAGGCAGATAGAAGAGGTGAATAAGCCAAAATCAATTTTTAGTGTTCCAGCTTGTCATGAATTTGAAATTTTGGCCTCTAGGTAATGTTTGGAAATCTCTTTTTTTTTGTTGTCTATCATGCCGTTTTGGGGGTCCCCAAACTTCTTGAGTATGAGAACACCCTGACTGCTAGTAATGTTACTATTATCTCTTCAGTCTACAGATTCTACTTGGAATATATGCTACTAGATGTGAGGATTTTGTGTGCTTGTTCTTTGGCTCACCCACATAGACCGTGCACCTTCAGGTAGATATCTGGTTTGGGAATGGGAAGAGCAGAGGCCTGAGGCTCATTTGTGTGTTCTCCCATGCTACTTTTCAACTCTAAATTCTAATTGCATTTCCCCTAAGAATCCTAAGAATTTGTGGGAAGCAAAACATATTTCGGGGAGAGACAGTTTAAAGTCTAAGAACTACACAGATATTGTGTGGGAAGGAAATAAAACAAGAGTTCATTGTTGTATATAAAACATTGCAGGGAAGATATCACCTGCTCTTGCTTGTTTGGGGAGTCATCAATTATTAATCTTTTGTAAGATTTGACATAAGTATGACAAGAGAATAAGGAATTTCCATTTTAGCAGGTCATAAGTGTAGTTCATCGCGATTTATCTCACTAGGTCTCTGTCTCTCTCCCCTTTGAGTTTCTCAGCAGAACTACTTCTGGGAAGTTAGTGCTAATCCCTTCTCCCTATCATTCCTCCTTCTGTAAGCATTTATTGAACACCTACTGGCTTCAGAAGTTCTGGCTAGGTGCTCAGGATAAAGGGAAGGAAAAAGCAGTGTAAAATGTGTTAATGATCTAAATTTGAAAAATTCTAAAACTACAAGAAGAAAGAATAGTCTATTCCTTCACCTCTTGGATTTGAAAAAGGCTTTAACAAACAACCATAGAGAAACAACAACAACAAAAAAGACTACGTCAAAACCAAAAATTTCTGTAGAGCAGTGAAGTGATAATTAATAATAATAGTAATTACTAGGTACTGGTTTACGTGTATCAGTTCATTTATTTCTAACAAACCAACATGGTGGGTACCATTATTCCAGTTTTACAGATGAGAAAATATGAGATTCATAGATGTTAAGTAACTTTCTTAAGGTCACACAGTTAGTACATGGCACAAGGTTAAAAGACAAGCAACAGATTGACAAAAGGTATTTGTAAATTGCATACCAAACAAAGACTAATTTCCCAGATTGTGTAAAGAACTCCTACAATTCAATAAAAAAGACTGGCTGATTTAAAAATGAACAGGACAATTTGAAGGCAAGGAAATTCACATGTCTACTATGCAAATGAAAATATGCTTAATTTCACTGGCTAGTGGGAAAATGCAAATGAAACCACTGATGAGATGCCACTTTTTAACCTGTCTCATATATAGTCATAAATTAATATGTTTGGCAATATCAAGCCTTTTAAAGCCCTAAAGATGTTTTAGAGGCACTGCTTTCATATACTGTTGAGTAGGAGTAGATGGTGACACAGCAAATCTGGTGGCATCCAGAAAAATGAAAATGACCACACCCTAATAGTAGCAGTTCTATCTTAGGCAATATACACCCAGTGTGTGTGGGTAAATGTGTAACAACTGAATTTCCAGTGCAGGGTTAAGGGGTACTTAATTTGCAGGTTTGCCCTTTTCTACTGTGGAAATGCTCCCATCGTGGTCATATTCTAGTTATATAATGTCACTGAAAGCAGATAAGAAAGAGATCTGCACCATCGGTTCTCAAGAGTCATCAGAGTCAGGTCCAGCACAGTACTGTGAGATTTTCTGGCACAGAAACACAAGAGACATGAACAAGCATATTCACTTAAGATTGTTTACGACAGCAAAAATTTGCAAACAAACTAGTCATCAATAAACGAAGGAATAAATTATATGATAAGTTGTAATAAGATCATAACACAGTTAAAAGAGATAAACTGTTTTGTCATATATCACTATGTAACTGTTCCTACATGTATTGGATTGTTCTTAAAACATAATGTGGAGTCATACAAGCAAATTACACAATAATATTGTTATATTCTATAATATAAAAACACATGCAGTATATTAACAGGTATTTTAAATTATATCTTTGAAATGGAAAACTATATACCAAAATGGATAAATGGAATAAGTGGCTATCCACCTATGTTATACTTACTTTTGGAGTGTGGGAGGAGATAATGGCCTGGGGGGAAGATAGTATGGTAATTAAAGTTTCTATTAGTAAGATCTGTAATATTGCTTCTTTTCTCACAGTATCTACTCTCAGCCTTTTTGAATTTTGTGAGGAATAATTATAGAAAGTTCATACTTATTTCATTTCATAATTCATCAATTGAAGAGGCATTTTTTTTTAAATAGACGTTGTGATTGTACCTGCTTATGGGGTACAATTTGATGTTTTGATACATGCGTATGTTATATGATGATGAAATCAGGGTAGTTAGCATATCTACCCCCTCACGCATTTATCATTTCTTTGTGATGAGAACATTCAACAACCTCTCTTCTAGCTATTTTGCAATACCTGAATGTTAAACCATAGTCTCCCTACTGTGCAATAGAACACCACAACTTATTTCTCCTACCCTGATTGTAACTTTGTAACTACTGATGAACCTCCTCCTTTCCTCCCTTCCAAAATCTCTGGGAATCACTCTTCTATTCTCTATTTTTATGAGATTAACTATTTTTTAGATTCCACATATGGGTGAGATCATTTGGTATTTTTATGCATCTGATTTCTTTCACTTCACATAACGTCCTATAGGCTCACCCATGCTACAAATGACAAGATTTTATTCATTTTTGTGGCACAGTAGTATTCGATTGTGTATATATACCAAATTTTCTTCATTCATCCATTGTTAGACTCTTAGTTTGATTCCATAGCTTGACTATTTTGAATAATGCTGCAAGAAACATGGGAGTGTGAATATTTCTTTGACATATTGATTTCATTTCTGTTTGGTATATTCCCGGTAGTGGGATTGCTGAATCAGATAGTAGTTTTATTTTTAGCTCTTTGAGAAACTTCCATGTTTTTAGTAATGGCTATATTATTTTACACTCCCACCAAAATGTGTAAGTGTTCCTTTTCTTCATATCCTCATCAACACTTGTTTTCTTTGTTTTTGTTTGTTTGTTTTTTGTTTTGTTTTGTTTTGAGACAGGGTCTAACTATGTCAGCCAGGCCGGAGTATGTGACATGGTCATGGCTCACTGCACTCAAACTCCTGGGCTTAAGCAATCCTCTTGCCTCAGCCTAGAAAGCAGCTTGGACTACAGGTGCACCCCACCACACTTGGCTAGTTTTAAAAAATTTTTTGTCGAGATGGGGGTCTTGCCATGCTGCCTAGGCTGGTCTCAAACTCCTGGCCTCAAGAAATCCTCATGCCTCAGTCTTCAAAAGTGATGGGGTTACAGGCATGAATCACCATGCCTGGCCTCTTTTGTCTTTTTGGTTAATAACCATTCTAACTAGAGTGAAGTTTTCACTGTAGTTTTCATTTGTATTTCCCTGATGATCAGTGATATTGATCATTTTGTTGGATACCTGTTGGCCATTTGTATGTTTTCTTTTGAGAAACATCTGTTGAAGTCTTTTGTGTATTTTTAAATTGGGTTATTTGGAGTTTTTGCTATTGAATTGAGTTTCTTATATAGTCTGAATATTATTAGTCCCTGTCAGATGTATAGTTTGTGAATATTTTCTCCCATCTGTAGATTGTTTCATCACTCTCAGGTTTCCTTTGCTGTGCAAAAGCTTTTTAGTTTGATGTAATCCTATTTGTCTATTTTTGCTTTGGTTGCCTGTGCTTGGAAGTCTTAGTTTAAAAATCCTTGCTGAGTCCAATGTCATGAAGCCTTCCCTACATTTACTTCCAGTAGTTTTGTAATTTCAGGCTTTACATTTAAGTTTTTAGTCTATTTTGAATTGGTTTTTGTATGTGGTGAGAGGTCACCACTGTCTAGTCTAATTTTTCTTCATGTGAATATTTAATTTTCCCAGGCCAATTTGTTGAAGAGACTGTCTTTTCCCTACTGTGTGTTCTTAGCACCTTTGTTGAAAGTCAGTTAACGTTGTGTGTATGAATTTATTTCTAGTCTCTTTATTCTGTTCCATCAGTCCCTGTCTGTTTTTATGCCTGTACCATGTTGTTTTGGTTACTACAGCCTTGTGATATATTTTGAAGTCTAGTAGTGTGATATTTCTAACTTTGTTCCCCCTCCCCGCAACCCCTCAGGACTTGTTTGGCTATTTGGGGACTTTTATGATTCTGTATACATTTTAGAATTGCTTTTTTTTTCTAATTTTGGTGAAGAATATCATTGGTATTTTGACAGGGATTGCATTAAATCTGTGGATCACTTTGGGTAGTATGGACATTTTAACATTATTAATTCTTCTAATCCATGAAAACAGGATATCTTTTCATTTATTTGTATCCTCTTCAATTTCTTTCATCAATGTTTTATAGTTTTCAATGTAGAGATTTTTTCACTTCCTACGTTAAGGTTATTCCTAAGTATCTTTTTTGTAGTACATGATATTTTTTCTTGACTTCTTTTCAAATAGTTTATTATTAGCATGTAGAAACACTATGGACTTTTGATTGTGCATCCTGCAACTTTACTAAATTTGTTTCTTGGTTCGAACAGTACTTTGGTAGTGTCTTTGGGCTTTCTATACATAAGATCATGTCATCTGTTAACAGACAATTTGACTTTCTCATTTCCTATTTGGATGCCTTATTTTCCTCTTACTTAATTACTCTGGCTAGAATTTCAAGTACTGTGTTGAATAAAAGTGGCAAAAGTGGACCTTAGACAAAAACTAATTTAAGATCAATTAAAAACTTAAATGTAGAACCCCAAGCCATAAAAAACCTAGAGGAAAATTCAGGCAGTATCATTTAAGACATAGGCATGGGCAAAGATTTCATGTTGAAATTGCCAAAAGCATTTGCAACAAAGGCAAAAATTGAAAAATGGGATCTAATTAAACTAAGGAGCTTATGCACAGCAAAATAAACTATCATCAGAATGAACAGGCAAGCTACAGAGTAGGAGAAAATGTTTGCAATCTATCCATCCGACAAAGGTGTAGTATCCAGAATCTACAAGGAATCCAAATAAATTTACAAGAAAAGAAAATAATCCCATTAGAAAGTGAGCAAAAGACATGAACTGACAGTTCTCAAAAGAAGAAGTTCATGCAGCCAACAAACATATGGAAAACAGGTCAACATCACCGATTGTTAGAGAAATGCAAATCAAAACCACAATGAAATACCATCTCATGCCAGTGAGAATGACCATTATTAAAAAGTCAAGAAACAACAGATGCCGATGAGGTTGTGAAGAAATAGGAATATTTTTACACTGATTGGTGGGAATAGTTCAACCATTGTAGAAGATGGTGTGGCAATTCCTCAAATATCTAGAACTAGAAATACCATTTGACCGAGCAATCTTATTACTGGGTATATATTCAAATGAATATAAATCATTCTATTACAAAGATACATGCAAGTATATGTTCATTGCAGCACTATTTGCAATAGCAAGGACATGGAATCAACCCAAATGCCCATCAATGATAGACTGGATAAAGAAAATATGGTACAGCCGGGCGCGGTGGCTCAAGCCTGTAATCTAGCACTTTTGGAGGCCGAGACGGGCGGATCACGAGGTCAGGAGATTGAGACTATCCTGGCTAACACGGTGAAACCCCGTCTCTACTAAAACTAAAAAAACTAGCCGGGCGAGGTGGTGCGCCTTGTAGTCCCAGTACCCGGGAGGCTGAGGCAGGAGATGGCGGAACCGGGAGGCGAAGCTTGCAGTGAGCTGACGATCCAGCCAACAGCCACTCAGCCTGGGCGACAGAGCAGAATCCGTCTCAAAAAAAAAAAAAAAAAAAAAAAAAGAGAAAGAAAATGTGGTACATAAACACCATGTAATACTATGCAGCCATAAAAAGGCATGAGATCATGTCCTTTGCAGGGACATGGATGAGGCTGGAAGTCATTATCCTTAGCAAACTAATGCAAGAACAGAAACTAAACACTGCATGTTCTCGCTTGTAAGTGGAAGCTGAGCAATGAGAACACACATATATATTCAAATGAATATAAATCATTCTATTACAAAGATACATGCAAGTATATGTTCATTGCAGCACTATTTGCAATAGCAAGGACATGGAATCAACCCAAATGCCCATCAATGATAGACTGGGAGGGGAACAACACATACTAGGCCTGCAGAATGAGGGGAGGGAGAGTATTAGGAAAAATAGCTAATGCATGCTAGGCTTAATACCTAGGTGATTGGTTGATAGGTGCAGCAAACCACTACCTATATTACAAACCTGCCCACCTGCCCATGTATCCCAGAACTAAAAATAAAAATTTAAAAAAGTAGTGAAAGTGAACATCCTTGTCCTGTTCCTGATCTTTGAGGAAAAAGCTTTCAGCTTTACCCATTCAGAATGATGTTGGCTCTGCATGGGAAATATATAGCCTTTATTGTATAAAGGCACGTACCTTCTATACCTAATTTGTTAAGAGTTTTAACATAAAGAGATGTTGACATATTTCAAATGTTTTCTGCATTTATTGAAATGATCATATGGTTTTTGTCTTTCTTTTTGTTAGTGTGGTATATAACATTTACAGATTTTGTACATTGAGCCATCCTTGCATCCCTGGGATGAATCTGCTTAATCATAGTGAATGATCTTTTTAATGTGCTGTTCAATTTGGTTTGCTAGTATTTTGCTGAGGATTTCTGAATCTATGTTCATCAGGGATATTGGCCTGTATTTTTTTTCTCTTATGTCCTTGTCCAGTTTTAGCATCAGGGTAATGCTGGCCTTCTAAAATAAGTTTGGACATGTACCCTCCTCTACACTTTTCTGGAATAGTTGGAGAAGAATTGGTATTTATTTTTCTTTAAACGTTTGGTGGAATTTAGTAGTGAAATCCTCAGGTCTTGGGTTTTCTTTGATGGAAGACATTATTATTGATTCCATTTTCTTACCCCTTATTGGTTTGTTCAGGTTTTCTATTTTGTAATACTTTAATCTTGGTAGGTTATCTGTGTCCAAAAATTGACTCATTTTTTTTCTAGATTATCAAATTTCTTGGCATGTAGTTGCTTCTAATTGTCTTTTATGATCTCTTGTTTTTCTGTGGTATCAGTTGTAATGTCTAGTTTCCCAGCTACAATTTTATTCATTTGAGTCTTCTCTTTTTTCTTAGTTTGTCTACCTGCAGATTTATTGATTTTATGTTTTTTAAAAACACACTATTTTGTTTATGCTTTGAGTTGCTTTTCTAGTCTTTATTTTATTTATTTCTGCTGCGAGCTTTATTATTTCCTTCCTTCTACCAATTTTGGATTTTGTTTGTTCTTGTTTTTCTAGTTCCTTGAGGTGCATCATTAGATTATTAGAAATCTTTCTTCTAGGCTGGATGTGGTGACACATGCCTGTAGTCCCAGCACTTTGTGAAGCTGAGGTGGATGGATCACCTGAAGTTAGGAATCAAAGATCAGCCTGGCCAACATGGTGAAACTTGTTCTCTACTAAACATATAAAAATGAGCCAGATGAGGTGGAGGTTACGTGCCTGTAAAGCCAGCTACTTGGGAGGCTGAAGCAGGAGAATTGCTTGAACCCAGGAGGCGGAGGTTGCAGTGAGCCAAGATGGTACCACTGTACTCCATTTGGCCTGGGTGATAGAGTGAGACTCTGTCTCGAAACAAGCAAACAAACACAAATACTTCTTTTTTTCTTGATATAGGCATTTATTGCTATAAACTTTCCTGCTACAACTGCTTTTCCTATGTCTCATGGGTTTTAATATGATGTGTTTCCATTCTCATTTGTCTCAAGCACTTTTAAATTTCTCTTTTAATTTTTGCATTTACTCATTGGTTATTTAAGAGTATGCTATTTAATTTTCATGTATTTGTAGTTTCTGAAATTTTTCTTCTTGTTGATTCTAGTTTTATACCATTGTGGTCAGAAAAGATATCTGATATGATCTCAGCTTTCTTAAATTTGTTAACACTTGTTTGGGGCCTAATATATGATCGGTTCTGGAGAATGTCCCATGTGCAGTTGAGGAGAATGTGTGTTCTGTAGCTCTTGGATAGAATGTTTTCTATTGTCTTTTAGGTTCATTTGCTGTATGGTGTAATTTAAGTCTAATATTTCTTTGCAGGTTTTCTGTCTAGGTGATGTGTGTATCGTTGAAAGTAGGGTGTTGAAATTCCCTAATATTACTGTATTGCAGTTTGTCTCTCCCTATAGATCTAGTAATATTTGCTTTATGTATTGGGTGCTCTGTTATTGGAATACACATCTATTTTTGTTATATCTTCTTGTTTGCTTAATCTCTTTATTGTTATATAGTAACCTTTTTGTCTTTTTTATATAGTTTTTTTCTTAAAGTATATTTTTTCTGATGTATATTAATAAGGCTACTCCTGCTCACTTTTGATCTCTGTTTGCATAAAATGTCTTTTTTTATCTTGTCACGTTCAGTCTATGTTGTCTTTAGTGATAAAGTGATTCTCTTACAGGCAGCATATAGTTATGTCTTGTTTTTGACATCTGTTAGTTGGAGACTTTAATCCATTACATCCACAGTTATTATGTATAGGTAAGGACTTACTTCTACCATTTTGTTGTTGTTTTCTAAATGTTTTGTGGGTCCTTTGTCCCTTTCTTCCTCTCTTGTTGCTTAACCCTGTGGTTTGGTGGTTTTCTGTGGTGTTAAGTTTCGATTCCTTTCTTTTCCTTGTTTGTATATCTGCTATAATCTCCTTCTGTGTGGTTACTGTGAGACTAACACAAAGAGTCTTTAGTTATAATAGACCCTTTTAAGCAGATAACAACTTAACTTTGTTGCTTAAAAATACTCTAGACTCCTCTCTTTCCCACAATTTGTATTTTTGTTGACTTAATTGATATCTTTATCTATTGTGTTTTCTTTAGCCTCTAATTGTAGCTGTTGTTGTTTTATACTTTTAATTCTATTAGAGAACTGAAAGATTTACATAGCACCATTATAGCACTGGGCTATTCTGAGTTTGATTATTAATTTGCCTCTACTGGTGAGTTTTACACTTTCATGTGTTTTCATGATAGTAATTACTATTGTCCTTTTGCTTCCAGTTGTAGCATTCCCTTAACCACTTCTGGCAAGGTCAGACTAGTAGTGATAAATCCCTTCAGCTTTTGCTCATCTGGAAAGGTCTTTATTTCACCTTTATTTTTGAAGTACAGTTTTGTTGGATGTAGTATTCTTGGCTGCCAGGTCCCC
>NW_016805235.1:100923-117890 GCF_001698545.2 Rhinopithecus bieti | reverse complement strand
ATTATCACATTCTCTCCTGGCCTGCAAAGTTTCTGTTAAGAAATCTCTTAATAGTCTAATGGAGATTCCCTTACAGATGACTTGATGTTTTTCTCTTTTAACTATTATAATTCTCTCTTTGTCTTTGACAGTTTGATTATAATGTGCTTCAGAGAAGAACTTTTTGGGTTGAATCTAATTGGAAATTTTTGAGCTTTCTGGATCTGAATTTCCATATTTCTCTCAAGACTTGGGAAGTTTTCATCTATTATTTTTTTAAATAGGTTTTCTAAGCTTTCCTCCCTCTCTTCTCCTGTTGACATTCCTATAACACAGATTTTTTTTTCACTTAATAGTGTCACATAAATTCCGTAGGCTTTCTTTATTTTTTTAATTCTTATTTCTTATTTTCTCCTTGGACTCACTTATTTCAAAAGATCTGTCTTCAAGTTCAGAAGTTCTTTCTTCTACTTTATGGAGTTCCTTGGTGAAGCTCTCAGCTGTGTTTTGTAATTTGCACTTTAATTATTGAATTCCTAAGCTCCAAAATTTCTGTTTGGTGATTTTGTACAATATTTACCTCTGTTGAATTTTTCATTCCGATCCTGAATTGTTTTCCTGATTTCATTGCATAGTTTTTCTGAATTTTTTTGTATCTCACTGAGTTTCTTTAAGGTTATTTTAGATTCATTTTTTTGGCATTCTGTATTTCATTTTCTTTGAGGTCTATTACTGGAGAATTATTGTGATCTTCTGGAGGTGGTCATGTTTCCTTTCTTTTTAATGTTTCTTATGTTCCTATGTTGATATCTTGACATCTAGTGGAAAAGCTACCTCCTCAGATTTTATGGAGGAGCTTTCATACCTTTGCCTGTAGAGGAATTCTAGAGTGTCAGTGGGAACTGTCCATTGGCTTCAGTCCTGGATTGACTCAGTAAAGTGGCTTCTGTTCACTGTTTTTAGCTGTAATTTTCATCAGTGACTCTGCAATTGCATCAGTGGCCTAGATTTCAGGAGTTTGTGATGGTGGTGATATTTTTTTGCTAGGGGCAGGGGCGCTGGGCTGGCTGTTAGGCTGAGCACATGTGGGGAAAGTGGGCAGGCCACCTCTGTGATGGCATCTCTGTAGGGCATATGTGGACATGGTGGGCCAGAGAGCTGTGCAGCTGGCTCTCCAGAAGGAAAGGCCACACCTATAGTGGCTATCAGGTCTGGCACAGGCATGTGTGAGCATGACAGGCCAGCTGTGTGTCAGCTTCCCCACTGTGCAGGTTCACTGGTTCTCTGAGGGGTGGGTTCCACATGGGTTTCAGTGCTGCTGTCTGGACCATTTCACTGGGCCTAGGCTTCAGGTACTCAAGGTCATGGTGCTGCAGTGGTGTGAGTTGCTGGAATGATGGTGGGGCCTTAGGAATAGAAAAAGGCAGTTGCCCACTGATCCCCAGGGCAAGATGCACTCTAGCAGTAGGCCCAGCTTCACGATGGTGGTGTGCTGTAGTAGCTTAGGTCACAGGGGTGGGGTGGTGTGTAATGTGGGCTTCTACTCTGGGGCAATGCAGTCTCTTTATCTCCAGGCAACTTTACAGACACTCTACAGACTGAATTTGGGACCTGTGACTGTCTCTCCCTTAGCAAGGGGTGCAGGTGTCTGTGGTGGTAATGGAGACCAATGGGATGTCCATCTTACCTTTTCCCATAAAAAGAAGTCTCTCATGGCTTTTAGCAGATCTTGGTGGGGGAGATATTGTGGCAGAGACAGAATGCCTTGCTCCCTTCTCTGTGGTGCTATCCTGGGTTTCTGTTCTCCGCAGGGACTTTGCCACGCCTCTGGTACTCTTCAGCCTACTTTCTCTGTCACTCCAGCTAAAATATAGTTGTTTATTTGTTGTTTTGGTCCTTTTTTGTGGGAGGGATGAGCATCAGGCAGTCAGTGATCTTGCTGATGTCACCCCAATGCATCTTTAATAGCCACTTTTCTGAAATCAAAGGAACATTATCACATTAAATACACATGTCTATTGTAACTTGTATCTCAACTTCAGAAACATCAAAATGTTTATTCAGGTGTGCTCATCATGAAAAAATATGATAATTCATCTGCCTGGGATGGTTTGGTAGCTGCAAGGCATACAATTCCATTACTTTTGATAACAGACATGTGATTTGCAAAATTTCCACCATGATTGTAAGTTTCCTGAGGCCTTAATGCATCTGGAGGCATATTAATGATTCAATATTTTAAATAAATATCAATATTCATTAAATGCATTGTATGTACACAGGACCTGGGGATTACTTGAAGACATATAACAGAGTGCTAAAGAAATTGCCAGTTTCAACTACTTGGAATGTACGTGGCAATGCAGAAGGAAGTAAAATGCCTCTGGGTGGCAAATTCCTCTTGCTTTGTAATAGGATATGTGCCTTTCCTAACAAAATTGTATGTAAAGTAAGGGAGAAGATGGGAAACAGCAGCAAGGAAAAATGATGGCCTGTGATAGCTCATGAGTGATGATAGCAGCCAGAGACACAGAGTACTCTAAAAACACCACAGCCAGGGCCATTTAATGAAACGGTCTTTCTCTGTATCTCAATAGCCCTTGAAGCTCTCCAAAGTATAAAAGTATTTTCAACCATTCACTTTCTTGTTAACGTGTCTTGTGTAGCACAGCACAATAACCAATAATTTTATTGTTGCCCTAGAATCATCAAGAAAATGACAAAAATATACTTTTTCAGTATGCTCAGAGAGGCAAGATTTAGAAATATCTCCGTAAAGTCTTGGTTTAATGTGAAACACTCTCTGAATGCCAAGAATGCCAGGAAAATGAGGCATCATTTTATTGAAAATTAGAGTTTATGTTTATATGTGCTGTATGTTATTTTCAGTCCTTCAGTGAAGTAGGTACTTTATAAATTAGTGACGTAATGGTTTTCTACCAGATTTTTCTTTTTTCAGAATTTTCATATTAGTCTTGTAATATTCTTTTCAGTTAGCAGAGGCTGGAATTGTTATCAGCTACCAAATGATGAAACACCTGGAGTCACAGACATCTTGAAATGACTTGCACTTGTCTACACACCAAGTCATTACTAGAGCCAGGAATGAAGTCCAGGTTTTGTGAAGACTGGCTTAGCCACCTCTCATTCTTTCTATGACCTTGATATGGTTTGGCTGTGTTCCCATCCAAAATCTCAACTTGAATTAGAATCCCCGTAATCCCCACGTGTCAAGGGCAGGACCAGGTGGAGGTAATCAGATCATGGGGGCAGTTTCCTTCATGCTCCTCTCATGATAGTGAGTGAGTTCTCAGGAGATCTGATGGTTTTATAAGGGTCTTGCATTTCCCCAGCTTGCACTCACTCTGTCCTGCCACCCTGTGAAGAAGGTTCCAGCTTCTCCTTTGCTTTCCACCATGATTGTAAGTTTCCTGAGGCCTTGCCAGCAATGTGAAACTGTGAGTCAATTAAACCTCTTTCCTTTATTAATTACCTAGTCTCTGGCAGTTCTTTATAGCCGTCTGAGAATGGACTAATACAGACCTTATGTGAAAACACTCTAAGACCATGTAGACCTCTATTAGGGTAGGAAGTAATTTGATCCATCCTGAGAGATTTTATTAACAGAGTTTCCTTTATGTCAATATTTGGAAAACTACTGCTACTATCAACAACCCACAGAATAAGGATGCTGGTCCCTGAGTGGCCTTCTTATCTTTGGAACACCTGGGAAATCATCATAGCATAATCAAATACAATATTCTGAGAAGTTTTTTAAAAAAATCTTCAATATTCACCTCATGGAACTTGAGGAATCCTAAAACCAACTTGAAATTTCCTTCTTGGGAAATGTGGATGGAAATTACCCTGCTTTTGAGTTAGTATTGCCAGATGAAATATAGGAGGCCCAAATTTAATATTTGGGACATACATATTGAAAATTATTTGTGGTTTATGTAAAATTCTGATTTATTCTGGTATCTTATATTACTTACTCAATTTGGCAACCCTATGTCAGTGACACCCTCCCCATCCCTGCCATCAACAATACCACTAACATGTGTAACTGGCAAAATAAAAGAGGCTTGCAAGAGAAATCTCCTTTCTCCCCTGATGAAAGATGGTAGGAAGAGGAAAACATCACATCTTCCTCTTCATTCCTTGATGATTAAAGAGAAAAGAATGAGAAAGAATTTTTGGACAGAGTGATCCAAAGTTATCTATGATATACATAAAGTGGCATATGTATTTCTATTTGTATATAGATTTACATATTTATATGTCCTTTGTTTGGAATTATACTTTCAATACAAATTAGTAAAGCACTTATTTATCCTGGGGCATAATTTACTCAGCATCTATGTCCACATGGGTGAGGTTTTCAAATGGAGATAAGACAGGCATAGTCCCTTCGGTCCTGGAATTTAGAGTCTCACGGAGGTAGTCATACAATTTACAAACTGTGCTATAACGTGTGGTTAATAATATGGCAGGGAAGTACAGGACATTTTTGGCTAGAAAACCATGTGGACCTGACAATTAAAGCACATTTTCTAGGATTTATTCTGACTAGCAGTCAATTTACTTTTAAACATTCATCCTTTGTGCCTCCAGGAAGAACTCTGTAACAAGGGCAATGGGAATTTGAGATACAAGTCAATACCTTAGGGCCATATGTGTGTGTTGAGGGGTTATCTGGGTGCCCTTTGTTTTATCTGAAACTCATCTATCAGATTACTACTAAGATTATTTTAGGCGTTAAGACAAATATGAAAGCAAATAACTTTCTTGGAAAGGAAAAAAATGTCTAGGAATCATAATCCAGTTAGGATTTTGAAGAAAGCAGTTTAATTAAAAAGCACACAAGTTAAGCTAAGGCACTCCAGTTATGACGTGTGTGTGGGCACATGTGCTGTTGAGAAATGAAGAGATGCCTGAGGATAGTAGAATGCTAATATTATTTGCTCTGCTTCACAGACTTGATCTTGCCTAGGGATTGTCCTTTGTTACAACACAGTGATTTCTTAGAGTGGGGGAAATTAAAGAAATGATATCTTGGCACTATAGTTAAGTAAAGCAGTTCTGTGACTAGAGTCTGAAGAGCAATTCATTGGAGTCCAGCTCACATTAGCAAAAATAACTATGGATCACTCTGACCAAGAATTCTTTTCATTCTTTTTTCTTTAATTAACAAAACAAGAGTTTGACTGTGATCGCTGGAAGATTGAATCAGATTATTGAGTGCACCTCCAATAGCCCTCTTCTAACTGACCTCTGTCAAAATAAAATCAGAAGTTTGCACACACGAACTACATCCAGAAATATGAAATTAAAGCTGCAATTTTGTTTTCATCTGACCTTGTTAGGCTGTAACCACTTTAGGTCATTTCCAATTACTTTAAGAAGTTACATTATCATTTCTGTACTAGAACTTTGTAAAACGTGAAAGTATCGTTATTCCAAAATGAATTTATTTCTTTATTCATTTTCCCAATGAGACCACCTCAATAACAAAGCAATATTAGACATTTGTGCTGGCTTTTCATTGCAACAGCTTATGAAGATCTAATTAACTTGGAAGAAAAGTTTTCGGTACCTGTTAACTGAAAACTGGTTAAATCCTTTTATAAACACACACACACACACACACACGCATATACAGTTTAATTCACATAAAATTTTATTACAAGAAAATCATCGCTTGGAATTTATCCACTTGCTACAGGACCCAGGGATAAAAGATAAGAGCTTAGTCCTGAGCGTGCATTCATTCATTAGAGAGTTTTCCACCAAGGCAGAAACATGTTTTTTTCTGTTTTGATCACTGCTGTATGCTCATCATCTACAAACAACAGTGACAAGCACATAAAAGGCACTTAATGTGTGTTGAATAAATTCTTAAATAAAAAGAAGAAAAGATGTATAGCCAACCCTTGAACAATGTGGGGTTTAGGGGCATTAACCCCTGTGCAGTCAAAAACTGGAGTATAATTTTTGGTTCCCCTAGAAACTAACAACTAATAGCCTACTGTTGATCAGAAGCCTTACTGATAACATGTGAAGTTCAAATATGTGTTGTTCAAGGATCAAGTGTACGTGGGAAAAGGAAATGAAAGGTGAGAATAATGCAAAGTGCTTTTTCTTTCCCCTCTTGTCTTCCCTTTTTTTCTCTTTTCCATCTGTATATTTAATAAATATTGAATGGTTACTATATGCCAGTCTACGTGCTATGGTCTAGGGATATAGTGGTGAAGGAGACCAACATCATCTCTGACTTTTGGCACACCAACTGGCTGGAATAACTCTGTATATTACAATTTACATGTTTTCAAGAGAAACGTATATGGGCTGCTGGCAATGGTAAGGTTGGTGGCACATAAATCCATCCAAGTGGCTGGATAGAACTTCCACAATTTTAGCACTAATGTACACTACCAGTGACCACTGTGTGAACAAGAACCAGACAACTATGTAAGATTACCCAGGACTATTCATTCACAATCATTTGTTGTAATCAGTGAATAAAAGAATTTTTCATGATTACAAAGATATAAAAATAACTTTATTGGCCGGGCGTGGTGGCTCATGTCTGTAATCTGAGCACTTTGGGAGGCCAAGGTGGGCAGATCATGAGATCAGGAGATCAAGACCATCTTGGCTAACATGGTGAAACCCCATCTCTACTAAAAATACAAAAAATTAGCCCGGTGTGGTGGCGGGCACCTGTAGTCCCAGGTACTCGGGAGGCTGAGGCAGGAGAATGGGATGAACCTGGGAGGCAGAGCTTGAAGTGAGCCGAGATTGCGCCACTGAACTCCAGCCTGGGCGACAGAGTGAGACTCCATCTCAAAATAAATAAATAAATAAATAAATAACTCTATTACATTGAACTTTTTATTTTTTGTAGTAGTGTCCATTGTCTTTGACTATGTTTTTTTGTTATATTGTTTATTGTTATATATTATATTGTTATATTGTCTTTGACTGTTTTATTGTTATGTTCAAGTCAGCTCTCATTTTGACCTCAATCCATCTGCCAAATGTTCTCCCTAACTCCTTGAACTATAAACACCATATCCCCAGAAGGTTCTATTTTTCCCCGAAGATATCTTCCTAAATCTTCTCAAGTTTTATTGTGTAGCATTTGCATGCAAAAAAATGTATAACATGTGCATGTATGTTTTGAAGTATGGCAGTGAAATGATATACACTCCTGTTCCCCAGCTTTGGGCCAAAACATTACTGTTACCTCTACCTGTGTGTTGCCCTTTCATTCTTGCTTCTCTAGCTTTTGCTAGCACTGTCCAGCCCTGCCTGGAGTGCCTTCCTTGACTCCTCCATGTACCAAAACCTTCCTTTAAAGCTCTGCTCAGGTGTTATCTCCTGTAGGGAGCTTTTCTCCATGCAGCCTGTAATTTTCCTTTTCCCTGAGTTCTTCCAGTACCTTTGGGGCGTGTTGCTCATTGGACATTTCAATACGTGCTGCTTTTGTCATGTGGTGTGATATAGTCTGGATGTCCCCCCACCATACTTCATGTTGAGATGTCACCCCCAGTGTTGGAGAGGGGGCTGGTGAGAGGTGTTTTGTTCATGGGGGCAGATCCCTCATGGCTTTGTTCTGTTCTAACGATAGTGAGTGAGTTCTTGTGACATCTGGTTGTTTAAAAGTGATTGGCATCTTCCCCCTTGCACTCTCTTGTTCCGGTTCTCACCATGTGATGTGCCTGCTCCTGCTTCCCCCTCTGTCATGAGTACAAGCTCCCTGATGCCGCCCCAGAAGCCAAGCAGATGCCAGCACCACGCTTATACAGCCTGCAGAACCGTGAGCCAATTAAACCCCTTTTCTTTATAAATTGCCCAGCCTCAGGTATTCCTCTATAGCAATGTAAGAGCAGCCAAACACATGGTACTTTCTCTGTGCTTTGTCTGTCAACTAGACAAGTGCGAGCTTCAGAAGTAAGAGTTTTTGTTTTTCTCACAGTGCCCTTGCACTTTGTAGAGGTTTAAGATTTGGCAACTACCCTAGATGAAAAATTCTATTGTGAAGAGAATTAATGTAGTGGATAGGACAATGAATAGGATTCCAAAACTTGTGTTTAATTCTAGATCGCTGACCCCTACTAGGTGTAACCTTGGGAAGCATAATTAATCTCTTTGAGAATTTCCTCATTACACACACACAGACAACACATGTGCATGCGCACACATCTGATGGCACCATTGTGAAAATTAAATGAGGTAACGTGACTGAAAATCTGGTATGTACTGGTATGTTTGCTTATCCTACTCATATATGATACTCCAAAGATAGTGGATATATTATTACTTTGCAGTATATAAAAGATATTATTGGCAACATAAAGAAACATTTGCTCTGACATACGGAACAGCCTTGAGCTCTTGGGCAAGCATCTTTCATGCAGTCATATCTTTATAATTTTTGAATTATGGATTAGAGCTTGTATCCTCTTGATTACTTTGGGGTACTAGGGATCTCCATTTCAGTCTAATTGAACTATATAATTTAAATAATTAATAAGTTGAGCAAATTGAATAGGAGGTCTGGTTCAGGCATTCATAGTTTCTAATCAGGCAAGCCAAACCAACAGGAATGGAATTCCAAGGAAAGGATTGAGACTAAACACGAAATAAACACAATGTAAAGACAGAAGACTCTCACACGTTACATTGATTACCTGGAAGGCCATTGCTATTATGAAATAAAATTCCTTTAAAAAATTCTCAAATAAAGGTTGTATTTACATATCTACAATAGACTATTCATGTTTTTTTCAAAATTTTATTTGGATTTCAGAATCTTTGAGCTGAAATGGACTATAGATTCTTATCTCTTGGATTAATTTTGAGATGAGGAAATTGAGGCCCAGAGATTTCCTGTGGTTTGTCCAATGTGACAGGTCTAGTTAGTAGCAGAGGCTGAACTAGAGCACTGGTAACTTGAGCCCCAGTTCTTTTCCATGAGATTCTGCTGCCTTCAGGTTTCTATATTTTTAGCATAGGGATTTTCTGAGTTTCGGAAATCATGGAATCTCTTTGGCAGATGACCACTGCGTAAAACAGCTAAAACCAGACCTGCAGTTTTGGAAGGTTTGAGGAGTTGGAACCCTTAAACGTCCTTTGTTCCCCACCCTAAAATAGTGGCAGTCATGTAACTCCAGGGCTCAGCAGAAAAAAATAATGTCTGTTTTGGCCTATACTTTCTTTTAGTACTAGTAGATATTAATGTATATATTTAAAACACATTTGCAGGTTAGGATTGTTAAATAAAGATAGTTTATTTATCAATCTTACCCAGTCAATATCTGGGTAAATTTGGTCACTTAAGAAAATGAAACAAGAAAATTATTGACTGTGCAAATGTGGCCTCATGTGTGTTTTCTCCACACATTTAGGTCAGCACATCTTATTTGTATTTTAAGCACTTCTTTTTTAATGCTGGATTCTTGCTAGTTATGGGGAATTGCGCCAATGTTTGCAATATTTTCAAACAGCAATAGAAACTTTGAAAGAATATCTAAGGTGGCCAACAGACAGGAAAGTTTACTCAATCTCCATTTTATTTTGCTACCATGCCTCCTCCATGAGATAAATTGTAGCATTTATTTTTATGCAGTTGAAGATGCAGCATTCACTTTCGACTAGACTAGTCAGAAGTATTTCTTGATATGCTGCCCCTATGTGTTATCACGTCAACTCCATCTGTCCAGAACGCTGTTACTGTTTGATGCCATTGGGAGTTGGAAGATAGCAAAATAAGTCACACATTCTCAGGATGGGGCAGATTTGCATAGAGATCTAATCATTACAGTTATCTGAATCGAAGCCTTGTATGTGGGTCCCCTAACCACGACAGAAGAAAGCAGGCAGCATTGTGAGAAGACAATGTTTTTATGCCAGCCTGTCATTGCTTTTCCTTCTTTTATGTCTCTTTCAAATTTTTCATTTATTAACTAATTGAATTCTTGCTTGATATTAGCTTATCATGTTAACTGAAGGCTATATAGTGTAATGCAAGGGAGAAGACCCTCCAGCCTGCTTTGGAAGACAAAGGATGAAAATTACTCATACAGTATATGATTTCTAACTTACTTTTTAATTTTGGAAAACAGTGAAAAGAGAAAGGAGAATTCATATTTGTATTAATTCATTCAAAAAATATTCACTGAGTACCAATTATGTACCAGTTATTGGACTAAACCCTGGGAGTTGAAAGATTTATTTGGTGTGAACATATAATACAGAGGTGGAAAATATGCATAATTAAAATACTTGCGATTTGTCACGACTGGGGCTGTTTTGGTGCACAAAATGCTTTGGGAATATCAGAGGAACCTTGGGGAGAGGGAGAGATTTTGAAAAAGAAGCTGGTATTTGAATTGGATTCTTAAGCGTGAGAAGGACTTTGCCATAACCACAGCTGTGGTGAAAAGTCATGTCTGGGAAGGAAAATAGATATGCTGAGGGCCTGCAAAGTCAGTAAAGGGGTTGAGGACACACTGTGGTGAACAGAAGCTGGCAGGCGAATCAGGTGTTCGGGACAATGGAGTTAGGATCTCAATGTACTTTTGCTGAGTGGAATAAATGCCTGTATGATAAGAATAAACTGTTGGAAGCATCCCAAGTGTTCATTCTTTGGAGAATGAATAAGCAAAATGTATACATGGACAATGAAATGTTAGTCTTTGGGAAAGGAAGGACATTCTGACACATGCTACAACATGGATGAACCTTGAGGACATACTCAATGAAATAAGCCAGTCACAAAAAGATAAATGCTGTATGATTCCACTTATATGAGGTACCTAGAGTAGTCAAAATTATAGAGACATAAGGCAGAATGGTAGTTTCCATTCTGGAGGGAGGGGAGTTATTGTTTAATGGGCACAGAGTTTCAGTCGAGGAAGATGAAAAGTTCTGAAGATGAAAAAGTTCTGAAGATGGATGGTGGTGGCAGTAGCACAATATGAAGGCACTTCTTACCACTAAACCATATATTTAAAAATGGTTACAATGACAAATTTTGTGTTACGAATAAATACCACAGTAAAAACACCTTGGATCATTAAAATAAAAATACCTCGAATCATTAAAGAAAGATAAATAGCTATTAAATGTATCATTCCTTGTGGAGGTTTTAAACTCTGCTGAAACACTGATCATGACGGACTTTGCTAGACATTATCACATGTGAGATTTATATAGGGGCTTAGGTGACTGCAAATTCAATATGGTGGTCATTAGATTTTCAAAGAAAAAGAAAATTATACTTAAATTTTCTTAGGAAGATGGCCATCTTCTCATCATACCCTCATACGGTGGAAAGAGGGCGATAGAGCTCTCGGGCTCCCTTTTATTAGGGCACTAATCTCATCCATGGGAAGTCCACTTTCAGGATCTACTCACCTTCCAAGGCCCTACTTCCTAATACCATCACATTAGGGGTTAGAATCTCAACAGGTGAGTTTGGGGGAGACGCAAATATTCAGCCCATAGCTCATAATTAGCTAAGACATCTTCAAAACAAATAAACATTACCCACAAGGAAATGAGTAAGAAACCTGAAAAACAAATCCATGTTTTCAGCTGGCAATGCAGGCTCTAAACAATTAAAAAGAGGAGTAAGATAGTGAATGGAGGGGACAACTTGAGCTATGTTGGTCAGGACAGACATCAAAATCTAAGTGTGCTTGTCATTGATACTCCTCAGTAGGAAATCATTCTCTTCTACTCCATTTGGTAAACAGGACTTGGGTGGGTCCTGAGATGTAACATCAGTACCTGGCACCAGCCTTGCTGGGAGACAATGAAGCTTTCCTCCAGGACCCGGGTCTTCAGACCAGTGCCTCCTTCTGATTCCTGGCACACAGGCAGCGTTCTTCCCAGGTCCTTGCATCACATTGTGGGGAAGCCATGGCAGCACCAGACCTTCCCCCAAGCTGTGACCTGTTTCTGCATCCCATGGCTCAGTTCTCACATAGACCCCTTTCCTACAGTTGTTCAGAGATGCTTTGTGATTTCCCAGTCCTCATTTTTATTTTGAACATGCTCTATTCATTAGAAGATTAGCTTTTTTTCTCTTGTGTTCCAAGAATTTTACATGGGTGTAATTCTTATTAATGATAAGGTCATCCTAACTATAAGCTTGGACACAATCATAGTGTTTCTGTCAAACATTTTAGGCTTGTGCTAGACTTCTGGTTTTCATATTTTGGCACACCAGTTTCCGAAGTGTGAAATTGGCATGGTCTTTGATATGAGAATTCTAACATGTCTATAATGACCGTTTTCAACCTCCAGGAATATGTCAAATGTTCAACCTATGTTCCAGTCTCTCGCTTTATAAGCAACTCAGCTCACTATGGCCTAGACTCTGTTTATAACTTAAATATATACAATCTTTTCCAATGAGGCTATTATATACATGAGTTGTGTGTGTGCGTGTGCACCACTCACACACCACTCACACACCACACCACTCACACAATCGATCCTAGGTCACATCCTTAATTGTGTGCTTAACTTGCCTGTGCTTCCCTTCCCCAACACCTCAGTTCTCCTTCCATCCCACCCCTTTGCCCTTTCTCCTTGTTGTAACTTGCGCTTGTTCCTCAGACCTGTTGCTCCAAACTCCTCTCCCACATTTAACTGTGTATCACACTTACGCTCATATTTCAGCACTTTCCAGCTGCCAGAGCATGCTACCCTCCCCTGTGGGGCAGAGACTGTGGGGTGTCCCAGCTGCAAAAGGCTTCAGATAATAACATTTGCTAACTTATAAACAAAAGTACATTTTCCCTCGTTTAAATACACAACACATATAACTTCCAAATGTTCTAAAAGACAGATGAGGGAACATTGCTCTTATTCAAAAGCATTTCTTCATTTACAAAATAATTCACCATAGAATTTTTCTCATTTAAGTATAATTTGACTAACAAGAATTTATGTGAAACTTTCAGTATATACAATGTGAAAGAGTACATTTCTATTATTACATCTTTCAGTTTATTATTATTGAGGCTGAGTGGTAAGTGTTGTATATTTTGGCATATGTAGCATGGTTTGGCATATACAGCATGGTTTATAAATACAGTACACTCAATAGAATGTTTGGCTATTTTTTATTGCAGAATAAATATTTTTTCCTTTTTTATTTAAAATAGAAAATTTTGAGATGAAACAGCTTAGAAAGTTTGGGGATGATTAATTAGAAGAAACTGTCTTGTGGGACAAGAAAATGGCTCACAATTAAAATGACATTCTTGGAGCTTTAAGGAACAGCACTGGAAAAGTTTGCACCAATCTCAATCTATCCTTTTTTTTTTTTTTTGCTTAATATGTCCTCTTTTATTATGCTCTTGAATACTGATAGATGGTTGACTATCGTTTGGTGGGGCTATGGGCATCCACTTCCTATAATGTTCTTAATTGCTAAATTAAGAACTAAATTGTGACATTATCTGAAAGTGCTTATGAGTGACATATTTAGAGTATATCACACTGTTTTCCTTTCAAGTTGTTTTGATTTTCAGGAATTCCTGGTGCTCTTGTTTCCTTGCAAGATGAATCAGCAGCGGCTTGCTACTCCTTTCACTAGTGGTACTCAAGTGCAATCCTAAACTTGATCTGACTACAACAACAAAAAAATGATCTGACTGCAACAACAAAAAAACTCATGTAAGGTAACAGAAGAGGCATTACCTCTTGATAACCCATTTGAGCTAGTAACAAATATGCAAATATGCAGAAAGCACCTGTCTCAAATTGCAGCGTATCTGTACCTTAAGCTAAATTTCTAGTGTACTTTTGGATGTGTCATAATCTTTTCCATGTGTCTTCTCCCACATCAAAATGCCCTGATGATGTGTTGAAGCTGGGATCGTGCTCTAGGATCATATTCAGGTGTGCATTAAGATGATGCAGCAGCCATAGCTACATTGGCAGCTCTGACAGGTCTCCTAAAGTCGTTTGAACGCAACACCGCTGTCCTTTTGGGTTTGCCTATCTATCCTGCCGTGCCGCCTTATTCCAGCCTGCTCCCGATGGGCCTGCATCTTGAATGAAGTCCCAGCCCTAACCAATCATTTGGCGGCAGCCTTATCGGTAGGGCCGTCTGTTGGCCCCACACCCGGCAAAGACCCCAGACAATATCCCTTAGGTTTTCTTGTTTAGTCAGGAAAGCAAACGTAGAGAAATTGATCGTACCCCATATTTTCCTCCGAATCCCTGCCAGAATTTACTTCTGTTTCCACAGTAATCAGCTGCTGCCGTTGCTTTGGGTCAAGTCACTATTTCCTTCCCGCCTTTTAAGGGAAATTGCAGTTTACAAGTTCTTCATCTTTTGATTTGTGACTTTGAAATTCTTTACTGATTTACTGATTGAACAACATTTTTGTTTGTAAGAGTTATCACCTCGGACTATTTAAAAACATAAACAGTAGATAAGACAGAGCAGCTGCATTTAGAAGGAATCAAGTGTAGACATTTCTCTACAGTTTTATTGTCAAGTTCCTCCTCCATCTCGCTTAAAGCATGGCCCTCTTAGTTAGCAGGAAAAAAAATCCTGTCCATTAGATATCAGCTTAATTTTCCTTCTGTTACTTAAACAGTTTCTATGCGTTCTTTCATCCTTCCCTGCAGCATGAGAGTAAGAAAACACCACTATCCTTTCTAAGGTTAGCCCCTCTAAATGTTAACTGGGTCCCACCCCTGAATCACCTATGCCACAATTACTTATAAGGAGCCTCCCATGTGCTGGGTGTTTGCTGGCGAGCTGCGGGCAAATGTGAGCAAGTCAGGCTGGCCCTCCCTTCACAGAGCGATTACCTCTCTAAGATCTGTCTTGCTCTGCAAGTTACTCTCTCAACCACAACCACGCCCCCAACAGCTACCCAGCGTTTAAATTTTCTGCTTCCTCTCCCTTAAATATTTTCCTTTTTCAATAAACAGTACCGCTTATTCCTGATGCCCCATTTAACTCCTCTCAGTTCTTCGTTTCCTTCCTACTTGCTCATTCACTGCTCCTTCCGTGGTTTTCAGAAACTTGCCTGAACCAGCACTAGATATTTTTAAATGAGGCCTGCCTCATCACAAGAATCAAAAGAGGAACGTGTTACAGTGTTGGTTTCTGAGACTGTCTTTGGAAGATTGTGCCACATCTGACACAATATGTATGGGTTGGAGCCAAGGAATGTGTAATTTTAATACGCCAGGTAGACCGGGGTCCCCAGGTACCCCTTGGGCCGTGGACTGGGTACTGGTCCGCGGCCTGCTAGGAACGGGGCTCACAGTGGAGGTGAGCGGCCAGCGAGCATTACCACCCGGGCTCCACCTCCTGTCAGATCAGCGGCAGGGCTAGATTCTCACAGCACTGTGAACTCTATTGTGAACTGCGCATGCGAGGGAACTAGGTTGTTTGCCCGTTATGAGAATCTAAGTAATGTCTGATGATCTGTGGTGGAAGAGTTTAATCCTGAAACCATCCCCTACCCCATCTGTGGAAAATTTGTCTTCCATGAAACTGGTCCCTGGTGCTAAAAACGTTGGGGACTGCTGGGTAGATGACTCCTAACATCACTCAAGTTTCCGTAACACTGAGTTCTACAACCTGTACAACCGGACTATCTTCCCATCTGTCTCCTTTGCCTGATGTGCCACCTCTATGTTACACCCTCCAGCCCTCCTTGTTCTCTCCTTACCTGCTCTCTGCCAGAGGCCCACCCAGGTAGGAAGGCCCCAGCATCATGATCTGACCTCTGGTCTATATCCAGGACCTGAATCTTTGTAATCATTTTTTTTCCCATAATTTGCTTCTATTTTTTCATTTCTAGTGGGTATTTCTGACTTTTGTTTCACCATCATTCAAATTCAGCAGGTCCAAATGAACTTGTCAGTTCCCTCACCCCAGATAGGCTTCCCTTCTTGGCTTTCTGTTCTTTTCATAAATATCTGCGTTTTCACCCAGATGCCAATGTACTACTTTTAAAAGGAGAAAGCCCTCTGCCAACGGGACGTTTGCATGCTGTGGCCAAGTGGGCTGTTTCTCAAAGGGCAAGCTACATGGGAAGCTAAATTATAATCAGAAGGATGACTGGTATGTATAGCATCAGAGCAGGGGAGTTAAACCTAAAATTGGACTGTCTAATGGTATGAAGAGAGTTAGCTGAATACACCTGTGTCCACAATGAAGATGGCATACCACTCAGAAGAGCCACATCACGTTCTCATGCCATCCTCTTCCTGGGCAGAGCTTGCATGAACCCGCCGATAAGGCCTCTGCAAGTCTTATTGTTCTTTGCCTTCATGACTGACCCCTCATGAGCTGTCCCTCAGAGGTATCTGCATATCTACTGAGTTACCATCAAACTAGGTGGCCTGGGAGCCATTCTCTCATTTGCGCTGCCTTTAAGTATTCTTACTCTGACCTTGGACACATTAATTATAAATTTCATTCCTGAGTGGTGGCCTAATTCTCCTTACTTATAAGTTCTTGGTGGAAGATAGAATCCCAATAGTCACCATTTGCCAACAATAGGAATACAATCATATTGCATAAAATTAAGAAGAAATCAGCCACAATCCCATACTCTAATATGATTATTAACATTTTTTGTTCATTAACCATCTTAATATGCATTTATGCCATTGTCATTATAGTATAATATCCCTAGCTGATGCTGTCTTTCATTTCAACTTTTCCAGAGAAATACAGTAAAATGCTGAAAATAGAAACTGAGAGGCTAGAATACAAAAGCTGAGAAATAGAAGGATTAATATGGGCAAACATAATGAGGAAATAATGAGGTAGAGAATTAAAAACAAACTGTCCACGAGAGTTTGCATGAGAGGTGTGACTACAGTGATTGGCAAATTCTTTCCATAAAAACAATGACGAAACTGGATAAAATTGTTACAAACATTTCCAGTCTCTGGAAATTGACCAAATAAACCCCAATAAATTGAGAAAC